>NC_091802.1:12147121-12450151 GCF_041296235.1 Equus asinus
AACCACTGCCCTCTGAGCCCCACCCTCAGAGACCCAATGGGCCTGGGCACTTTCATAAACGTCCCAAATCTCCTCAACTGCTTTAACGAACAGGTAAAGGTTAGAACTGCTAGTCCAAGGAGATGGGGAGAAGTCACCATTGCCCTTCATTGTCCCAGGATTTTGTCCAGGAACATACAGGCTCCTCATTCACCTGGTTGGGGCTCAGTGATCCTGAAGGAGTCTGGAAATGGGTGGATGGGACAGACTACAAGACCAACTTCCAGTGAGTACACCCTGGCTTTCTGTGTCCTACCTCCTCCTTCAGCTCTGCTCCTCAGATCTGACCCACACCCCCTTCTCAGACTTAGATTCTGTGCCACCTGACCTTTCTAGTTGCTGTTGTCCTCTCCCCTCAGGAACTGGAGTCCAGGCCAGCCAGATGACTGGGACGGACATGGGCTGGGCGGAGGCGAGGACTGTGCCCACTTCCACTTTAATGGCCAATGGAATGACATTGTCTGCCAGGCGCCCCTCCAGTGGGTCTGTGAGACCAAGATGGACAAGGCCAGATAGTTGAGTCTCAGAGCTGCTTCCTGTACACCACCCAGCTGCATTTAGAAATGGGATCAGGGGAGAGGGGCCCTTCTCCAGAGATGCCTAACGAGACCTCTGTGGGAGAGGAACAAGCCCTGTGAGATGGGAGCACTGCCCTCAGCCTGAATTGTATTCTCCTCAACTGTCAAAAGACTATATAAAGGTCCTAAGGTTTTTTTTTTAAATTTCAGCTTCGTTGAGGCATTATTGACATAGAAAATCGTAAGATGTTTAAGGCTTACTTTCTGGTGATTTGACATATACGTTGATACACACATTGATAGATACATTGTGAAAAGACTCCCCCCATCTCGGTAGTTAACACAGCCATCACCTCACCTAGATATCTTTGTTTTCTTTTTGGTGAGGACATTTAAATTCTATTCTCTCCGCAAATTTCAATTATTGAATACAGTGTTATCAACTGTAGTCACCATGTTATACGTTCGATCCTCAGACCTTGTTCATCTCATTGCTGAAAGTTTGTGCCCTTTGACCAACCTCTCCCCATTTCCCCTCCCCCCAGCCCCTGGCCACCACTTTTCTACTCTCTGTTTCACCCACTTTGCCTTATTTATTAATTTATTTTCGATTCCATGTATAAGGGATACCATGCACTATTGTTTTTGTCTCTCTGGCTCATCTCACTTACCTTAATGCCCTCAAGCTCCATCATGTTGTTGCAACAGGCAAGATTTCCTTCTTTCTCACGGCTGAATAGCATTCCATTGTATGTATATGCCCCACATCTCCTTCACCCAGTCATCTATTGATGGACACAGGTGGTCTCAATATCTTGGCTGTTCTGAACAAGGCTGCAGGGAACTTGGGGGTGCAGATATCTCTTGAATCTCCTCTTTTCATTTCCGATGAATATAAACCCAGAAGTGGGCTTGCTGGATCACATGGTAGTTCTATTTTTAATTTTCTGAGGAACTTCCATACTGTTTTCCATTGTGGCCTCACCAATTACATTCCCACCAACAATGCACATGGGTTCGGTTTTCTCCATGTTCTAAGGTTTTTTAACCTTAAAAATCAACTTTATTTGGGTATAATTCTTTCACAATAAAATGTGCCCATTTAGAGTAGAGATGACTTTTGACAAACATGAATATCGAGGCACCTACCTCTACAATCAAGACACAGGACATTTTCATCACCCCAAAGCTTCCCTTTGCCCCTTTGTGGTCCCCGCCCCTGGCCCCCAGGCAGCTAATTATCTGCTTTCTTTCATGACTAAGTAGTTTTACCTATTCTAGAATTTCACATAAATGAAATCACACAGCATGTACTCTTTCGTGAAAGCTTATGTATTTTGTGTTGCCTGATTTTTAGCAACCTTGAAATGGCAGAATGATGAAGGTAGGTGAGGCCTTGGAAAGTGCTATGTTATTGTGAAAAGAGCATTTTCTTTTCATATAGATTTGAGTTCAAATCTTTTCTGTCTTTTTTTTTTCCTGAGGAAGATTAGCTCTCAATTAACCTCTGTTGCCAATCTTCCTCTTTTCTTTTTTTCTTTTTTGCTTGAGGAAGATTAACCCTGAGCTAACATCTGTGTCAAACTTACTCCACTTTTTATATGTGAGTTGCTGCCACGAGTGGTGTAGGTCCACACCTAGGATCCAAACCCCTGAAGCCAGGCTGTTGAAGCAGAGTTTGCTGAACTTAACCACTATGACGTAGGTTGGGACCCTTTTCTGTCTCTTAGAAGCTTATAAACTTAGTGTGATAAGGAAAGGCAACTCCTTAATTTCTTTGAAGCTCCCAGAGTCATTGGGAAAAGTAGATAAGATCCCCAAATGTATTTGTTAGCTATTGCTGTGTAACAAACCATCCCAAAGTTTAGAGGCTTAAAACAATAAGTATTGATTGTAGCTCATGAGTCTCTAAGTCAGCTGGGTGCTTTTTTGGTCTGGCCGGGCCTGGTTCATCTTAGCTGGGCTCATTCATGCATCTGTGGTCAGCTGGGGGTGTTGGCTGGGAGCTGGCTAGTCTAGGATGGTCTCCCTCCCATGGCTGGCTATGGGCTGGGACAACAGGGATGACTGGGCCATACTAGGCTAGCCTGGGCTTGTTCCCATGGTGTCAGGGCAGGGTTCCAAGAGAGTAACTGGAAACATGCAAGGACTCTGGAGTCTTAGTTTTGGAACTGAAGCACCATTTCTGCTGCATCCTATTGGCTCAAGTAGGTCAGAAGGCATCCGAGATTCAAGGAGTGGGGAAATAAAATCCACCTTTGGATGGGAGGAACTAAAAAGTCCCATTGTGTAGAGGATGGATATAGGGAGGGGTGGAGATTGCTATTTTTTCAATCAATCGAGCATACCAGGGGAAGCATCTCAGTTATAAGGAAGCAGCCCATAGCTGAGAGTGCTTATTGAGAGAGGGCAGGACCTGTTCATTGCTGCATTATTTGCATCCAGACCACTGCCTGGCATATAGGAGGGAATCAATTAGTGCTAATCAAAAATAAAGAGGACAGTGTCAGAAGGAAGGTATGAGAAGGACAAAATTTAGCCCCCAGGAGGCAGCACCCTTTTACTTCTCCCTGTCCACCAGCATCACATGAAAATCATCAGGCTGGAGCAGAGAAAGGTCTTGGGTGGAAGTGCTCAGAGGGGACCCAAAACTGATGGGGTCAGGAGGCCACTGCCCCATGTGCAAGAGATCCCAAAAGAGAGCAGTGACATGTGGCTGGTTCTGTGGGCACCAAATATGGAACCCAGTGCAGCCGAGTGCACATGTCCACGAGTCCTCAGGTGGCCCCAGGTCTGTCACTGGCACCATGACAGAATCCAGTCAGTTATCTGTGGTTAGAGTTGGGCTGAGGGTTTGTAAAGAGAAGGAAGAATATCAGGGAAGCTTTCCAGCCTGGACACGTGATGTCGTCAAGTGATGGGGAGCCAACACACCAGGAGTAGATGCCACTGCTTAGGCTGTGCCCCTAAGGGTACAGGTGCTCTCGTTGGCTGTTTAAAGTGGGCAGTGGGCGCTAGTGAGCATAGCATGGGGCCCACCATCAGAGAGACCATCACTGCTGCCTGCAAGGTGGGGAAGGGTAGTAGGTACTCAGAGATTTGATGATGGGGGAAAAGATACCTCAATTTAGTCCTCCAAATATTATCTCCTGGGTATTATTATTTCGTATCTTTCTCCTTTAATTTTCTACCTTATGCACTGTGCTTTTCACAGTGAGTTTAAGATTTATGTAACTCATTAATGAGGGAACCAGTAGAACAGTAAAGCTTGTTCAGAGGTGTATAGGAGAGACACAAGGATTTTTTTTTTTTTTAGATTCGGCTTGAGCTAACATCTGTTGCCAATCCTTCTCTTTTTGCTTGAGGAAGATTGTCGCTTAGCTAACATCCATGCTGACCTTCTTCTACTTTATGTGGGACACCAACACAGTGTGGCTTGACAAGCAGTGCTCAGTCTGCACCTGGGATCCGAACCTGAAAACCCCAGGGCACTGAAGCAGAGCACGCGAACTTAACCACTGTAACACTCAGCCGGCCCCTGAGACACAAGTATTTTTAGTTATCAAAATAAAGGATGCAGGAACAAGAGTGCTAAATTAGAGGCAAAACCGGTCAATGTCCTACAGCCAATAAAATCGAACATTTATGGTTCTCTGTTCTATTACATAGAAATCACTTGTTGTCTATTGGACAAAATCCACTTGCATTTGCTGTCAGACAAGAATCATTTGCTTGGCTAATTGTTTTCCTTTAGAATTAAAAAAAAATATCCCATTCAAGAATAAATAGTAAGTCAAATGAAGGTACACGTCCTTACAGAATTAGATAATCCTTGGGTGGGCCTGTGAGACAATGTCCAGCAGGACAACTGAAAAGGATATGCAGCCATCTTTCTGGTCTTCTCCAAGGTTTTCTTATCAGCCCCACTTTGTGAGGATAAAGAATTTACAATGATTGTCCTTCATTACCAAAACTAACCAACTAACCAACCAATCAACCCATCCTTGTCTCCTTGTGTTTTGCTCTGATTCATTCATGTATATTCTACTTACATATATTTAATTTAAATTAAATTTTATTTAATTTCAATAGCCTCTATCAGTTCAGAGATTCAAAACAAATTACTGCTCTTCTATTCTAAGGTTATGAAACCAAAACAAAGAAATTTATTTCCATCAGCTTTGCCTGTTGTACCTATAAATGTGGGGGAATTCTACTTTCCCAAGGTCCTCCAAATCTGCTAAGGTTCCTGGTCCATCAGGAAATGGTCTTCTTTTCGTGGAACAGGTACCAGATTGACTTCCTAGGTGGGCTTTGTAAACACCTTGATCCTTAATGATGGACTTAAAATATCTGATTAAATAACATGCATTTTCAAATGTGATACTCCAGAAAACTCAAAGAATTTTATGGCACGAGTGAATTTTCAAACTATATCCTGGTAAAAAGCAGGGCATAATCTCATTGAATCTACGCAAATAATTACATTGCCGTTAAAAGTAAAGAGATTTAGTAAGAGTATTTTCCCCTGAACACTGACAGATCAGTGAGAACATAAATGTTTAAAGAAGATTTTACTAAATTAGAGAGCAGGGTGAAAAGAAAAAGGGCTTTATTATAAAACTGTCAAAAATAGAATATTAAAACAATACCAATAATATTGCAAACCAGTCACTGCAAGTTTATTCCCTCATCAGCGTGTGCGGTCCTACAGAATTCTTGTTGCTGGATGTTGGGTCAACACTCAGGTTTCATGAAGTTCTCTGCATCTGGACTAGAATAGTGCTGGAAATCCTGACTCAGTCTGATGATAGAACTGACAGTTGTCTAAGCAATATCTGCTCAGAAGCTCATATTCATAAGTCTGTTTCTTGAAATAATAGTATTTGAAAATACTTGGTATATGCCTTTCACCAGGCTTTGTTGAAGATAATGTTTTTTTTTCACATAGCTTATAACAGGGGCTGTAGGCAAGCATGGAAAGAAAGAGAAACCTTACATATTGATAAGGTTGAATGGTACAGCTCATTTATTTTGATAACCAGCAATATCATAATGGAGAAGGGTAATGTTATCTATTGAAGAGTAGTACAGAACTATTTTGTGAGGATTTGAGGGATGTTTCCCAAAAAGTAAGAACATTTTATGGACAAGGAGGGCATTGACACATCTCCAAGCACTTTCCAATCTATTGTGTAGAGTGTACAATCTCTGAAACGTGTTTATATTATTAGCATCTTGTCAATACGTAATTAACCTAGGGAAGCTGAATTCCTCTTTTGATTGGACAGCTCTCAAAATAGTGTTGAGATAATTAAGAATATGGAGCACACAAAATAGGCCTTTTTTTTTTTTTTTTTAGCATTCCTTTTCCTCTAAAGTAAAAGAAAAAAATCTTTGTTGTTGTCCAATGGTCTTCTGGGAACCCCTAAAACTAGTTTAGGGTAAGAGACATCTTCAAAATTTTATTTTTCTGAATTTAGGGTCTGATCTTGAAAAGGCAAAACTAAAAGTTATCAGAGAAATTGATCATTTGATTAGGACAGTAGCATGAATGCCAGAAAGAAGCATTGTAGCTTGTATAAGAGTGACAGTACAATATTTAAAAAATAAAAACAGTAGAAAGTAACACAATTGTAAGAAATCTTAACACTGTCAGCAGTGAGGAACTTTTGCTAGTTTGTTGCAATAATCAAGGATGTAACAAATTCAGAATAAAGCACAAAAAGTTATTATGATAAGATACAGAATCTAT
The DNA here is from genome assembly GCF_041296235.1 of Equus asinus. NCBI lineage: Eukaryota > Metazoa > Chordata > Mammalia > Perissodactyla > Equidae > Equus > Equus asinus. The sequence goes on from NC_091802.1 coordinate 12,153,434, forward strand.
TCTCTCTGGGCAGACTTTATAAGTGATAAAGAATAACTTTTAATATTTCTGGTTTAGAGCAGACTGAACACTCCAAAACCAATTTATTATTTTAACAGAGAGAACACAATTTTAGTCTTGCATTAACGTAATAATTGGCAGGAAAGGATTCTCAAGCTTTAAAAAAAATGTTAATAAACTCATCAAGATTAAAGCAATGTCGCCAGAGTTTTAATACATTTCATTCCTTCTTTTTTTCACAGGTACTATATATAGTCCAAGGAAAATACATTTCATTTCTGCAAACCTTCTACAGCTTTCTATATCCATCCAGGCTTTGTCATTCACCCTCAGGCTTCACAATTTAGAACAACAGAACACATTAGGGAAAAAACTGCTTTCTTTTTCCTCAGTAAATAAAAATATCACATACTTCCTTGCGTAGATATTCTTATTTCTTTGCCAACATTCTTTCAGCATAGACTCAAGCGCTTTGATTAATTATAACTGTTAATCAAGGTAATAAATTCCTCTTTCACACACGAGTCTTGGAGGTAGGTAATTGAGGACTGTTTGTCACACACCAGGATGTAGAAATCCAACAAAGCTCATGGCTAGGGAACATGAATCTGTTATCCTAGGCAGTTAGCTTGCCTGTCCTTTGCCCTGGAGGGAGATCTTATTTTTATTATACTAGACAGTAAACAAATTCACTCTTTGCTCTGGAGGCAGACACTATTTCTATTTTCCAAGGCTGTTTGCTATACAAATACTCTTGAAAAGACAGTCTTGAACACAGACAGCGTCTCTGCACACAAGATGTGCACAAATGCGGGAGACCCATGGAGAATTTTCTTCTAAGAGCCTAAAGATACAATTCCTGTACAACTGATACAAATAACAAAAAAAAGTATATATATATAGTTATAGTATATATATATATATACTATATATATATACTGTTTATATATATATATATAAACAATGTTTGGTGATCAATGTTTCATATTTTATCTTATTTAGAAATTATCCAGGTATCCAAATATTGTCTACTAATTAGTTTGATTAAGGTCTTAATGTTAACTAGGGATCTTGAAAATTATGGTTATGTTGACACACCATAAAAATTGAATCACTATCGACATAAAAGTTTTTTCATAATTATAATCCAATTTAGTTGAAAAATTTTTTTCAAATCTTAAACGCTTATATTATACTCCACATTGATCAAATTAGAGAAAAGACATATGGCAGCCTTTAAGCCAAAACAATTAAACCAATTTGATCATGGGGACTTAGATTCTTATGGTGAAATGCTTCTTGGATTTTTAAGGTGTCAACCATAACATCAACAATTAGAGAAAATTATGTCTTTTGTTCTCCACATTTTATTTTGTATTTTCCTGCAAATATTCAATTTTCTAATTGAAGTCACTTAAAATTATTTAATTAGTTAATCATTTAACTCATTAATGAGGGAGTCAATAGGATGGCAAAGCTAGTTAAGAGGAGTATAAGAGAGACAGAAATATTGATAGTAACGGGAAGAAAGATTGCTGGGATAAGATTGCTAAATTATACGCAAAACTTATTTGCCCTACAGGACAATAAAACAGTAATCTTTGGGTATTTTCTTCTACCAGACAGAATTCATTTGTATTGCTATTGGAGAAGAATCATTTCCTTGCTATCAGCTTTTCTACAGAGTTTTAAAATATACTACCCAATATTACATAGTAAATCAAACAAAGATATACTTCCCTCAACAGTTAGATAATTCTTGGGGCCGGCCCAGTGGTGTAGTGGTTAAGTTCATGTGCTCTGCTTTGGAGGCCCGGGGTTTGCGGGTTTGGATCCCCACTGCTAATCTATGCACTGCGCATCAAGCCATGTTGTGGCAGCATCCCACATACAAAATAGAGGACGATTACCATGGATGTTAGCTCAGGGCCACTCTTCCTCACCAAAAACAAAAAAAAGAAAAGAAAGAAAAAAGATAATTCTTCAGTAAGTCTCCTAGACAATATTTTAGTATAACAATTATAGACATGCATTTGCTGTTTTGCCTATCTTTAAGTTTTGGATATTTTTTTCTAAAAAGTCCCTTGTTGTGATCATAAATAATCTTGAAACGTTTTTCTTGACCACTAAAAAAGGCTGGCATTTGTCCTGATTCATTTATCTAGGTGCAGCACAAAGTGGTAATAAACACATATTAAACCTCCTGCAGTGTGGTCAGTGAGTCTAGATCCACGTGGTGTTAAGCAACTACCAAGGTCTGGGAAAACTTTGTGGGCATTGGGTCCACATAGGAAGACCCACTCTTGACCCTTCACAGTGGGTTTATCATATCTGATCAAATAAGAATCACTCTCTCAAATATGACGTTCCATGCTTGATCTTGATTACACAATTGATTTATCCAGAATGAAAGTTTTTATTTTGATAAAGTCCAATTTATGTCTTTCTCTTTTATAGATTATGCTTTTGGTGTCATATCTAAGAAATCTTTGCTGAATCTAAGGTCATAAAGATTTTATCCTTTGATTTCTAGTTGTTTTCCTTGAGATATTGGACCATACTGGGGGCTCAATATTGGTTTCTGTTTCTGACAAGTCGGATTTTCAGATGTACCAGTAGCTAGATCAGCCTTGGGAAATGGGAGTCATTATGTTTGACCCTTATGTAGCCACTCTGTTCCTGTGCCTATCTTGCCAATTCTGGGGTGGCCAATGATGAAGGCTGGCTAAAGGCAACTGGGTGGGGCATTTTGTCTACTTGGTTGTCCAGTACCTCTTCCCTGATGATGCTTTTTAGTAGGCATTAGGATGTGATACACTTTGTGCTCATTCCAGTATGTCCATCCACATGCCTCTGCCCCATATCTCCTTGTCTCTGATCTTCAAGTCTTTTCCATCCAGACCTCCAACCAGATAGTCAGGCCATTGGCTACTGCCCAAGGATCTGTAAATTTTCTTACCTCAGGCCACTTCTCTTTACACGCGAAGTGAATGACCAGTTGCACTGCTTATAGCTATGTCCATTGGGAAGATTTTCCTTCTCAACTGTCTCTTAGAACCACCCCTCAATGCAGCTGTAACACAGCCACTGTCCATTTTCAGCTTGTACCTAAGCATCAAGCTGACACATCCATAAACCAAGCTTGGGCCTTTTTTCTTCCTTCAAATGAAAAGTAGGGAAGGGGACTGACGCAAACTTGATGGGTGATATGTGGGTGTGGGCCACTTGCTCATGTAGCCCACTGGTACCCTTTGATCTGGTCCTGCTTAGGCTTGATTCAATTTCCATCTGATAATGGACTGTTGCTATCCATTGTCCATCTCTTCCAGGGTCCAGTAACATGTCAAGAACTATTTCTCAAGGGGCATCTAATTCTCTGCTGCCGATGGCGTGGTCTTACTCCAGAATCCCAGAGGCTTCTGCTGTGATTCTCCTCCTGGAGCTTTCCGTAAGCTCTGTTCTGCATCTGCCACCTCCACAACCTAGAGTCTGTGGGTTATACGGCCCAAACAGCAGGGCTGACTGCATTGCAACCTTGACCTGCTGCAGTGCCTGTTCCTGCGCTGGATCCCATTCAAAGCTGCCCGTCTCCTGTGTCACCTGGTATATGGGCCAGAATGATATTCCTAGGTGCAGAATGTGCTGCCTCCAGAACCCAAAGAAGCCCACCAGGCACTGTGCTTTCTTTTTTGTGGTGGTGGAGGGAATGCAAACAGCAGCATTTATCTTTTATTCTGGAGGGGATATCCCAGAAATCCCCTAACTGCAAGAACCCTAACAACTTCATTGAAGAGGTTAATCCCTGAATTTTTATAGAGTGTATCTCCCTATACCCTGTAGAGGGCATGTGCCTTACTGAGGCCTCCAACGTACTGGCTACCTTTTGCTCTAATCAGCATGATGTCATCCATGTAACGGATCAGCGTGATGTCTGCGGAATGTCCAGGAGATCCAGATCTTTTTGGACTAGATTAAGATAGAGGGTGGGAGAGTTAAATAGCCCTGAGGCAAAACTATAAGCGAATATTGTCTGTCTCATGAATACGAACTATTTTTGATCCTCTTTTCTAATTGGAATGGAAAAGAATGCATTCACCAAATCAGTGGCCACATACCATGCAGCCGAGGGCTTATGAATCTGCTGTGGCAATGATACACATCCAGCACAGCAGCTGAAATGACAGCCACTACTTGGTTAAGTCTACTTCACATTGTGGGAAGCAGAGTCAAGTGGGAGGCCTTGGAAGTACCAAGATATTAGACCAAAGCAATACCACACCCCTGAAGGAAGTAATAATATTAAAAGCCTTAGGAACCACAAAAGACCCCAAGTAGCCAAAGCAATCTTGAAAAAGAAGAGCAAAGCTGGAAGCATCACACTCTCTGATTTCAAACTATACTACAAAGCTAAAGTAATCAAAACAGTATGGTATTGGCATAAAAGCAGACACATCGATCAATGGGACAGAAGAGAGATCCCAGAAATAAATCCATGCGCATATGGTCAATTAATTTATGACAAAGGAGCTGAGAATATACAGTGGGGAAAGAACAACCTCTTCAGTAAATAGTGTTGGGAGAACTTGACAGCCATATGTAAAAGAACGAAACTGGACCACTATCTAATGCCATACACAAAAATAAACTCAAAATGGGTTAAAGACTTAAATGTAAGACCCGAAACCATAAAACTCCCAGAAGAGAACATAGGGGTAAGCTCCTTAACATCAGTCTTGGTGATGAGTTTTTAGGTTTGACACCAAAAACAAAGGCAACAAAAGCAAAAAATAAGCAAGTGGGACTACACCAAACTAAAGCTTCTGCACAGCAAAGGAGGGCCAGCCCGGGGGCGCAGCGCTTAAGTGTGCACATTCCGCTTTGGTGGCCCGGGGTTTGCTGGTTCAGATCCTGGGTGCGGACCCAGGCATCGCTTATCAAGCCATGCTGTGGCAGGCGTCCCACATATAAAACAGAGGAAGATGGGCACAGACGTTAGCTCAGGGCCAATGTTCGTCAGCTAAAATAGGGGGATTGGCAGCAGATGTTAGCTCAGGGCTAACCTTCCTCAAAAAAAATAAAAAAAGGTGCACAGCAAAGGAAACCATCAACAAAATGAAAAGGCAATCTATGAATGGGAGAAAATATTTGCAAGTCCTGTATTTGATAAGGTGTTACTATCCAAAATATATAAAGAACTCACATAACTCAATAGAAAAAATTCAATTAAAAAATGGGCAGAGGATCTGAATAAGCAGTTTTCCAAAGAGGACATACAAATGGCCAATAAGAACATGAAAAGGTGCTCAGTATCACTAATCATTAGGGAACTGCAAATCAAAACCACAATGAGATATCACCTCACACCTGTTAGAATGGCTATTATCAGACAAGAAATAACAAGTGTTGGTGAGGATGTGGAGAAAAGGGAACACTTATGCACTGTTGGTGGGAATGTAAATTGGTGCAGCCACTCTGGAAAGCAATATAGAGATTCCTCAGAAAATTAAAAATAGAACTACCATATGGCCCAGCAATTCTATTTCTGGGCATATATCTGAAGGAAATAAAATCTCTATCTTGAAGTTATTTCTGCACCCCCATGTTCATAGCAGCATTATGGAATAGCCAAGACATGGAAACAACCTAAGTGTCCATCAATGGATGGACATGATGGATAAAGAAGATGTGGTATATACATATATACAATGGACTATTACTCAGCTGTGAGAAAGAAGGAAATCCTGCCATTGTGACATGGGTGGACCTCAATATCATTATGCTAAGTGAAATAAGTCAGAGAAAGCAAATACTATATGATCTCACTTCCACGTGGAATCTAAAAAACACCTGAACTCATAGATACAGAGAACCCATTGATGGTTGCCAGAGGCAAGGGGTGGTGGGTGGGTGAAGTGGGTGAAGGTGGCCAAAAGGTACACACTTCCAGTTATAAGAGAAATAAGTCCTGGGGATGTGATGTTCAGCATGATGATTATAGTTAACAATACTGTACTCTACATTTGAAAGTTGCTAAAAGAGTAGATCTTAAAAGTTTTCTCATCACAAGGAAAAAATTACAACCATGTAATGATAGATATTAGCTAAACTTATTGTGGTAATAATTTCACAGTACATACGTATGTCAAATCATTATGTTGTACACCTAAAATTAACACAGTGTTAGACGTCAATTACATCTCAATAAAAAATAAAAACCAAAGCTCAAAAAAAAAAAGACTTGGGGAAATGCAGGAATGGTGATTCCTGCCACATCTCCAATTAAGTTGCCTATTTGGCCACTGCAAAATTCAGACAGGTCTTTGAGAATGACTGTGAGCACTATAAAACTTAAGTTGTGACACAATTGTAGATAAGGTCCAAGATGAATTATCATTACTGAAGCAGTTCAGCACATTCACTGGCACCTAATATGCAGTTATACACGGAGGAAATGCTTTCTTTTAAATTTCTATCCACAAAGATAATCAGAAACAATTTGCCTTTATGTGACAAGGACAGCAGTGCACATTCATTGTCTTATCTATGTCAAGACTACTGTTCTGTATTATAACATACGGGCTACGTCAACTCCCCTGTCAACTCTATGCCAACTCTACTGTTCTCCATCACGATACAGTCTGGAGGGCATCTGGGACTTTTGTCAACTTACTGTTGTACAAAATATCATAGTAATATTTTTATGATAATATTATACTAATTTGACCAGATGAGGAGGAAGTAGCAAGCACTTTCGATGTCTTTGCAAGGCACATGCATGCTGGAGGAGTGGGATAACTCTGCTGACACTTCAGTGAGTTGAGGTATGTCAGGCGGCCCTTCAAAAGTTAGAGCCAAGGTGCCACACCTTGCACTGCCTATCAAGAGGAAAGAGGCAAAATGCTTTGAACGTTTCTGAATTTGGGAGAAAATATATAGCACACATGGGTTGTTGCTCTGACCCGTTTACTGAGTAACCTATAAGGCTACCAGTTTTACAATAGGCCCAGGGCAAGAGAAGGCTTTGTGTCAGATCCAGGCTGCAAGGTTAGATTTTCTACTATTTAGGCCTCATAATTGAGCACACCCAATGGTATTGGAAATGTCTAGGGCAAGTAGGGGTACTGTATTGAGCCTCTGACAAATCCCAGCATGAGAATCACAGTGTAGACCCCCAGGAATTTGGAATAAGATTACTCCCTCTTTTGTTGACCACTATTCTCTGTTTGAAAAGCAGTTCCTGGGCTTGTTCCGAGGGCTTGGTAGAGATTCAATATCTAGCTACTAGACTTTAAGTAACTATACAACCCAAAATGCCCATCATGATGTAGATTTTATTTGGTAATCAAAACCATAGAATTTAGACATGGGTTGCAATGAATTGTCAAATAGAAAGGTTTCATACAAGAGGAGTCCAGAGAGCACTATTGCATTGGTAGGTGGCTCATATCCCCGTGGTACCTGTTCCTAGAGCTTTGCTGCTGCTTCTTTAGTTCATACCTAGGATCTCAAGGGAATTCCATATAATCAGTTAACAGAAGAGTAAAACCATAGCCCTGATTTGAAGATGGCTTTTCAAGTTGTGCTAGTAACTATGCACAAGTGTATGCTGCTGTGGTATAGCCTTACTTAGGGGGTGCCCTGAAAGGCAAGGGTGAAGAGAATTCCTGTCAATAGGCAGATCTTTGGGCAGTACATCTGGTTGTCCATTTTAGGTAGAAAGAGATACGGCCTGAGTACGGATCTACACTGATTATAGGTGGTGGTTTAATGAGTTCAATAGCTGGTCAGTGCCTTGAGAAGAATAAGATTGGAAAATTGTTAACAAGTTGTTTCGGGGGAGAGATATGTGGCTGAACATCTCAGAATGGGCATAGAGGGTGAAGATTTTTGTATCCCATGTAAATGCCCACGAAAGGACAGCCACAGAGGAAAAGGCTCTCAGTAATCAGGTGGATAAGATGACCTGTTTTCTGAATGCCAGTCAACTTTATCCAGGCACCCTGGGGCTTACTCAGTTGGCCCATGGAGAAAGTTACCATAGCAGCAGGGACGAAGGCTATGCAGTAGCTCAACAACACAGATGTTCTTTTCCAAGGGTGACATGGCTATTGCTACTGCTGAGTGCCCAACCTGCCCAACACAGAGACCAACACTGAGCCCTGATATGATGTCATTACTCAGGGGGACTACCCATTTACCTTATGGCAGGTTAATTTCATTGGACCCCTTGCAACATGATGGGAGCAGCAATATGGTCCTTGGAGGAATAAGCACATATTCTGAACACGGATGACATCCTTTCCACAATGCTTCTGCCAGCACCTCCATTCATGGACTTAAATTGGACCATATTATCCCTCACGCTATCACCTCCAGCTGAGGAACTCAGTTTATAATGAAGGCAGTGCAGCAGTAGACTGATACTCATGGTATTACCTTGCGTCTAGCACTCAGATGTAGATAACTGGATTGAGTGGGGGGATAGTTTTTCAAAGGTTCAGTTACAGCATCAGTTGGGAGACAATACCTTATGAGGCTTTCCTATAGTATATGGTATATGCCTTACGTGGTATATGACGCCATATCCCTCACAGAGACAGTGTACAAATCTGCGAACCAAGGTACGGAGGGGGGAGTGTGGCCTCACTAACATACCTAATACTCCACTTAATGGAATTTTTCCCTTCCTATCTCACAATCTGGGTCTCAGTGGGTTTGGAGATCTTAGTGCCCAAAGAAAGAATGTTCCCATGAGGAAAGTAGTCATTGTTCCATTAAATTCACACTTAAGAACAACTCCTGTTCGTTTTGGGCTCCTGATGTCACTGAACCAACAGGCAGAGAAAAGAGTTCTTATTCTGATCAAAGGGATTGATCCCAATGAGCAAGGGGAAAATGGGAGGCTGTTACATCATGGGGGCAAGGAGGACTATGTCTGAAACCCAGAGGAGATACTGGAGTGGCTTTAGTATTTCTATGACCTGTAATAATGGTCAGTGGCAACCGAGGCAAGACAGAAACTCTAAGGGCTCACATTGTGCAAGAATGAAAGTTTGGTCAGCCCACCAGGTGAAACACAATCCAATAAACTGAGGTTCTAGCAGAAAATAAACAGATCACGGAAAAGACAATGGAAGAAAGAAGTTCTCTGCACCATTTTATACCTCGTGACCAGCTACTGAAAGACACAGTAGAACTGTATTTCATGTTAATTAATTTCCCCTTTCCCCTGCCAACTTATACGAAATGTGCTCATCAAGGCTAACATTGCATTGACGTTCCAGCTGAAAGTATGACTGAATAATCATCACCCCTTGATGGTACACAAATCATTTGTGTTTAGCCTCTGTCATTAGGGGTGTGAATGTCTTCATCCAAGCGAAGGACAAGAATGAACGCTGAGGGATGAAAGTAGGGGACTGTACTGGTTATTCTTTGAGTCTCCCTCCAGAAACATTCTCCACTCATCTCTGCCCTGTTGTGCTCCAGGAAGCCGATGGCTGTGGACTGCATCATGGTGAATCCTCTGCCATATGACCTCCTTTTTTGATCCTTCCAGCTGGAGGCACTGGTCGGAACTCGGCAGTAAGAGAGAATTGTTGTGGGTTGGTTTTCCTGCTCCCCCCTGGTTGCTATGGCTCTGGTGGAACTGCGCTCCAGTGTTCCTGCCAGGTGGCCCTTGTCCCTGCTCTGAAACTTCTCAGGGCTCTCGTATCATGTTCCTTCCTCTTCTGCTTTCCTCCTAGGGGTGGTAATGGCTCCCCACCACTCCTGAAGGCTTCACTCACCTTTGTTCTCATTCCTGCCCAAACTCTGTAAATGTTCCTTCATTAACCTCTTTTCAGTGAAATCTTTTTGTGTTGCCATCGGCATCTTGCTGGGACTGACAAAGCATTTAGAAGAAATTATGAATGTTTACCAAAAGACACAGAAAAAAAAGAAGAAGTCTCCATTTGGAAGTCAAGAGGCTTCTCAAATTCAACATGTCCAAATCTTATCTCCCACCCCACCCACGGAACCGGCTTCTCTCACAATCTTCCCCATCTTAATTAACTGGAACTCCAGTCTTCTAGTTTCTCAAACGCCAAGCCTGGAATTATCCTTGACTCTCTCGCTCTTTCAAACCCCTCGTCCAACCCATTAGCAAATCCTGAAAGCTCTACCTTTAAAATACATCCAGGATGTGAATGCTTTTCCCCACTCCACTCCTACCACCTTGGTCAAGCCATCATTGCCTATCACCTGGAATACGGCAATGGCCCCACCTGGTCTTCCTGCTGCTGTCCTTGCTGCCCTTCCCCTGACTCAACTCCACAGGCAGAACGATCCTGTTAAAACTTGAGCCTAATCATGTGAGCCTTGATATCCCGGACATCCTGTCAAAACTTCCCAAAGTCTTCCTGTCGGACTGAGAGTAAAGACAAGTCCTTTACAGGAGCCTCTAAGGCCCAGTTACTTCACACTCCTTGGCCCTGCAAACTCATCTGCTGCTCCTTTCCCCGTGCTCACTGCACCCAGCCACACTCACCTCCTCGAGGTCCCTGAACACAACAGTCATCTCTCTGCCTGACGGAGAATAAATAAGGCAATATACAGATGCTAAAATGAGTGGAATAGATCTTTATTTCTGATATAGAGGGAAGTTTATGCTGTATCGTTGATTTTACAGAGGGAAGCTGCAGAAGATGATCCTATTGACACGTAATACATGAGCTACAATGTATTTGCTTTCCTCCACCTCTCCAGACACTAAAGTTCCTTCCCATTGAAAGGCATGTGTGCATGGACCCAGAGCTGCCCTCTTAGGGGGATTTACAGGGCTCATTGGTGGAAGTTAAATCCCTTTTGTGAAGACAGTGTGTGTGCAGAGAGCCCAGGGCAGGGTGTTGGGCAGCACTGGGCATAAGTCCTGGCTCTCCCCCTTATGAGAGTTTGAGCATATCACACAATGAGCCTCAGTCCATCACCCAAACTGCCTCCCAAGGTTCTTGTGGGAATTGAATGGTTAATGTAAGGCAAGTGTCTGACACAATCCCCATCACAGATTTGATGCTCAGTCGAAGTTTGCTCCTGTCCCCATCTCCTCCTGTCCTCTTCCAGGCAGGAAGTCTTATTCTCCAACACCCACTCCCTTCTCCCATTGTCTGAGTCCTTGGTTGACTTTTACTTCTGGATGGAGGAAGGCCAGAGCTGGGAGAGTCTGATGGCTGAGCTGCCTGACGAAGCTGGGTCAGGGGCTCAGATTCTAGGAGGCCAGGTCTGCACTGGGCAAGAGAAGAGAAAAGGATTTCTCTAGAACCAAGTCAAAAATATCTGGAGGCATCAACAGTTCTGGGGAATTCTGAGGCAGGAAGTGAAAAAGGATGTGGCAGAGGAGAAACAACAAACTGCACCCCTGATCCCTCCTGATTGTGCTCCCCCTCCCAAATGGTAAAAACGAGGAAGTCAGGGAGATGGAAAGAAGGGGAAAGGAGAGGAAATATCCTGGAGGAGGGGTGCCAAGTGGTGCTCAGTCCCCACTGCCACCTACGTAGACCCTTTGCCTGTGTTCCAACCCCCTTCTGATTTACTGTCCAAAGTCGGGGGCTAGGAGATCTCAGGGTACAGGATGCTGGGCAGGACAGGAAGAATCACACACACAGACAGGAAGAATCCCACCACCTGTGTGGACTCTCTCAACCTTACGGCTCTCCATGCAGAATGTCCTGACCCTGGTACCTGGGCTGCCTGAGGAGACCAGGAATCACGTTCTCCAACTTCCTGCAGGTAAGTGCATTAGGGAGGCAGAGAGGCTAAGAGGGAAGGTAGAGGAGTGTGACTTTGTGTTTTAGGTGGAAATAAATAGGAGTATAGATCACAGATTGAACCACTAACTGGAGGAGATTGAGTCCATCTCTCCACTGACTTCTAGAATGGGTTAGACCTTCCTGAATCAGCACCATCACTTCTCCAACTCCAGCTTCAGGCTCAGCAGCCTAGCCCCAATTTCAGTCACAACATTGGCTCTAAATTCATCACTAAAGTCAAGCTCAGTCCCAAATGCAGCTCCAGCCTGGCCCCATCTCCAAACTCAGCTCCAAACTCAGTCCCAGACCCAACATGAGCTTTCTGTGCAATTTTAGCCAGACACCCAATTTCACTTTTACCTTTGAACACCAGACCTAATCCTAACCTCATCTTAATTCTAACTTCAACCCCAACCTCATCTCAACCCCAATCCAACCCCCATCCTGATCCCTGTTTCAACCTCAGCTGTGAACCCAGCTCCAGCCCCACTCCTAGTCCCAAGGCCAGGCTCAGTGTCCACCTGACCTCATTTTCTACCTCCACAGTAGCCCTAGACCCACCTGCAGCACTCATCCCAGCCTCTTCCCAAAGGGGCCCCAACGCCTGCCCCAGCCAGCCCCAGCCAGCCCCTTTCTGCTTCCATCTCAGCCCCAACTGCCTCAGAGACCACTGTGGCCCAAGGATGTCAATGAAGTGAAGACCTCAGTGCTCAGACAGTGAGAATGAATAGGGGTTTAGAAAGGTTGGAAGACAAGTGGAGATAGGCCCATCCCCGAAGTTTACAGAGTCTAAGCTACTTCTCCTTGAGGTTACCCCCTTTCGCTCCCCTGCCCTGGCTCAGTCTTGCCCCTCAAGGGGCCTGGTGGCACACGTGAGGACACTCCCAGCGCACAGGCCACCCCCCACTCACCACCTGACTGCTGCCCCACAGGGGCTCAGGGTGCGCATACCAGCAGCGTGGTTGGCCCCAGAGAATGGGCCCAGGAAGCAGATTCACACAGGCCCCTGAAACAAGCTGAAGGCATCTCGGATGAGTGATCAGGCTCCCAGGCATCTGGAGGGTCTTCTAGAAGGGCAGGCTCATCCCCTCGGTCCTTCAGATTTCTTCTTCCATGGGAAGGGATGGAGTTGGAGGAGGGCCGGCAAGGGCCCTCTAACATGTGAAGCCCAAGGGTTCTGACTGCGGGAGTCTGAGGACCATCCTGCTCTCAACACAACGTCTCTCCCTAGGTGCATGAAGGGTTTCTGGTGTTGTGTCTCCACTGGGCTGTATCCCCAGGAGTCCTGGTTTTGCCCATTTCTGTGACTCGGATTGTGCTTGTAGGGGGTCCCCTCTCTGAGGGGGTCAGGGCCTAGCCTCTAGTGGTCCCAGTCTGAAGGGGAGTTGGGGTCTTCTGCAACACAGGGACAGGAAAAGTTGTCCAGGTTCTTTAGGATAGTCTTGGAAGGGAAACCCATTTGATACCCTGCTTTCACTGAAGAGTGTGAACCTGCTGAGGGCCTGGCTGTCCCAAACTCCCTGGGTCCTCCTGCCACTTCCTCCAGCTCTGATGATATGGCCTTACATATTGCCATCACCCCCCACCTGTGTGTCCTTGTGTACATGTGTCCCCAGGGGTATGAGGGGCCTGTGTGGCTGGGGACTTGTGCTGGTCCATGAGAGTTCAGAGGCCTGGGCACCCCTCATCCCACAATCCTCCTTGTGTAGCCTTCCCCCAGCATTACATGCACCAGTCTTGATTCCTGACAGGCCCTGAGGCCCTCTCCTCTTCCCCTGTCTCTCTCATGTCCTGGACCCTCCTTGTCCTGACACCCTCTCTCCTCTTACAGGGCTGCCTCCCCTCTAGCCCTTCCGGCAGCCACTCTGCTCCAGCTCCTGACTCCTCCTGCTCTTCCTGGGCCTCAGCCTCATACTGCTGGTCAGTGTCTGTGTGATCGGATCCCAAAGTGAGGGTCACAGGGTGGGCATGGATGGGGGCAATAGTGAGATACAGTGACAGGGCAGTGATGGTGGAGTCATGAGGTTAATGATGGATGGTTTAGAAGAAAAGTGTTGAGATAAGGAAGAAATCTTGGAAAAGTTTTGGGGCAATGGCAGAGTGCTGGGGACAGTGATGAGGGCAGTTTTGGGTGAGTTGTGTGGTACTTATGGGACAGACATGAGGGCAGTATTTGGCAGTGACAAAGGAGTAGTTGGGCCATCACAAGGGCAGCGATGGGGACAGTGTTCGATCATGATAAAGACCACTGGAGTGTTCTGGACACACTAGGGTCTTGAATCCTGATTCTTTTAGTTACTAGTTGTGTAATGTGGACAAATTATTTCACCTCTCTAAGCCTTCGTTTCATCCTCTGTACCATTAGAACCATAATAGTACCCCCATGTTGGGTCCCTGTGAGGACTAAATGAGACAATGCACGTCAAGTGCCCTCCTCAGCACTGGCACAGAGAGAGGACCTGATTAAGTCTTAGCTCTGATTGTCCCAAACACATTCCCTACCTGCTCAGGTGCCCCACATCAGAGGGACCTGTTGGCCCTGAAGAGTCTTCAGCAATGTCACATCAAGCAACATGGCTGAGGCCCAGGCACTGAATTCCCACGGTGAGCCTGGCTTGGGTGGTGCTGAGCTCTCGGTTTGGGTGAGGTTGGGTTGAGGAGTAGACAGGAACTGACTTTTGGGGACTGAGTTCTCCTGTCTCCCAGGTGGAAGCTTGCAAGGAAAGATAACTGCTCTGAAAACCAAGGTCTGGGGCAATGATCAAGAACTGCAAGAAGGTGAGGGACCTCGCAGGAGTGTGTGTGGCAGTGTCTGGTGGGGACCCCAGGACAAAAGTGGTAGTGGGAGCAGCATGTGAGTTATATGATGAGCCAGATGATGCTGGCAGTAGAGAACGAGCTGGAGAAATAGGATCAGAAACTCAAAGCAGGTCAGAAACCACCCTTGGATACTGTGTGTGGGAGGACATAAGTGCTCCCAGGGCAAGGCAAGGGCGTGGGATGAGGGATATCTGACCTCCCAGGATCCTCACTGACCTCCACTGCCCATCAGTGTGTGTCACAGGATGGATGACTATGTTTCTGCAAGTCCAGCAGCTGTTGAGTGATCTGCACTTCCTACTTGTGGCTGCTCTCAAGAGCCATGGGGAGGGAGGGCTGCTGCTTCCTATCATGTCATCCTCCTCCACAGAGGCACCTCAGCTCTTCCATCCTGCCTCTGTCCATCGGGCTCTGAAAGGACCTGCTGCCCACAAGCTGGGAGGAAACAAAGCCGCTGCTACTGGTTGTCCCACTTTGAGACATCTTGGCTTGAGGCTGAGAATTACTGCCAGCTGAAGAGTGCCCACCTGGTCTCCATAAACTCTGGGGATGAGCAGGTGGGAGCCCCAGTCCAAGAGCACCTGAGTCTAGGGGGATGGGTGGGGTGTAGAGGAGTCAAGACTACCCATAGTGTCCCCAGATATTTGTCCAGAACTTCAAAGGCAGCATATATGCCTGGATGGGCCTCAGTGAACACGAGTGGATGGATCAGACTGTAAGACAAACTTGAAGTGAGTGAGCCCTGTGCTCCTGTGGCTTGCTCTCTCTGCTTAGCTTTGCCCCTCATGGTCTGACATTCAGTTCTTTATCCCAGACCTGAATTCTGCTCCACTGGCCTTTCTAGCCATCTTTGTCATCCTCCTCCTTCCCTTGTTTAAAATCTACTCATCCCCCATCTCAGTTTAAACATCACGTTTTCAGGGTAGGCTGCCCCATCCCCTGTAGAATAAGGAATCCCCCTCTCCCCCAGTTTAAATCCTTCTATGACTCTGTGTTCCTGTAATTACTAGTTCAAATGGCTGTCCCACCTCATGGGCAGAGCCCCAGCAGGGAGGGTGCACACCTGCCCCTCAGTGGTGTAGTCTCAGAAACTGGGACAGGATGGAGGGAAGAGGAAGGAGGTTTCCCAAGGAGTAGACATGATATTTGACAGTCACAGGAATCAGATGTCTAAAATGGAATTTTACTTAGTTCTCTCTAACCAATCCTAGCAATGTGCTGGAGGACACATTCTCGCTAATGACTGAACACCTCCTTGCCAATTCTGAATAACTCAGTCACTCCTGGATTGTCTGTCCGTTTCAGACTTGGTCAATTCTGGATTCTCTCCCTTCCCTCTTCTTCTTCTATTTGTCCCACGGTTGACCTCTCTTGTTGGAGTCGGGCTTTCCATTTCCCTCACAGCCGTCTGCTTCTCCTTCTCCTTCTTCCTCTGTGGAGGCGTACACACTCCTCTCTGTTCTTCAGGCTCCTAACCCACAGGGACTACGCCATATTTTCCCTGCCCTGAATCTCCCTGCTTCTGGGTCTGCTGGCTCACTCTTGGCTTCTGGCACATTCCTCCAAGGAATCTTTGGATAACTCTCTTGATGGAGATTCAGTGTTTGTCTCTGGCTCCCTTTGCCCACACACACCAGCTGCCATTTCTACCTTCTGAGCAGGGCCTGCTGGTGTGAGGGCTTCTCCCTGATGTCTTTGGCCAGCCCTTCATCTGAGAAGCAAAGCTCAGATCCTCTCTGCTCTGTTGAACCCCCAGTACCTGTGACCGTGACCTTATTTGGAAATAGAACGATTACAGACGTTATCAGTTAAGATGAGGTCATATTAGAGTAAGGTGGGCCTTTAATCCAATATGACTGGTGTGTACATTAGGAGAGAAGAGACACAGACACAGAGGAGAAAGCCATGTGACCAGCAAGGCAGAGATTGAAGTGTTGCAACTCCAAGCCAAGAAATGTCAAGGATTGCCTGCAACCACCAGAAGCGAGGAAGACGAAAGGAAGGGCTCTCCCCTGCAGGCTTTAGAGGGAGTGTGGTCCTGCCTACTCCTTGATCTCAGACTTCTAGCCTCCAGAACTGTGAGACAACACATTTCTGTAGTTTTTGTGGTACTCTGTTAAGGCAGTCCTAGGAAATAAAGAAGCAACCCCAAGGGCAGGGAAGTGGCTGAAGCTCTGAGATGGATTGGAAAGGGGAAGTGGAACTCTGAGGGTCTCTGGTCTTCCTTCGCCATCTGCTTTATTCCTCTTTCTCTCTGCAGACCATCATTCTCTGCCTCTTTGGCAAACACTCCCTGTGGGCATTTCCCCTCCTTCCTTTGTTAGATAGCAGGTCCTGGGCAGCAACCGGTCCAGGGTAGATCCTTCCACCCTTCACTACCAAGGGCTGAATTATGATTGGTTTGAGCCTGTTAGGGTACACCCACTCTCTTTTGTAGGTGATTGGTTTAGGGGTAGACATGTGACTCAGTTCTGACCAATGACACTTGAGGATCTGGAAACCTGCTGAAGCTTCTGTAAAAAATTTTCTTCCCTGATGAAAAAATAAAGATGTCTAAGGGAGGAACCCTGCTTGCTACTTCCTGCTTTGGATGTTTCCCTGTTGAGGACATGATGTTTGACGCAGTGGCGGCTGCCTCATGACTGTGAAGGGAAAGCCAAGAGTAACTGGCCTTTTAACCGCCATGGCAGTATAAACCTACTATGACACCTTGGAGGAAGACAGAGAGCTGGGTCCAATACCACCTTCATACTCTGCACATCCCGCTTCTCATCTGGAATGAAAATACACACTCCTCTTAGAGTTAACCTACTTGTAGCTTTGGGAAAAAGAAAGACAAGAACCTGAAGAAAATATATGAATCATTGGCTAGAAAGGAAGATGAATGCCTCTAGCCATGCCCCCAGAATTATTAGGATTTAAAATGTCAGAATGAGTCATAACCGGTCATGTTGTAAAGTGAAAAAGCAACCCCATTGTGTATTATCACGTCGTGCATGATTCCTTCATGGGGGTGGATGGGACAGTCTATTGCCGTTTGATAGAATGGTTTCAGAATGAGAAAAGGAAACCATCAAATAAATCAGGATAAGCAGTGCACAACCCTCCTAACTCCATCAGTTGCCCACAGGTTGATTTGCACTGCCTGAGAATAAGGGCACAGCCACCACCACCTAAAATTAGCCAGTCCAGAAGCTAACACAGAAACTCTCCAGTTTCATAACTTAAGCATGGTGAACTTCAACTAGGAATGGAGTAACTCTGTCTCAGAAGGTCACAAGGAACAGAATGCTTATATAGACTGCCTTTGACATCTGTAAGAAATTGTCTAGATGGCAGTCGCAAAAAACTACAAAAGGTTGTTCCCTTCTGTCAGCAAAACTATTGGTTGAGCTGTACTCTGAATCCTCACTGGGTTCTGTTGATCCAGCAGAAGCACAAGACTGAATGGGAAGTGGACTCGTTTTCATTACACGCCTCTGTCATCTGACCACTCACGTTAATCCTGAGACCTTAGCAGTTCACTGACCACCAATTGGAGCCAATCCTGAGATGGAGGCAGGTTTATGTTTCTCAACATAGGGGATGGAGATTAACCCCCTCTTGCCTTTGCTGTCCTCATTTCACCACTTCTTTTCAGGCTTTTCCTGGATTCTCAGGGTGTGTCGTTTCTTCTTTCTTCTTCTTTTTTTAAGCTTGGCTCGGAGCTAACATCTGTTGCCAATCATCCTCTTTTTTTTTCCCCTCCCCAAAGCCTATATCCTAGTAGGTTATTCTAGTTCCTCTATGTGGGATGCTGCCACAGTAAGGCTTGATGAGTGGTGTGTAGGTCCATGCCCAGGATCCGAACTGGTGATCCAGGGCCACCAAAGCAGAGCCCAGTGAACTTAACCACTCTGCCAAGGGGTTGCCATCGCACTCATTAAAGTCAAAGAGAGGCTTGGTCACACATCCTCTGGCTCGTCCTGCCTGAGAACCATTGCACTTTCCTGCCTGGCC
The DNA here is from genome assembly GCF_041296235.1 of Equus asinus. Classification (NCBI taxonomy): domain Eukaryota; kingdom Metazoa; phylum Chordata; class Mammalia; order Perissodactyla; family Equidae; genus Equus; species Equus asinus. The sequence goes on from NC_091802.1 coordinate 12,172,039, forward strand.
CTGGAAGCTGGTTCTATCAACACTATAGTATCCAAAAGTACATTTCTTAGAACTCCAGTAAAGAGGGCAGTGAATCAACTCCTGATCTTCTGTTTGGAATCTGAGGGGACTCAATCCAGCTGCTCTGCTTCTCTGAGTGGAAGTAGCACCTTGGCCATCTCTGCACCAACGTGCTGAGACGCCACGACCATGCGTAGCCCCACCAGCCACCGTGCAGTGGACCAGCTCAGGTCTCAGCCTCACTATTGTGCCTGAAATGGCAGCAACAGCTGTGACCACCCCCTCACTGGAAATCTCTCTAGTGACTTTGATAGCTTCTTTTTTCTTATTCATATTTTTGAACTCGCTTCTATTTATTTAAACACATTGTATTTATTTTGTATTTTCCCAATAATTCCAACATCTAAACTCCACACAGGTCTAATTCTGCTGTTTTGTTTCTGTGGACTTTCATTCCTGAAGCCCCATTTTCTTTTGTGTTTTGTGATTTTTTTTTGAGATGATGAACTCTTAGTTTTTGGAACTTTGTCTCCCAAAATTCTTTCAGGTCTGGTCGATGGTATATTCCTCCAGAGAAGATTTGTGTTTGCTTCTGCCAGGTGCCTGAGGGCCTTCCCATGTGGGACTGATTTAAAGAAAATGCTCAGCTGGGCATTTCTGGAACCTCAAATGCGGTGTGTATTTGTGCCCTGATCCTGCTTGAGGGCAAGCTTGTGATTATTAAGTTCTATGGGAGTCGTCTTTTCTTCTCAACCCAGAGCCGAGGCCAAGACAGACCAGCTTCCTTCTTGTGTTTTTTGTGGTTCTTCCTGAGGCTGCTGTTATTATCTGACTCCCCACCTCACGTGGGCCAAGGCTTCGTTGCCTGCCACCCACGTGGGCCTTCAGTTTGAAGCTCCCTATTACTCTCCTCAGCTCTTCAGGTTGCTCTCTGCTTTAGCCCTTGCTTACCTCTTCAGCTCTAAGAATCTCCCTTATTTTCCTTCTTGCTAAGCCATTACTTAAAAGGAAATTTTTCTTTTTTAGCCAGCCTGTTTAGGTGTCTTATAGCGAGAGGGTTTCAGGATGTTTAACTGCCCTATTGCTAGAAAAAGAACTTAAAGCTATCATTTTGCATTTATATATTTTGTATCCATCCACCTTGCCAAATTTTCTTATTAATTCTGATAATTTTTATGCTAGAGCCTCTTGAGTCTTTTTAAGTATTCAGTCTTATCAATATGTACTTTGTTTTTTGCACTTGCTAGAACCTCTGGGCATTTTTGAGTAACAGTGACAAGGTATCCCTGCTTACTTTTTTTTATAAATTGAGATATAATTGACACATTAACACTGTATTAGTTTCAGGTGTACATATTGTGAACCGCTTACCACAAGTTTAGTTAACGTCCATCACTACACAGTTACAAATTTTTTTTCTTGTGATGAGAACTATTTTCTTTCATGATGTATTCTCGGGGCCAGTCCTGTGGCCGAGTGGTTGAGTTCGCGCGCTCTGCTGTGTGGCCCAGCGTTTCGCTGGTTCAGATCCTGGGCACGGACATGGCACCACTCATCAGGCTATGCTGAGGTGGCATCCATGCCACAACTAGAAGGACCCACAACTATGTACATACAACTACAACTACGTACACACAACTAAAATGTACAATTATGTACTGGGGGGGATTTGGGGAGAAAAAGCAGGAAAAAAAAGATTGGCAACAGTTGTTAGCTCAGGTGCCAATCTTTAAAAAAAAAAGATGTATTCTCTTAGCAAGTTTCAAATATACAATACAGTATTGTTAATTATAGTCACCATGCTGAACATTACATCCCCAGGACTTATTTATCTTTTACTTGGAAGTTTGTACCTTGTGACCACCTTCACCCATTTTAATCCCCCGCTATCTGCTGCCTCTAATAATCACCATCTTATTTATGAGTTTGGTTTTTTTTAGATTCCACATATAAGTGAAATCATACAGTATTTGTCTTTTTCTGCTTGGTTACTCTTTTTAATGAAATAGATTTAATGATTTTCTGTTTAGAATATTTGGCTTTTTTGAGAAATCACGTTTATTAAGAAGTTTTCTTATATTCCTATTTTACTTAGAATTTTTTAAAATTAGAAAACAGCTGCTGAAGCTCACCCAATGCCTCCTCAGAATTTACTGGTGTGATGCTGTGTCAGTTTTTAACCATGCTAGGCCTATTCATGCTGAAGCTGAGGCTACTGGGGATGTGGTTTTCAGACTGGGTTCAAATGATAAAGGGCCTTCTGCTCCCGTCTAAGGAGTCTGGGCTTTGTCCTGAGGGCAGTGGAGAGCCTTTGTGGGTAGATGAGATTTGAATTTTGAAAAAAAATCACTGTGCTGCAGTGCAGTAAATTAATTGCTGGGGCCAACTGGAGGGAGGGAGACCAATTAGGACATGGGTGCTGTCATCTAGCCTGGGGGAGGAGAGACATGCATTTATTTATTGCTGCTATATTGGTGTCCATTTCACACCAAACAACACGTCAGGTTCTTTACAAATAGTGTAGGTGTTTCGTCCTGCTCCTTGTGTGCATATGTGGTGAAGGAGAGAAGAGTTTGTGGTAAAAATCAGAGGGAACAAATCACATTAATGGTAACTAACAAATGAAAAGACACCAGAGTCCCAGAAATGGACCCTTCCAGAGTAATCTTTGGTTTTCTAACCTCCTCAAATCCCTTCGGGCACGAAGGGGAAGTTTGTAGATGGTTTAGCCAACACTCTTGGTTTCGTACCCAACATTGATTCTAACTTTTTCCTCCTTCCTAATTGACCCTGAGTGGTGTTTAGGAATCCACCCTACGCCATATGGTCATGTGTTTCAGGCGTGTCTGGCTCCAGCCCATTCCCAAAGGTAGTCAATCATGGTGGTCCCATCCCCCTTGTCAGTGGCTGGTTTAATCATGGACATAGGATACAATTCCGGCCACGGATGAAGGGCTGTCTTCTGGGGGTTGTAGGAAAAGATTTCCTTACTGCTAAGGGGGACACACTGAAAGAGATGTGCTCGTTGTCCTCTGCACATTGTATGCCCGGATGCCATATCTGAATCTGCTGCAGCAATGTTGCAACCTAAAGAGGAAAAAGCTAAAACACTGAAGGCAACAGACTGAAAATATGGGGAGAGCCTGATTCCTTGATGATATTGTTGAGCCATGATTAGCTGGCCTTGGGTACTCCTAACTCTAGTTTTATTGATAGATGAAATAATATATGTTCTTACTGTTTAAGCCAAGTTGAGTTGGGTTCTTTTGTTTCTTATGGCCAGAAACATCATAACTAATAGAGATGGTTTGTACTGCCAATGAACACATTGCTTATGCTCTCCTGAAGGGCTCACGACTCACAGCCAACACGATCTTCCCTTGCTTCTGGGACTGATATTACTGGGAACTGCCATTCACTGAGGTTTCTGGGCACTCCCACTTCTCATCACCATCCCCAATACAGGATGGCATTATAGGAAGTTGGACCCGTAATTGGAGATAAAGACAAAAGTGAAAGTGAGAGAGACCATCAGAGACTGGAGGGGTAACCTGTAGAGTCAAGGAAGTGTACATGTTGCGTAGGGTAGGGGTGGTCAGCAGAGACAAAGGCTGCCCAAGAGTCCGGCAGGTCAGTGCCAAAATGGATGATTAGATTGAGGAGGAGTTAGGAAGACAGCTTCCTTAATAAAACCAAACTGGAAATTCCAGGGGTTAGCCCAGGTAGGAGAAGCACGAAAACTGGGCAGCAACTCTCTGTCTGAGCTTTTGCTTCTCCTCGGGGTCCTTTTTGCTCTGTCTCCATCCTGAAGGCCCAAGTGTATATGGTTTCTCTCACGGCTGTGGCCTAAGGCTGCACACAACCCTCACCTTAGGTTCATGAGCCCAGGTGAACTGGGGATGGAACTTCCTTAAAGATGTAAGCCAACACTCAGTGATCAAAATCTCTCCTACATTTATTTATCTATTTAGGCGAACGAACACTTAAATAGTGCTTACTTCTTTCTAGGAATTGTTCTAAACACTTTACAAATATTAACTTATTCCTCGCGACACCACCTAAGAAGTTGTGCTAATAGTAACAAGGTGCTATTATCATCATCTTTTTTTCCTCAGAAGTAGGTGCTATTTTATCACCATCTGTTTTATGGATGAGGGAACCATTGCACAGGTAGGCTAAATGATTTGTTCTAGGTCACATAGCTGCTAAGTGGCAAAGCCAGAATTCAAATCCAGGCGGTCTGGTTCCACAGTCTGTGTTCCTATCATCATGCTGTATTATCTCTCAATATTGAATGTATTAAAATACGCTCATATTCCACACTAAATATAATGTTTGCTGTTCAGATTTTTGAGAAGATATTTTTTTAGAATTATTTGTCTATGAGGAACTAATTGAATCTACGATTAGCTCTGATTTCTCAGCAATCATCGTGAATATTTAGGAAATTCTCAGAAGTGAGGAAAATTAATGTACAAATTGTTTTCCAATGTAATGAAATTTTAGGAATATGAAATTTAACCAAGAAGTTGATTGACTAATATTATGTTTTGCAGATATTTATTTACACATTCATTATTTTAGATTTTTAGTTTTCTTTTTGTATTTTGGAGGCAATAAACTTTTTCAGGTCTGTAACATTTCTGTAAGCACTTGGAAAGCTTTTAGCCCTACGCCCTGCATACTCAGGGGATAAATCAACTCTCCTCAAGGACAACTGAGAAATAACCGAGAAACCACAAGCAACCTAAGAACAGCCTGGCTTTGTGTATCACGGAGCTCGGGCTCCAATTTGACCTGACCCTGCTGCTTACTGCTCTCAGCTCTCATTGGCCACTGTCATGAAACACCTGCACTTGAGCCTTTGGCACCAACTCCACCTCCCAGATCCCTGGGTCCAGGATGGGTAAGCTCACAACCCATAAATCAGGATGTGCCTCCTAGGCAGCTGATCGACTAGATGCCCAAGGCCTTGCCCTCACCTCTCTGTAGGCCTACCCAGATGTGACCTCCCTCCAGGCCAGGCCCTACCACCACACCCTTCAAGTTGGGCAGGAGGTATCAGACTCACACATGTGCTCTAAACTGGATCAGTCCCACTGCAAGAGACTTCTGGTTGTGAATCGAGAAAGAGAGAGATGAGGGCTGGCTCCGTGGCTGAGTGGTTAAGTTCCTGTGCTCTGCTTCAGTGGCCCAGGGTTTCACAGGTTTGGATCCTGGGTGCAGACCTAGCACTGCACATCAAGCCATGCTGAGGAGGTGTCCCACATGCCACAACTGGAAGGATCCACAGCTAAAATATACAGCTATGTACTGGGCGGGGAGGCCTTTGGGGAGAAGAAGAAGGGAAAAAAAAAAAAAAAAAAAAAGAAAGAGAGAGATGACCAGAGCTTGAGACAGAGGTAGATAAAGCTGGGTGAAGCTATTTGTCTGAATGGGATGGAGAAGGAACCTTAGGAAGAGAGCTGCCCAGGACATGAAACGCTTTGAAAGTAGGGGAGAGGCAGGAGAAGGCTTCGCCGAGGAAATGACATTGAAGTACTGGTACGGGCAAAGGAGATCTGTGGCAGACAAGAGGAGCTCTGTTCAGAAGTGAGGGCAATGAAAGGGAAAAGACCCACCCTGTGCGCGGATAACAAGAGGTTTGCGTGGTGTCGGGGCAGCCAGTGGCAGCCAATCACAGCCTCTTCAGTTCACAGACCCCCCTGGGCTTTGAGACTTTCCCCGGGCTGGGTCAGTCCCCACTCCACTCCTCCCAGTATCCACACAGGGATTTCTTCCTTGGGGAAATAGAACAGGCCCTGAAAACTCTGCCTGACACACGTTAGATCTCCAGAACGTCTAATTTACATCCCTATGGCTGTGGGAACACTGTTATCTGACTCTCTGTTCCTCCCACCACGGCTTCTGGTCCTGGTTGACATTTTTCAGCTGGGAAGCAGATTCCAGCCAGGTAGGGCTACTGCAGCCCTAGGGCAGGTCTGGGGGTTGTCAACCGAGTCCTCTAAGAGGCTAGGTCCTGTAAGTCAGATGTGATGTCCCAGCTTGGGGCTGGGAAGGCAGACAATGGGCCCAGAAAATTCAGAGGGAGCTAAAAGGTTGGTTACTGCAGAAGGGAAATGATCACCCTTGGCCCCTTCTGGTGTGTGTGACTCCCCCTATCAAATCAAGACACGAGGAGCACAGGGAACTGGACTAGAGATTGGACGGGAGTAAAGATGAAGGGGTGACTACCTCTGGCCAGAAAACGGGAAGAAATGAAATGGAAGGGAACCTACATTTGTAGAGTGCCTACCGTGTGCCTGGAGTTGTGCTGGTCCTTTCTAAGCCTCATTTCACTGAAGTCTCACCAACAATCCTTTGAAGTATTACCACCTTTTAATAGATGCCTAGCAAGCTTTGGAGTTGGGACTCAAGAACTATGCTTTTAGCAATTTGCCAGGCCTGAGTTGCTATTGCAGGATGCATGCACATGGCTGCCTCAATTAGAATCCCATTCTCATCCTGATAACCTGTTTTCAGTGGAAGTTTTGGGGTGCCTTGTGTCTGAACCTCCTCCTTTATTTGAGAAATTTCCATCATCATCATCATCTCACTTTATTGAGATATGATCGACACGTCCCTCATTATTTTTGATGGGAAGCAGAACCCATTTACCCGTAGACACTGAAAATACCAAGTGCTCACTTTCCTTGTGTCCCTTCTGCTAGCGTGAGAGCACATGACCAAGGTTTATGTGGTCAGGTGCACCGACCCTGGGCTGGAATTTGGAGTGAGTGGTGAATGAAGCAGAGAAGGTTTCTGAGCAGCAGCTGTGGGTTTGAGGCCCCGTGGCCACAGAGGGGCAGCAGCGACATCTAGTGTCCAATGGTGACAGCACTGGCCTTGGGAACCCATTTAGGCCTGTGGTAGTTTGTCTTCCTGCCAAACCTAGTTCTGTAGCCTTCCTGGTAATTCTAAGAGCTACCCTGTGTCCTGTAATCAATATTTTTCTACTTAAGTAAGTCAGAGTGAGCGCATGTGGCTTACAACTAAGAACTTTGACAAAGATGTTGGCCAAAGTCCCAGAACCAGACAATGCCAGAAAATACACCTTTGGATAATTAGACACACAGACCAGGCTGAAAGACTCTAGCTGGGTGCATCCCCCACCATCCTGGAGCCTGGGCTGTCAAGGGAGATCCAAGAGCCAGAGGCTTCAGACCTTTAGCATGTAAGCGGGTAGGGACGTGGTGGGTGGTGACAGAGAGAAGGGATGAGGACTGGATTGGAAGAGGCACCGGAGACAGACCTGGTAGAGGGAGTAAGCAAGGAGTAATGTTGGGTAGGACTCCCATCCCACTCCCCCCATCCCAGGTCTTGGCTCCAAGCTAGCTCCAGCCTCAGCTCTGTTTCATGTGTGTGTCAACATTTACTGTAGTGGAGCCATTTTAAAATGGAGTCAGGGCTGCCTTTCCAGAGAGACTGCCTTGCTGGCTTGAACCTTGGACTGGGCCACACCTTTGGACTGGACCACAATGGCAATTTTTTTGCCAGCAATTGTTTGAGAAGTCAGCAAGAGAATGTACATCCTGATCACAAAGACTGAGGATTGTGGACTTTCTGAAGACAGAATCAATAGTCCATCAATATTTAGCCAAAACTAACTCTCTGCCTCCAACTGCAATTAAAATTCTCTGTAATACAACCTCCCTTCTTTGCCTTTACAGACCCCTGACTTTTACACCCTAGCAGAACACTATTTGCAATTCTTGAGACCCCAAATAAACTTTTTGCTTGTTTTGTAGTTTATGCCTCTGATTCATTGACATGTGCCAATTTCGGCCCCACCACCAGCCTCCCCCAGCCCCAGACTCAGCAAACTCCTTACCCAGTTCCAGTCCTAACGCAAGGTTCAGGGAACCCAGTGCAGTTCTCTATTCATGTGTGGTCATCCAGGCAGACTTGTTCCCTGCACACAATGAGCCCCACTGTCCTGAGTGGGTGCCTTTACCCTCCTGCTTCATTACCTACCCCATTTCAGAGCATCTCAACAATGTGCTTCCCTGGCCCTGGGCTGGGGCTTTGAGGTCTATGCTGACTTTCCACGGCCTGGTCTCTGGGTGAGCTGGGGAAGGAGAGGATTCTAGGAGGTGACGGTGAGAGGCAACTCTTTTAGGTACTTAGAAGCCCAAGATCATCTGGGCCAAATAGCAGAAAGCCTCCTATTTTTGTGTACCTCAAATAGAGCTCAATATACCACTCAATATACCACCCAATATACCTTAAATACCCACTCCTATGGGTAACACCATCCACCCTGGCCTGTCCTCTTCCATCCTATCCACCTTCTGCAGAGGGAGCCCCTGAGGGGTGTACCCACGGAATGACTCAGCTCAGGGCTTCCTCGAGGTTGCGGACGCCTGAAGCCCCAAGCGCCTCCTGCAGGGGCTCCCATGAGAAAGTGCCAGAGCACCTTTAAAGTTCACAAACACACACACACACTCCCAGATCCCGTGGTTTCCAAAGAAAATTATGTAAAGACTATGACCCTCTCTTTTGATCTCCCTAAAGACCTGACCTGGCTCAGCATCTGCTTCTGGGGCTTTCTCCAGGTGGGCAGGCATTACCAGTTTGGTCAATGGTCACTAATGAGTGACCCCTTCTTGTGGTAGTGCCACATCCCATGGAGCACCGGCCCCGAGTCCACTCATGCAATGAGTCCCTTGTTCAGTGTTTCTCTCACTCAGTCACTCATCATTTACCTCTGGGGCCTTTGGGTGTCAAAGATCCAGAGATCAATAATGCAAAGTCCCACCTCCAGGGCAACGTGGGGGTGAGGGGCAGGAGAAAAACGGATGATTTCACTGCAGGCTGAGAAGTACTCTGATGGGGGTTAAGTAGGCCGAATGGGGGCGTCTAATGCAGATTAGGAGTGGGTGTGGCCGAGACCACTTCCCAGAGGAGACCTTGCTGCCTCATCAGTGGAGACTTAAGGAGAAAAACTTCAATAATTTACCTGGTCATTTAAAGCATTACTTTCCTATGAAAATATGCATCAAAGATTATGAAGTAGAATGAAGTAGGATGGATGAAAATTCCACATGAATTTTCAACGTAAAACAAGCTATTTCAAAGAAATTTCCCACATGCAAAAGGTCTACAACCCCAGACTCTCCTGACCCCTCCAACTGTGGTATGAACCTTCTCTCCTCTGTGATCAGCTTCCAATATTAGTGAATAGTAGTGAATGCTATGTTAGTGGAAATTTTTGAGAAGCGTCAGTCTCTGAGAAAACATCTAAATTCCTTAGCCTGGCCTTCAAGACCTTTCATGATGGAACCATCCGCCCTAGAAGCTTTGTCCTACATTCTCGTACACACTCTCTGTTCTCCACCCAGCTATTTACAGCTCCCCCAAACAATAAACAATGTGCTAAGCTGGTTCTTGTCTTTGTGATTTTTCACCAACTGCTCTCTTTGCCTGGAATGCCCCTACCCATGCGTCCACCTGGCAAACTCCTACTCATCCTTCATGACCCAGCTCAAAGGGTTCTTCTTCTGTGAAGCCTTCCTAGCAGGCCCAAGCAAACAAGTCAGTTCCTCCCATGTACCAGTCTATGATATGTGTGTCCCTCTCTTTGTGTTGAGATATCTTTATTTCACTTTTTCTCTAATTTGATGGTGGGGCTTGGAGGGGAAAGATTGTATCATTTATATTTGCATCTCTAGCCCTAAGCACAGCATCTGGCATGGTAGGTGTCTACAAATATTGTGTCTAAAGCAAATGAACAAAACTTATTTTGACTGCTTTCTTCTTTTTTGTTTTTAGAGTCAAGATAGGGAGACCAGCATTTTCTCATAGACTTTGGAAAACGCTAAGAAAACCACTCACCACACACACACACAAATCCCATTTAACCTCTTTTTGTAGCCATTCACATCTTATAACTTGTGAGGTTCTACTGAGAACTCACCAGACCATTGTGGTTCTTTGACCTTGAGGCATTAGTAGACAGAGCCATGGGGGCAGGGGCAGCAGTGCTGTGGGGTCTAGCCAGGTCCCTCTGAGTCACAGCAATAGCAGCAATGGCAGCTGATACATATCATGGTCCAGGCACTGTTGTAAATCCCTTACTCACATACGTATACACAATGACTCTTAATCCTCATAATAACCCTATGGGGTAGCTACTACTATTACCCCCATTTTAGAGATGAGGAAACTGAGGCACAAACAGGTTGAATAACTTTCTCACAATAATACAGCTAAGAAATGGCAGAGATGGGATTCAAACCCAGGAAGTCTGGCTTGAGAATTTATTCTCCCAACCTCAATACTATATTAGCTCCATGAGCAAAAGATGTATAGTGATGGTAATTTGGGCTAAGAATATAGGGAACATGAGGTAGAAAAGGAATGTGCCCTTTCACAGCCAATCACCCCAGTCTCAGGCTCTGGGATGCCCTCTGCGTTCATAAGTATCCTGTAAAGGTATTCACTCTGTACAGCTCCCAGACCCAGAAGGCACAGTCTCCTCATTGCCCTGCATTTTTACTTCACCACAGAGGGGGAGTGATTTGTTTCAGTTGGCTTCGTTGAGCAGAGTCCTCACCAGCCATCTCAGGAAGTGGGCTCCCTGCCATCCTGGGTGGCTGAGGATCTGCTGGCTCCACCTCCCAGGAGCCTTTCACAACAGCACCACAGGCTAGGAAACCGGTGAGACCACTTTCCTAGCGTGTGTGCAGGACCATAAACCTTCATGGATTCCTATACCCCGTCCAGGACATTTCAAGCGGAGGGCATGACATATGCGAAAGTTCAGGAGTGAGAAAAAGCAGGTGGGATGCTAATGGCTGATGGAAGGATGCACAAGAGAGGGGAAGGAGATGGAATGGAAAGGTAGTCTGGCTCTACTTTTGCTTGTGAAAGGCCTTAAACCCAAAATAGAGAAATTTGATTTTTTTCCCTATAGGCTGTGGAGAGCCATTGAAGGTCATGCTCTGTGTGTTAGGTTTACAGTTTCACTACTCAAGAAGCTGTTTCTCTTTATTTGCAGCTACTTTCTCAACAATTAGGAAACACTGCCATCACGTGGCTGTCGTGTGATGCATAGCCCAAACTGTAAATTGACCAATTTTCTCTAATACCGTTTAATATGTAGTTAAACCAAAGAACACACCTCTTGGTTCAAACAGCTGAAGTGAAGCAATGGTAACTTTAATCCTAATTAAAAAGGATACTTTTTATAAAGTTTTTCAGGAAATAACTGCCTGGGTTCAATTCTTGGATTTCTTACTTTGTTTTCAAAATTCTAATCTAAATCTTTAGTGAATTCTGATCAGAAGGATCCTTTCTATTCCCAGTAACCCCTATCTTAGAATCATAAACTCTCTGGCCCTGCACAGATTCCACCATCTCCAGGTCAGTTTGGCACCAAACTGTCTCCAGACCATTTCCCACAACCGTGGCAAATTCTGTTTCAGTCCTAGGTCTGCTGTCCTTGTATAGTCGAGCAGTTGGACAGACTCAAATTCAAACATTTTCACCATTTTTAACCTGGGGGATTTTGGGCAAGTCACTAAACCTCTCTAAGCTTCAGTCACTTCATCTGTAAAATGGGGATGACACTTCCACAGGGTTACTGTGAGGATGAAAAGATGACACGTGTAGCCTACCTGGCATATTGCAGATTCTCATATAATAACGGAGTCCTCTTCCTTCCCCTCCGTGCTTGAGGGCCCACTGCTGAGCACCGAACAAGCACTCAGTGGAGGTCTGTGATTTGATATCTGAGATTTACCTGGTCCTCCAGCATCGTTCCCTGAGAACAAAACTACTCATCCCTTCAGGCTTTGGGGGGACCACTATTTCCGTGCGTTGCTTACAGACCTTGGGCTTCCTGGGGATTGCAAACCACTCGTCTCTTCCGTGCGCAGCAGGCGGCAGGTGCGTGGACTTGAGCAGGGTGGGCGGGGCGGCATTCATTCCTCTCCACTCCCTTCCCGGGGACTGTGGGCGTGGGTGTGGATAATTCAATCCCCGTGGGATCTGGCGTCTGGCCTCACCCGCAGCTCGGCGGATTGGTTGATGGTTTCAGCTCGCCCCCGCCCTCCTTCCCTCCGCGTCCCAGGTGGCTCAGGCCCCCTGTGGTGCTCTCTGTTTACGGAGAGAGCCCGTCCAAGTTGGGCTCCATCTCTGCAATCGCTCCCCTCTGAGAACCCGCCCGCCCGGGGAGTGGGGAGAAAACCAGGCCGTGCCTTTCCTCGTCATTCCCCTTCCCCCACCGCTCGGAGAGGTCGGGTAAGGGGGAAGAGGTGTGTGTGGGAGGGGGAGTCCAGACCTGCGGGATTCGGCTGTCACTCCCTCCCGGTACCTTGCGCGAACCCAGGAGTCCTCTCCCTAGGCCTAGCTCCCGCTCCCTCCTCCCTTCCTATCTTGCTCAGGGTGACGTGCCCATCCTGGGCAAGCAGCCAGAAGCTGGATCTCAGGGATGCCAGATCCCTAGAGGAGGCACAGACGTGGAGACTTCACTCATAGGTGTTCCTCCTCCCCCAGAAGGCGATGACCCCCAAGCCGGCCGGACCCCCGGACGGGGGCTGGGGCTGGGTGGTGGCGGCCGCAGCCTTCGCGGTGAATGGGCTCTCCTACGGGCTGTTACGCTCCCTGGGTCTTGCCCTCCCTGACCTCGCGGAGCACTTTGACCGAAGCGCTCAGGACACAGCGTGGGTCAGCGCCCTGGCCCTGGCCGTCCAGCAGGCAGCCAGTGAGGGGGGCCCCGAGGTGGGAGGCGGGAACTGGGGTGGAGGGGCCGTGGTGTAGTGGTGGAGGACCTACCTGATTACCAGACAACCTGAGAAACGGAGACCGGTGGAACCACGTTGTAGTGAAGGGTGGGATTTGAGGTCAAAGGGTGGAGAGCTATTGGGCTGGGGGGAGCTTAGGCCAGACAAACAGCCAATGAGAAGTGTTGGAGCGAGTTTGGGGGTCCAGGGGCGTGTCTTCCGTTGATTCCGCCCCCTTCTAGGCCCAGTGGGCAGCGCCCTGAGTACCCGCTGGGGGGCGCGCCCGGTGGTCATGGTTGGGGGCGTCCTCACCTCGCTTGGCTTCGTCTTCTCGGCTTTCGCCCGCAGTCTGCTGCACCTCTACCTCGGCCTGGGCGTCCTCGCTGGTGAGGGGAGAGGGGTACTGGGGTCCTTAAGATGGTAGAGATAGGAGCTTGTCGGGGGCTGGAGACCAACGGGATGGGGCCCTCCTGCGAAGCGCAGGGCTGGGATTGCCGGGGTAGGCATCCTGGTGCCTGTCCTCACCGCGTGCTCTCCATTCGCAGGTTTCGGCTGGGCCCTGGTGTTCGCCCCTGCCCTCGGCACTCTCTCGCGTTACTTCTCCCGCCGTCGAGTCTTGGCCGTGGGGCTGGCACTCACGGGCAACGGGGCCTCCTCGCTGCTCCTGGCGCCCACCTTGCAGTTCCTCCTTGATACTTTCGGCTGGCGGGGCGCCCTGCTCCTCCTTGGCGCCATTACCCTTCACCTTACCCCCTGTGGCGCCCTGCTGCGCCCCCTCACGCTCCCTGGCGACGCCCCGGCCCCACCGCGCGGGCCCCTAGCTGCCCTCGGCCTGGGTCTCTTCACACGCCGGGCCTTCTCAGTTTTCGCTCTGGGCACGGCCCTGGTGGGGGGCGGCTATTTCGTCCCCTACGTGCACTTGGCCCCTCACGCTTTAGACCGGGGCCTGGGGGGGTATGGGGCAGCGCTGGTGGTGGCGGTGGCCGCGGTGGGGGACGCGGGCGCCCGGCTGGTCTGCGGGTGGCTGGCGGACCAGGGCTGGGTGCCCCTCTCGCGGCTGCTGGCGGTGTTCGGGGCTCTAACCGGGCTGGGGCTGCTGGCCGTGGGACTGGTGCCCGCGGTGCGGAGCGAGGAGGGCTGGGGGGGCCCCCTGCTGGCCGCGGCTGGGGCCTACGGGCTGAGCGCCGGAAGTTACGCCCCGCTGGTTTTCGGCGTGCTCCCAGGGCTGGTGGGCGTCGGCGGTGTCGTACAAGCCACCGGGCTGATGATGATGCTGATGAGCCTCGGGGGGCTTCTGGGCCCTCCGCTGTCAGGTAAGGGCTTGAGTCAGCCGGTGCGTTCGCAACCATCCTCTGCCCCGGGAGTCCAAGCCTTCTGAATTCCTTTCCCCTTCCTCAGGCTTCCTAAGGGATGAGACCGGAGACTTCACCGCCTCCTTCCTCGTGTGCGGCTCTTTCATCCTCTCTGGCAGCTTTATTTACATGGGGCTGCCCGCAGCGCTGCCCTCCTGCCGTTCAGCCTCACATCCAGCCACCTTTCCCCCTGAGAGGGGGGAGCTGCTCCCTGCTCCTCAGGTTGCTCTGCTTTCGCCAGGAGGCCCTCACTCCTCCCTGGATACCGCTTGTTGACCATGTTGTTTGAGCCCCTCCCCCAATAAAGAATTTCTATCCGGTTTTCCTGCAAGCTCCAATTGTGAGCCAATTTAGGACGCTGAAAACACTCTACTTAAGATACCCAAAAGGGCTAGTTGAAAGGAACAGGATCCCACTAAGCCCCGGGGGAGGGGAAAGGTATCTGTCTGTCCAGCCAGTCCATTTCTCTTTGCCCAAGTTGTTATTATACAGGGAATCTTTGAGAAGTTGTCTGCCTGTCAGCTTCAGTTTGTCGGGGAGGGAGACTCATGGGTGCTTTCGCCCCGTCCCCATCCCAGATAACTCTTTTCTGCATTGCAGTATCCTTCTACTGGCCTGAGGGGAATAAAAGAATCCTAGACCCAGACTTCAGCTCTCTCAGCTTTAGTGCTCCTCCCAAATCCCCCCCACTCCCGTGTCCCCACCATTCTTTTAATTTCTTTTCTAAGTCACAGGGGATAGTGGGAAAGAGGGAGGTCAGAAGGCAGGTGGGAGGAACTGTGGTCCAGAGAGCAGAGTCCAAGGTCAAAATGCTCTGGGTCACGAGAACCCCTGGACCACCCCCCTCCCCAGCCGTGACCCCATTCAGCCAACCCAAGCATATGGCCCCCAGCTCTTTTTGAGGTTTTGATTACTATCTAGTTTTCTTAGTCAGTTTTATCTCAAACGGGCATCTCTCTTTCCCAAACATCTGTCTTCAGAGAAGAAACTTGGTAGGCAACATTAGAGATCACATGTAAAACACGATAAGTCTCTTGGCCTTTGATTTTCACAGTTGTTTCACAGCTCAGTGGAGCAGGCTAAAATCCTGGATCCCTCAGAAAAGGTTCTGGGAGCAAAGAAGAGATGAGAGTCCTCAACATAATACAAAGAGTTGGCACACACATTGCAGGAGCCCCAGGCGTGCTCTGGGGGGAGGCAGATCAAGATGTTTAAGGCACTGTGGTTCTGTGCATGCCAAGGAGACCTGGAGCTGCCAACCTCTGGCTTTCTGGGTCTGACAGTGCCCTTTTGGAGTTCAGTCCTCTCCCAGCCCCTCCTTGGGCAGGGTGACTTTGGTATCCAGTGCCTCTGTTACAAGGTCCTGGGGTTTTAAGGTAGGAGCTGAGAAGCAGAAGAAGTGGGGCAGAGTGATGAGAACTCCACTCCCTGCCAGAAGGAAGACCCCGGCCACCACAAAAGAAGCTGTGTAGTTGCCTGTCACATCCCGGAGGTAGCCTAGGTCCAAGAGAGAAAAGGAATACACATGGGTGATCTGCTTCCTGGGACTGATGGCTCAGACATATTTTTGGGTAGAGGGAAGAAAATAATCCTTAACTCATCATCTTGGGAGAGTTAGAACTCCCAAGGTAGGACTGGATGAGCTTGAGAACTCCAGTTTCCCAAGGGGTTTCAAGAGGTAATCTTGACCACTGTCCTGCCTTCAGAAAGGACCTCCAAACCAGCCAGTGGGGAGTTGGGGATCCAGATCGAGTCAGGCACATTTGTGCCTTTCTTTCTGGCAACTGTGGCCCTCCCTTCTACACCTCCAGTTAATAGTTAAGAGGACAGTGTTAAGGATCTGAAAGTTCTGTCATCTGGAGCCTAGGGAACTTTGACCAGACGGCTCAGATACCTGGGCTAGGGCCCAGTGGGCCAAGGGAACAGGCAGACACTAGCGTGCTATGTCTGGCCAGGTCCAGCCAGGTCCTCTGAAAACCCAAGCTGTAGGTACTCTGTCAAGGGCTCCTCCTAGTCTTTGCACAGCCCCAATTTCTTTGCCCCATGGACCCACTTCAGGGCTGCTATGATTGGCCATGTAGGCCATGTACTGTACCAGTTGGCAATATTCACATACACTATAATGTGGATAGTCCCCTCCCCAAATGTATGACATGGCAGCCCTGGCCCACCCGGAAACCCCATTCCGCTTACCTGACAGAGGAGCCCCCAACAGCCCTCCAATGCTCTCTACCATCTGCAACAGTCCCAGGCCACAGTATATCCTTCCAGTCCCCACCAGTTCAGGCAGCACGGAGAAGGCCACTGGAGTCAGGGCCCCTGATGTGAAGCCATAGGCCACGGTCAGAGCCACTAAGGCTGTGGGAGCCTGAGCCACGGGGAACAGGGCCAGTGACACCCCAGTCAGGGTGGTCCAGAGCATCAGGAGTCGTGCCACAGGCCCTGGGACTGCATCCCCTAGCCACCCAGAGGCCACACGCCCCACGAGGTCAGAAATAGCAGCCACTGAGAGTAGGAAGGCAGCAGGCAATGGGTCCCAATTTAGATCCTGGAGATGGGCCACCAGGTGCACATAGGGAATGAAGAAGCCAGTGTTGATCAGGGTGAGGGCAACAGTGTAACGGAGGAAGGGGCCATGATGGAGAAGGGAGGCAAGCTGGGCCCCAGGGCCACCCACGGCAGGGTCTTCAGTCAGGAAGAGTGGGCGGAGGAGAGCACCACAGGCCACCAAGTGGAGGGAGAGGGCAGACACCAGCAGTAGGGCTCCCCGCCATGCATAGTGGCTGAGCAGCCATTGGAAGAGTGGGGCAAAGGCAAAGGAGGACAGGCCCACACCCGTCAGTGCCAGCCCTGTGGCCAGGGATCGCCGGCGAGAGAAGTAACGGGACAGGCAGGCCAGGGTCGGAGTGAAGGTCAAGGCCCAGCCAGAGCCTGTCAAAAAGGGAGAAATGGGGGTTGGGGGACTCTTACGGAGCTCAGGGCACCCAGTAATCCCAAGACTGCCCAACAGCGGAATACAGCACAGGCCTGGGTTATAATCTTCTTGGATACTTTCTAGCTATGTGACCTTGTGTATTTTACTTAATCTCCCAGCCTCAATCTCCTCATCTGCAAAACGGGGGTAGTATACCTTATGGGACTGTGGAGGCTTAGAGATAGTGTTTGTAAAGTAAACAGCACAGATCTTTGGAGTTGGCCCTGGGCTCTACCATTTCTGATTGTGTGAGCTTCATTTACCAAGTTGCATAAGCTTCTAAAGCCTTCTTCACCTGTAAATAGGATAATGCCATGTATTTCATTGCCACAGTAATGGCACAACTTTACAGGAATTCTTCCTTTTAGATTCCAGTCACACGGGGCCTGGGCTTGTATATTCTGGATTCATCATCTTTGAATTTCCTAACATCCCCACCATGTTTATCACTTAGTCACCCTTCTTAAGACCTCCCCTCTGGGCACAGGTGCCACCCAAAACTCTCTCTCAGCTTCTCCATAAGCCTTTTGGAAGGAGCAGGAAGAAGGAGGAAGTCTAGAGGCCAAAGACTCACGCATTTGACTCTTCCTGCCTGTGCCCAGGGTCTCACCTGAGAGCAGCCCAATACTCAGGTAGAGGTGGGTCAAGGAGGTAGCAAAGGAGGCGAGCAGCATGCCCAACGCAGCCAAGATGCCCCCAGCCATCACCACCGGCCTGGGCCCGAACTTCGTGCTCAGGGCACTGCCCACGGGGCCTGGGGAAGAGGATGGGGTTCTGCAAGATCTCAGGTGTCCCTCTCCAGCATCCCCCCAACCCCAGCTTCCCCTTTGCTGTCCCCACATCCCCTCTCCCCTTCTGAGGGTCGCAGGACGCCGGACCAAGGGGCAGGACTCACTCCCAAACTGCTGCACCGCGATTCCTATGGAGGCGATCCAGGAGACGCGTGCTGCCTGCTCCTCAAACGCCGCCACAAACTCCACGAAGAAGACACCGAAGGAGCGGAGCACCCCGAACACCAGCGCCGACTGGAAGAACGCTGAGAGCACCACCATCCATCCCCAGCCTCCGTCGGGGGGCTCGGACCTACGCGCCATCTGGGAGGTAACAGAGCTGCCGCCACTAAGAGCCCCTGCGAGAGCGGGGCTCAGGACGCTCCACCTCTGCCCACCCCTGCCACCCCCTGCCTACCCAGCCGGATGGCTCCGGGCTGCGCGGAGGCAAGGGTGGTAGCGAGGAAGGTACCGACGAGGCTTGAAAGCTGCAGAGAGGCTGCGTGAGGCGCCCGCGCCTTTCCCCTAGTTGGGGGATATGGGTCGGGAGAGCAGGCCGGCGCTGGCCCAGGCGATCAGCACCCGGGGGCGTGCCTCCGCTGGCTGCGAGTCGAGAGTCCAAGCCTGGGCCGCACGGATCCGGACAGGGGCCTACGTTCGGTTTAGGAGGCGGGGGGCGGCACTGCCTTTGGCCCCCCCGCCCCTCCAGGGGCGCGCCAGTCTCTGCGTGGATTATCTATTTTATCATTGAAGAGTCAGCACCTGGCTAGCCTGGCCAACATCCCTGACGGCAGTTCTCCAATGAGGAGCGGGACTCCTGAGCAGGGGGAGGAGCCAGAAGGGCAGGGCGGGGCTTAGAGCGTCGTTCAGGATAGGGGCGCATGCGTAAGGAGGGGATATTAGGAGGCCGACTACAGGGGACCCACGTGATGCAGGGACCTGCTGGGGCGGCTTCCGTCTTCTGTCCACCTAGCGAGTCCAGATTTCAGCACCCAACCTTCACGTAAGGAGCCTATGGGGGTTGGTGGTAGGTAAACTGCTTCAGGAAAACACTTGCTTAATGAGGGGCCCAGGAGTTGCGGGGCCAGGTGGGGGCGAGCCGAGGGGTTATGAGATGAGACTCAAACAAAATACCTGGCCAAGCGCCTGAGGCCACTGGAATGTAGATTCCTGGATGCCTGAGGAGTTCAGAGGCCAAGGAAAGAGACAAGGGGAATGGGTTGTTGGACTTCTGGCATTCATTTCTGTAATGGATACTCGTTCCTATCGCTTCTGTTCCCACTAACAGGAAACCTACAGGTCACAAAGACCAAAAATAACTGGAGAGAGGAAGGGCGGCTCTGAACTCACTTGGCGCCAGCACCACCACCTACCGCTTCTTCAGTGGGGATGGAAACTTTTCCTTTGCCCTCCAGTAACAACCACTTCCAAACCGCATTTTTTGATCTAATGATGGGATAGACTAAAGAGATAAGCCATGACCACCGGAGCAATCAGCCTCTCCTACCCAACCAGTACCCAGTCCCTCCACCTATATAGCGCTAATGGCTTGTTTATTATATAATGGCCTGTTTCTTCATTATAATTCAAGCTTTCCAGAACCCTGACCTTGAAACTTGGGCTCGAGGGTTTATACCCAGACAAGTGGGGGGTTGGGGGCGGGGTAGCAGGGGAGGGAGCTGTGTTGTTTTATTTTATTTTATTTATTTTATTTTTTTAAAGACTCTTGACTTTTTTATTTATTTTTAAATTTTTTTTTGAGGAAGACTGGCCCTGAGCTAACATCCATGCCCATCTTCCTCTACTTTATATGTAGGACGCCTACCACAGCATGGCTTTTACCAAGCGGTGCCATGTCTGCACCCAGGCTCCAAACCGGCGAACCCCAGGCCACTGAGAAGCAGAACGTGCGAACTTAACCGCTGTGCCACCCAGCCGGCCCCATGTGTAATTTTAAAAAGACTTTTGAGTCTCATAATTTTATATGTGGGAAATAAAAATAATCATCCCCCCAATATTTTTTTTTTTGTAAGTGGAGTCAAAACTTTGGCAGGTGGGGAATATGCCAAAGATGTGGAAATTGGTGTGGCTATATAACCTAGTAATTAAGAGCGCAGTCTTTAGAATCAAATCATAGTTCCAATCTTGGCTTCATCACTTATTCACTTGGCCAAGATCCTGAACCTCTCAGCTGGCTTCCCCATCTATAAGTTGGGGATAATAATGGTACCCACTCTTTAGGGTCCTCAGGGGGTTGAATTTGAAAATCTGTAGACTAAAACGATTAGGGCCTGACATGTAGCAGGAGATGAGTAATCTTAGCTGGACTCTTTTTTCAGCGAGGGGTAAGCTGTAATACGAGGGGAAGGAAGGTTTTAATTTAGTTTTTGGTTTCATGTTTTTCCTTTTAAAAATCTAATCCGGGTCATGGGTTTTAAAAGATTGAGAAACACAACCACAAACTGTAAATGTTGGAAGGACCTGCAGAGGTCACGTTAATGGACTTATTTCACAAATGGGGAATTTAAGTCCAAAAGGGAAGTAACTTACAAGAATTAGTGACCTTCTACCCTCTGCCCATGGGGCAGAACAGAACTGTGCACCCAAGACACACACAGGACAGGGGAAAGGGAGGGAGAGAAGCATGCACTGGGCACCGGATAGATTCCAAGACACCATTGCTGGGGGAGGGGTGGAGTTGGCATGTTGGCATTAACTACATGGCCTTCTCACTGCCACCTCCAGCCTCTCTTGTCCTTATGGGACCCAAGTCCTATCTATTTTCCTTGGTAGTGGTGGTGGTGGTGGTAGGAGGTGTATCAACATTAAGATCCCCAGCACAGATGCATCCCCCAGCCTCATGGTATTATTAGTGGTTTCCTGGTTTCTCCCTGCCACCTCCACACCTCAGGCAGGAAGTGACTTCAGAGCAGCAGGATGCAGGTGGCTCCGGAGAAACTTTATGAAGTCACTGGTTCCTACACAATGAGCCGGAAGGCAAAGGCAGGGAAAGGGAGAACAAGGGCCATCTAAAATGTCTGGTGAGACGGGACAGTGGAATGGGCACAGAATCCAAGATAGTATCCAGGAGGGAGGACCCTCTTTCCCCAGCGTCACCCAGCCCCCAGATCTCCCCAAGCAAGAGCCCAGGACACAGCAGACAGCACAAAGAGGCTTCTTTATTCCAAGAATCTGGTCTTGCAGGATCTGACATCTCCACCCCTAGGCACTCTCCACCTGCCCATCCAATCTGCTAAATAAAAATCATGGTTCCTTCTCATATCTCTCCTCTGCTTTTCCTCCTTCAATTCTGCAGTGGGGAATAAGAGGGAAAGAGGGAGAAGAGTAGCCTTCTCACCAGTCCCCAGGTGATAGCCACTAGCACTGACCTCTGTTGAGGAAGCTCCACCCCACATATTCAAAGTGCTTCTTACCTTCCACCCCATGCACCACAATCAAACCGGCCCCAGGACAGTGGGGGCAGCACTGTAAATCAAGGCTTCAGAATACTGCGTAACATTCCAAACATTCCACCCAGTTAAGAGGCAACCTTATTCCTAACTTTCTACCTACTTGGCCTACACTGGAGACTGTGCCCTTCAACCAACCTCTTAATCCTACCTGGATACCTGGTCAACTAGAAGGTCCCTCAGTCAATCAATCTTGTAAATCTTCTAAATCTCTAATCCCAACAGTAATCCCAATCATAATCTCAAACTACAGCAAATCCAGAATGGAACTCAGCCCCCTTTTTTCTCCCTGGGGAAGGTTCTAGTGCATTCACTGGTTCCAGAGAGGAATGCAGAGATGGGAAGACCAGGTCACAGACCCAGCTTTTCTAAGGTAAGAAAGTTACAAAGCACCTGTGACTTCTAGAGGCAAAGAAGTTTCTGGAATCTGGACACTTGCCAGAAGATGTCCAAAAACCCGCTAAAGGAAGAGGGGGTTCATCTCAGGTAAAGAGAACCTCAAGGAACATTTAAACCCAGATACCTCTGCAGTAAAGGACAGGTCAGGGCCGGCCTCGTGGCACAGCGGTTAAGTGCGCACATTCTGCTCTCAGCAGCGCAGGGTTCGCCGGTTTGGATCCCGGGTGTGGACATGGCACCGCTTGGCATGCCAAGCTGTGGTAGGCGTCCCACATATAAAGTAGAGGAAGATGGGCATGAATGTTAGCTCAGGGCCAGTCTTCCTCAGCAAAAAGAGGAGGACTAGCAGTAGTTAGCTCAGGGCTAATCTTCCTCAAAAAAAAAAAAAAAGATCATGACTCTTTACCGTTTAGTCAAGATGAAGCGTTTCGTAATTCTCCCCTAGATCATAACATTCTTAGAGACTGAGCAGAATCAGAAAAGGTTGCATCATCTTAGCATTCCTGTTAAGGAATTTCAGATCTCTCCCCCATAGAGGGATCAACTCAGTGCTAAGAACAGGCCCTAGTGGGAGGATTATGGGTGGGCTCTATCACGACAGACACAGTGGAGCCAAACTGAGGTGACCAGACTAATGGGGTAGTTAGGGGCATAAGAGAGCCACTTCATTCATCCTCCCAGTTCCAACACTGACAAAGCCCCCACACCCACAGCCTCCAGGAGGCATTTGTTACCTCCCTTTCAGGCTTACTATAAAGGTTCCTATAATCCTGGAAGAACAAAGAAAAGTCTATATTCCAGTTCTAGCCTGCTAGAGAACCTACAACATCCAGAATACCAGAGAGGGTTCCTGACCCAATTCCACAAGCCCACATGTTCCCAGAGCTGCCCTAGAACAAATAAAAGTTCCAGACCTAGAATTGGAGGGGCAGGACACAGAGAACCCCTTTGTCCATTTTAAACAAACCAACAAGCAAATAGGAGAAAGAACAATTCTAAAGATAAAAGTTATGACAATAATAATATAAAACACTCAAGCCAAAGGAGACAGCCAAGTGCTAATCTCTGCCAGCAGAGTTGTGACCTTACATTCTGTGTTTCAGGTCACTTTCGATCACACTTATGGAAGAGGGAAGTGGGAAATGCAATAGAATGAAGGCCCTGGTGCCACTCAAAGGCCTCAATAAATTATATTTACAGATAAACTAAACGGGATGGGGGCTGCGGGTGGAGGACTGGTTCCCTTAAGGAAACCAGGCTTCCAGTCCTTCCCCTCCCCCAGCTCCTAGCTTGCTGTCTCCTCAGAAACAATTTCGATTGTGGGGAAGAGGTTTTGACCAGCAAAACAGAGGCAGATCAAGCTAGGATCTGCCACCCCTGCTCTCCCCAGTGAGAAATTAAGGCGGTGGCAGTTTCTGATACAGGAGGGGCCTTGCCCACCCCAAACCCAAGGCTGACAGGGAAGCCAGGCGCGAGCCTGCAGCTTCTGGGCTTCTAGGAAGCAGTGGGGTCTGGGCCAGGGCTCGGCTAGGGACCCCCCAGAATGTGGTAGTGCACTTTGGTGTTGGTAGCAGCTCCGTGTTTCTGGCGCAGGTGTAGCCGTAGTTGACTCTTGTGCCGGAAATGCAGGCCGCAGGGGTCGCACTGTGGGAGAACAGCTGCGTCAGGTTCCTCCCCATCCACAACCACCTTTTAGGTGTTGAGCGAGGGAGAATTGTCCAGCTCTCCGCCGAACAGAAGCTCTTTAGTCCTCAGATCCTCCCAAATCCTCAAGGGTCGACCAAGGAGATAGGCTCCGCCCTCTTCGGCAAAGGTTTTTCCGTCTGTTAGCCCCTCTCCAGGAGGACAGTGCCCAGAGCAGGAGCCTAACTTCTATACCTGCCCATCCTAGTACCGGCCCCGCCCCTTATTCACACGGGCTCTTCCGGGCCACCGCCCACTTCGAAGAGATCTAGGGACCACCAGGCCAGCTCCTCTCAGAGCCCCGCCCCTAATGAACGCGAGGTAATTCTAAAGATTTGGGCCAGGCCAGGTCGGGTACTCACGTGGTAAGGCTTCTCTCCCGTGTGGATGCGAACGTGGCTCTTGAGGGTCTGTAAGTGGCGGAAGCGAGTCCCGCAGGTGGGGCAAGGATAGGGCTTCTCCCCGGTGTGGATCAGCACGTGCGCGCGCAGATGCGCTACCTGGGAGGCGAGGGGACCTCAGACCGCGCCTCTGGGAGAGACACAACCCTCTCCACACGGCCCGCCCCGCCCTCTCGCAAGTTCGCCCTTGAGCCGGCTCTGAGACTGGCTCCGTACCTGTACAAAGCGCGAGCCGCACGTCTCACACTTATAGGGCTTCTCTCCCGAATGGATGCGACTGTGCGTTTTCAGGTTAGCCGGCCGGTTAAAGCGGGCTCCGCAGATGGAGCAGTGGTAGGGCTTTTCCCCTGGAGGTAGGGAGGAAGGGAGATCAGGGACTCTATCCTAGGACACCTGTGGGCATGAAGTCCAGGGCCCTCTCCTCCCTGCTCCTCCCCTACCTGTGTGCACCGTGCGGTGACTGGCCAGGTTGCCCTTGTAGCGGAAGGCAGACCGGCACAGCTGACACTTGTAGGGCTTGTCCTGATCCCCAGGAGCCAAGGGGTCCAGCCCAGATGAGCACCCAGCCACAGCCTCGCAGTTCTGGCAGCTGAAAAATTCACTTCCTGGGAAGCAGAGTAGGTAATGACAACAATACCAGTGAATCCTCAGACCACACAGTAGTAGGTTTTCTTTTTCCCAGTTCACTATTAAGGCTTCTGGGGCTAATTTAACTTGCTCAAGTTCACATGGTTAATAAGAAGACAAGCCAAGCTCTGACTCCATGTCTGTCTGACTCCAGAGAATTCTGCTAATCTCTTCAGTAGTGGTAGCGGTAGGTGGAGGCCCCTACTACTGGGGGGAAGTTTCTGCTTCTCTCTCCTCTCTTGCACCACTCTGGATGACAGCTTGCCAGAGAGGCCCTGCCAAGCCCTGGGCCTACCACTCAGCCCTGGATGGGAATAGGCCA
Source organism: Equus asinus (assembly GCF_041296235.1). Taxonomy (NCBI): domain Eukaryota; kingdom Metazoa; phylum Chordata; class Mammalia; order Perissodactyla; family Equidae; genus Equus; species Equus asinus. The sequence goes on from NC_091802.1 coordinate 12,196,801, forward strand.
GAAGTTCCCAAACTTTGTTGCTCACTGGAAGCTTTTTTTTAAAAAAAATACTGATGCCTGGCTTTCACTTCCAGACATTCTGATCTATGGGGTGTGACCTGGGCAACAGGATTTTTAAAAGCTCCCTTGGTGATTTCTAATTTGTAGTAATTGGAATAGGCCTTTCGGCCTAAACTGGCCTTGAGCAGCCACAGGAGAAAAGCCAAGAAGGAGGTAGAAGGAGAGGCTCCTACCTGGTGGTGGACGAGCCTGCCCAGAGGGTGATCCAGTGGTCTCTGGGGCCCGGGGTGCAAGGAGATGGGAGGTATTGATTGGAGCCCCACATTTGAACTGTAGAGTGGCAGCAGTTGGAGAGAGCCTAGGCAGGTGGCAAAGCCCAGAGAGAAGGGTTAGGACAGATTATATGGAGGGGTTCTTGGATCCAAAGGCCCACCCTCTGGAGATGAGCCAGTATTGACCAATGAGCCATAGCCAATTGTGTTGCCAAAGCCCCACCCCACTGAGTAAGCCTGGCCTCTAGCCAACTCCCTAAGGTGGGCTAGTGTCTCAAAACCCACCCCCTCACTCCCTGCTCCTGACCACCCAGGCCCAATGGCTCTGCCTCCCAGGTGAAGTTAGTCTCTACAAATTCTTGGGGTTCCAGTTTCTGTACCTGCTCTGGGGACCAGGAATGGGTCCTTCTTCACTGCTGCTGCTGCTGCTGGAAGCCTCATCTCCACTGGGGAGCCCAGCCTGGGGGCAAAGTTGACCAGAACTCTTCTCCCCTGCCAGGCTCCCTGCTTGGGAGGTCTGAGAGTTTAGCACGATGAACTTGTACTTTTTCCAATTGCAGGCCTTGGGGTCTGGGCTGCCTGGACTCGGGGGGCCTTGACTGCAGCTGCGAGACTCAGTAGGTGGGTCTGGGTGCCCTTCAGAGCGCCTGGGACTGCCTGGTGGAGGGACCGTTGGGGGCGTAGGAGGTTCTGCCTCCATGGGCCGCAGGGAGATGCCCAGAGGTTCATAGCTGGGAAAAGTGTGATGGACATTAGTGCTATTCCTAATCTTGGCTTCTGCCCTTGACACCTGGGATGCCACCTCACCCACAGAGAACACCAAGCTGGGGCTCCCTCACCTGGCCTGGATGAAGCGGTGGCATGCCTGGACCACGTGTTCCATCTGCAAGTAGGTGGCGGCCGCAAGGACGGCTGGTGCCGTGGCTGGAGAGAGGCGTAGGCGCGAAGTGTACATGAAGTCCAGAAGAGGAGCGAAGCCTCCGGCTTCGGGGCCCCCCGGCAGGGAGAGCACGTCCACTCCCACTCCTGCACGGCCTCGGAAAATTGAATAGAAGAAGCCACTGGAGAGAGGGCAGACACGTCACGTTAGGGGCTAGGGAATCAAGGGAGACAGGCACCACAGTAGGAAGCCCCGCCTCCTCCCCACTATCACCCCGCCCCCAATTCGGGGACGCTCCGCCTCCTGCTTCTGTAAGGCTTGGCTTCGGATTCCCTCCCAAAGACCTTATGGCTCCGCCCCTGTCCCATTCGGTCCCACCCCACCCCACGAACCACCCCTCGAACCTGCAGGCGATGAGAACAGCCTTGTGAGCTCGAAGGGGTTGCCCGCCAACCAGCAGCGTGACGTCAGTGAGGATCCCGCGCAGGCGCAGCTCATTCAGGTTGCCCAGCACGTCGGAGGAGTGGCGAGTGAACTCGCGGACGTAGCCCAGCGCTCCCTCCGCGGTAGCGGTGGAACCCATAGCGACGCAGGCCTGCGGGTGCCAAGGCAAGGGCTCGGGGATCTAGGCAGTCCTCAGACGCCTTCCCTCCCGCAGTTTGCCTCTTCCTCCTAAGGTGCAGCTAGAGCCAAGCCCCCGGCCGCGACTCACGCAGCCTCACTTAATTCATCTCATTCCTTCTGCCCTCAGCCGCACCAGCGCTCGCTTTCCTCCTCTAGATTGCACAGCTCTCGGAGCGCACTGAAGGTTCCCAGACCGCAGCGTCGATGGCTAGCGTGGGGAATCCGGCCCGCAACGCCCCTTAGTTCGACTCCTAGTGCCCTTTCAGCACCCCTACTCCCTTCTGATTCACAGCGCGCCTGAGTCTCAGGTGTCCGACTCTGCCTAGAGACCCCAAACGACCTGCAGTCCATACCCCTCCAAATCCCAATCAAAGCTCCCTTCCTCGAACCACAGAATTCTACTGGTACCATCTAGTCCCCGACCCCTGGTTTAGCCCAGTTTCTGGGCCTCAATCTTCCTACCATCAACAAGCCCCAAACCTCTTCGGGGACCCAGGAGTCCGGCTCCCTCAGTCTCTCGTTCTTACCCCCGTCCTGCAGGGGCTGCGGCTTGTCTTCTCAAGGGGGGCGGGGTCTCTCTTCCCTCTTGGCTTCAGCCCCTTTATCTGGCCGGGATGTCGGGGGCGGGGGATGGAGGTGGGGTGAACGCCTGGGTCTGTATCCTTCCTTCCTCCCTCGCTCTCCAGATGGCAAGCCCAGGGCGGGGTCTCCGGCTCGAGGGCGGGACCTCAGAAACGCTGGGTGGTCGTAACGTAAGGGGTTTGGAGACACTGAAAATGGAACCGAGGATGGGACATTGGAATTGGGGACGAGGTTGGGGATATCGAGATCGGAAATGTGGGTAACCTGGGTCGTCGGAGGGCCTGGGACAGCGAAAATGGGTGTGTTGGCTTTTGGAAGGGGGTGTCAAGAGCCTGTTATAGGAGAGTGAATACAGCAAAACTCCTCTTTCCAATGTACGGTATTAAGAGAGATAAAGGGGAGCCCAACGAGGAACCAGGTTTGGGGAGGCAATAGTGGGTTCCCATGGGGTCTCAGATAGCGGGAGGGTGTGGTGTGAATGACAGGCTCCTCTAGTAGGGCCTACAAAAAGGGGGGCTCTGACCGGGCGGGGTAGAGAGGAGGCGGATATGATTTCTAGTTCGTTTCCTTCCATTGTCCTGCGACCGGACGGCTCCGCCAGCTGCTTCCCCTCGAGGAGGTGGGGAAAGCCCCTGGTGGGGGCCGAGAGACGCTCAGGAGACCTAGGCGTCCAGACTCCGGCTCCCAACTCTCTTCTGAATCCTTTTAGGGATCCAGAGAGACAGACTCCCGCCCAAAGCCCTCTTGCCCTCCCCCAATCCCAGCTCACTAGGCTTCGGGCACCCGCCCGTCGGCTACGCTTGGAGGCTGGCGGGACGCCGGGGTCCAGCGCGGCAAGTAGGCAAAGCTCGGCAATGTTTGGCTCCTTCCACGAGGGGGCGGACGAGCACTAGCCTCGCCTCGCCCCGTCGTCTCCACCCGGCTGGGGGGTCCTCTTAGACGGGGGCGCAGGATCGATTCGGTGTGGGCGGCTGAAACTTTCGTCCTCCCCTTTGCGCTGGTTTATTTTATCCCTCTGTCTCCTAAGAGGGGACTAGGGTTGGTCGGAGGGAGGGAGAGTTAGGCGACAGAGGGGACTTTCCTCCGAGGCTGGGGTTCCTACCTGGGGTGAGAAATCCGCGGGCTTTGGGAGCAAGGGAAATGGGTGGAACAAGGAGTGGGGTCTGAGCCCTGGGAGCACAGAGCTTTCTTTTCTAATTAAGATAGACATTACTATCTGTCTTTAGAGTGAATTTGTAGTGAACATTAATACGAAAGGTGGGTGGGGTGCATAGAGAGAAGGGAAAACGGGGAGGGTCTCAGGGTAAAAGAAGGGAGAGAGCGCAGGAGGGGCGTGATAACCCTAATTTTAAGTCCCTGATCTGGAAGAGAGGCACGGGTCACACCCTCATATTTCGTTTGCGGAGACGTTGGGGGTCGGGAGGGACAAGGTTCATTTGGAGAAGGGGGGCCAGAGCTGAGTCCAGCTGCAAAGCAGGACTTGCATTTGGGCTCAGGAGAATTTATAGTTGCCAGTAATGACTGACCATTGTCCATGGACCTGCATATGCAGGCCTGGGGCCCTCCCTTTCAGATTTGAGGGTGTCTTTATTTGAGGGGCACTAAAGAACTGCTGAGAAAGTGGGATTTTGGGACCACTGAAGATTCAGGATGGTGAGATGGCTTTTGCATGTGAAGGTTACTTTGGCCTCTGCCCCGTTGGGAGGTGGGAGTAAGACTAGGGGCTCCCTTTGGTATCAGGATGGAGTTGATTTTCTGTTATCTGGTCAACTGTGGGGGTGCATGTTTATTATGGGGTCTTGAGTTAGTTTGATTGTTCTGAGTACTGGGGGCTGCATTCAGGCATGAGGGGCAATAGTAAGTTTGAGGCATGGAGCTGATTTTGAAGCTACATTAGTTCAGGGGATTCTGATACCTACAATTTGAAGACTGTCATCTTGGAATATCAGGAGAACCTGCTAGGTGTTCTTCGGGAGGTGGGCGAGGGTTGTGTTTGGGGGATTCATAGTCATTGGTGTATACGGACAATCTGATTTCAAGTAAAGTAGTCATGCTGATTTTGGGGTGCAGTCTGTTTTGGGGTGTCATATAAGTTTCAAGGCTCAAATTAGACTTGTGGGACATGAAATTCAATTTGGAGTTTTTTATTAGCTTGAGGTGAACCCATAATAGGAACCTGGGAGCAAATTTGAAGGCCTTCTGTGATTGTGGGTCCTTGAGGGGGAGCAAAGCTTTATATTTGAATGTTGTGGAAACTTACTTTGAGGGGGGATATGCTTGTGTATGTGTAGATAGGCAAGAAGCTTTTTCCAGGGGGAGAAACGAGGTAGGGCCCAGGAGACTAAAGTTTTGGGGTATCTTTATTTTGGGGTGTTTTGTCACTCTTTGGGTGCATTTGGTGAAGCTGAGGGATGGATCATAATATGAGATTGATTTGGGGGTTCACTTCATTTGGAGCACGAAGCTGGTTTGGGAGTCCTTTGCTTATAGTTCCCTTTCACCCTGGATTCTAGAAATCTCTTTCTTTAGTGAACCCCCAAATATGCCCAGGATTTGAAGGCAGCGATTTGGAAAGGGAGTGTATCTCCTCTGATTTTTGTGTGGCCTGGATAGATCTGAGGGAGAAGAGGTGGTTTCAGACTCTGAACCCCAGTTCCTTAAGGGAACACACCTCGATTTGGGGAAGGTCGGGGAAAATGGGGTGTCTTGTGGTAAAGTGGACACCCCTGACTAGGGCAGTATTGTTGGAACTGTGGCAAGGAGAGGCGGCAGTGGGGTACAAGGAGGTGATTCTTATACCCTGATTTCCTAGGATAAGAGCCCCAAACAGAAAGCAGACAGAGGACTGGGAGTGTGGGTGAGATGGGGGGGAGGGGTTCCCCACGGCAGCAGGGGCTAGGGGGTAAGCCAGGCCAGCTGTGCACGCCTGGGTCCCTGCTCTCTTCGGCTCTCCTCCCCTCTCTCCCTCCCACCGCCCACCCCCCCAACCCAAGGAAAAAAAACTGCCTGTGCAACAGCAATGGCAGATTCCAATCCTCCAGGCTTTCCTAAACCACCACCGAGACCAGCCAGGGGGGAGGGGAAGGGAGGATCGGGCTTTCCTGCTTCCCTAAGACTGGGGCTATGAGCTTGACCTCCTGGCCCCTAGCCCTTCAAGGAGTGCCCCCCGGTCTGGAAGCCAGGTGTCCTGGACCCTAGCCCCCGAGCGGGGGGGCCTGGAGAGACGGGGAGGAGGAAGGAGGGAGTGACTTCCAAAATTGGCATCGGGACAGAGCAGGGCTGGCGGGAGGCAGGTGAAAGACGGAATTTTCCTGAAAAAACGGGGGTATCTGAGGACCCCAAATTTGGGGAGCTAGTCCAGGACCGTCCTGCCAACATCCCAGATTTTTTTGGGATTTTTTGGAGCCCCCGGGACCCCTCTAGATGGGGTGAGGAATGTAGTGTTGGGGGAATCTGACTGGGGCATTGCAGCTGCCTCTCCCGCCGAGTTGGAGACGGATGGGCTGGGACGGGTTTGGGGGGGGGGTGTCCCCAATTCTGACTGGGAGTGGAGGAGCCCCCTCCTGAGCTCTCTTGTGGGGGTCCCCCCTCCCTAGAGCACTCCCCACTCCCTGAGCCAGCGAGAGGAAGGAGGCCAGCGATGCGACTGGGGCGGCTCCTTTCTCCTGCACCCCAAATGTGAGGGATGCACCCCAAATTTTGCTCCCTTCAAAATAGGGGACCAGGATCTCAGGGGAGAGTAGCTGAGGTAAGTGGGGAGGAAAGTGTCCCCTGTTTTCAGGAGAGACGTGGCGGTTGGGGGGGAGGTTTGGAGGTGCGTGCTGGGGTGGGGTTGGGCTTTGTCAGTCTTGAAACTGGGGGGATGATTGGAGAGTCTCTCTCTTATGCCCCTAAACTGCAGTCCCCCAGATGGAAACCAAAGACTGAGACCAGAGGGCCCCCAACATCCCCAGCCGTTAGTATAGTGTTTGATTTCTGTTTCACCCCCACAAAGGCTTTGCCGAGGATGCGAGCTGGGGGCAGCTGTTCAGTTTGGGGGCTATGGAGGGTGGAGTGAGGATCAGGAGGCCTTGGCAGAATTTGATGTAGGACAGATAGGGGTCTCGAGGAAGGGGGTCTGACATTCCCTGGGGCCTAAAAAGACTGCTTACACCACCATCTTAGATCTTTTTGATTGCTAAGAGTTTTGGGGGGTGTGTCGGAAGGGGGGGTGGTATGGGAGGTAGGAGGATAACTTTTTGGTTTTAGAGGATATTATTTTGATTTGCGGAAGGGATTTTGGCCCTTAGATTTTGATTTCTGGGGGGCGCTTTTAAAAAATCAAGTCCTGGACAGGAGCTGAGGGAAGGCCTAGGGTGGGGGTGGGGAGAGGCATGTTTGTCTCAGCTTAAACGTGGCTTTCTGGGGTGGGCCCGCCTTCCTGGGCCTGGTGGATGGGCTGATGGGGGTTGTTGCGGTGGGTGGGACTTGGGTGCTGGGGGGCCGCGGGAAGTGGGAACAGCGCTGGGGGTTGAATACCTGGCCCCCAGGTCCAGATGGCCCTCTTTCTGGGCCCTGCTGCTCCACTTTCCCCCTGGCCTCCATTTCCTGCCTTTGGCCTCCATTTTGTGGCAGGCCCAGGGCCCAGGGCGACTTCCGGCCCCCCTCTCCCAACCATGTTCCGGCCCCACCACCTCTGGACTGCCAACTCCCAACCCTGCTGTCCTTGGCCTTCTGTCTCTCCTTGCTTTCTCTTGGGTTCTGACCCAGGGAGGGGAGGAACAGACACAGGAAGCCTTGGGTCCCTGCCCTTGCTGAGTCGGGAGGCAGTTCCTTGGTCCCCCACAGTCATTCCCTATTTCTCCGCCTCTGACCCCACCCTAGGGATCCCCTGAGCTGAGTTCCTACAGAGGGAAGATGGTTCCAGTCTTATTACACTTCGAGCTCAGCCCTTAGGCCTCTCTCTCTCCAGCTGCCTCCTCAGCTCCTAGCCCTGGTTTCCTATTTTCCCCAACCCTTCTTGGGGCCATGTTTGTCTTTTAAGCCTTCTCTCTCCCCGCTCTTGGTGATGGGGGTCTTCACAGCACGGTCTTGTGCTCCCTTCCTCTCAACCCACCCCAGTCCTGCTCCCGCCCCAGCAGCACACTGTGGTTTGTACGGCACTGTGGCCACGTCCAAACCACACTGTGGTGTTAGAGCGAGGGTGGGGGAGGCACCGCTGAGGCTTGGCCCGGGGAGGCCACCCTGGAGAAGCGACACAAAAAACATCTGGGGCCTTCTTGTGAAGTGGGGGGGATGAGGGAGGTATGAAAGCACTGGAAACAGCCCCTCTAAAATCCCCAGGGTAGTCTCAGGAATACTGACTGCCAGAGACCTTGGGAGTAAGTTCTGCCTCCAGAGAGCAAAGTGGAGTCTTTGTTGCCCACACCCAGCTCCCCTGGCTCTAGCAGCACAGAAATATTGGCACTGGGAAGAGAGTCTGCCAATATTGGCTGTGCTGCTGCAGGCAGGGTGGTGAGAGCTGCCAGGAGGGGCTGAGCCCCTTGGGGCTAATGAGAGAGGGAACCGCCCCGTGCACTCCAATAAGTTAAGCGGAAGGCACCAAGCTGAGAGGGAAATCTTTATTGTTTTCTGTATAAAAGTGTCCATCGGATGGAGGTCAAAGGGGTTAGGACAGATGCTTATACAGGAACAGTAAGGTGGGCAGCCACAGCAGCCTTTCGACCCTCTCTCATGCAGGCCTTGCTCAGAGTCCCAGGTGATCCACAGGTCCAGGGTGAACAGTGAGAGGGGTGAGAGGTGGAAGTCTCAGCGAGAGAGCAGAGGAGGATCAGCAGAGGTCATGAGAAGGCCAGAATCCAGGGTCAGACTGTCTGGAACAGGAAGTAAAATGGGCCGAGATGGAGCGACCCCCAGTACGCGTCCAAGACAACTCCCACCTCCCCAAAGCACCCGGCTCCTTATTGACCCAATCCCCTGCACTGCGTATGGGAACCTTCTCTTCCAAAGCCCCCATACAAGGAGGGGAGCTCCGGCTGAGACCCTCCCCTAGCGGCCAAGTGAGCACTTCCTCCCCCCCACCCTTCAGCTGGTGTGGGAGGAGGACAACTCCTACCCTGGTCGAAGTTGAGTTTCTTGGCTGGAGGAGTTTCTCCTAGCCCTTCAATATCCACCAGGTCACTGTTGGCGTCGGAGTCATTCAGAGCACTGAGTGTCACATCTGGAAGGAGGGCATACGCTAGGTTCTAGGTACCCTGACTGCCTGCCCCTACTCCGGCTTTCCAAAGCTTGGAGCTCTCCCTCCCTCCCCCATTCGAGACAGTCTCTGGGAACATTCACTGGAAGAGGAAGAGAGATTTGTCCTCCTTTGACACAAGCCCAATTCTCTCACTGCACCTCAGATGGAAGCTTTAACCCCTAGGCAGCAACTTCACAGCCCTCACCAGCCTTCTGTTTCTTTATGGGAGGACCCCCGGCCTCAGGGACACTGGAGCTGCTTGGTGGAGGGGCAGCTGGAGGAGGCGACAAGACACCAGATGCCACCTTCTTGGGCCCTTTCTTGGGTGACTCAGCTGGAAGGGGGATGCCAGAGTCTTCATATACCTTGCGCTTCACGGTGGCCTTTATCTGAGCCCTGAAGAGAAGAGAGAGCAGGTTAGGAAGGGAGTCATCAGAGAGGCTTCGGGAAGAAGGGAGGGGAGGGCAGGGGTAATGGGCTACCCTGAAGGAATACTGAGGAACCCTTTCATAAGAATCCAGGTTAGGGCCCCAACTCTTTGGCAGGGTTCTCATTTTCCTGAAGCTTTGCACTCACTTAGGGCAGATGGAGTGTGAAGAGTCCCTGAACTGAGGAGTAGAAAAGGCCCATCTCCTAATTCTCTTCTGGGAGAGATGTATGGATGTGCAATGCTACCAGGTAAGCCTTGGTGATCTACAGGTAGATTAAGACTTATTAGTAGATCCTGATCGATCAACTAATTCAGAATCACAATATCCCTGGAAACACTGCAGTAGAGTCTCAAAAGATCTGTATAAATAACCAGGGAACTCCCATTACCAAATTCAATTATTGGGTATCTCAGGCACCCTAAAATCAAATTCTTGGAAGGTCCTATTACCATAGCATTTTAGTAACTTCTGGCGAATTGTGACAATTCTTTTATTCTTTCAGTGCTGAAGGGGATGCTAACAAAACTTGCAACAAAGTAGGAAAGATGTTGAGCTGGGAGTTCTGACGAAGATGGAACAACGGGTACGCAGGAAGGAAGCTGCCCACCCTCCCTTTCTCTGCCAGCGAACCCTCCCTCACACTGTCCGTTCCTTGATGATACAGCTGATGTGATTAAGATCGTCCCCAAATCGCTTCACAGCAGCCCTCAGCATCTCTATCTCCGTCTCGGTCCATTTGGCACTGTCAGAATGGGAGAGGGGAATAGCGAAAGTGGGAGGAAGAGGGGTGTGGAGCCAGCCCACAGGCATGCATTCCACAGCAGCCAGCCTCCTCCCCCAATCCCTGGGACCCCTTCCATGGATCGATAAAGAGGTCCTCCTTAAAAAAAAAAAAAAAGCTCTTAAGGCCCTGTAGGAACCCCAAGGACCCCCAACCACATGATATCGCAACAATATTCCCACCTTAGGGAATAACCTCTCCCCCATCAACGTGAAACAGCTGCTGTAAACAGCCCACTGAAAGCAATTCAACAAGCCAGGGGTCTTAACAAACAGAACCACTGAGTACATTCGGCAGCAGTCTGAGGAAATTTCACATAATTTGGGCTGGGTGTGTCGTGGCGGTGGTCTATAGTCTGCTGGTTCGCAGCAGAGTAGAGCTGTGAAACGAGTCCGGGTTATGAGCCTCAGTCTGTGGTTTTATCTGCCATTCATTCATTCATTCAACAATCATTTATTAACACCTACTCTGCGCTGTGCCAGGCACAAAGGGAAACTAATGTCTGTCCCTGCCCTAGAGAGTGTCTGTGGTCGAGTCCAAGCGTCCGCTTTCCGCGTCCACGTCCCAGCCCGGGCTCACGTACCCTGCGGGGGAAGAGTCGGCCACGGGATGCAGCTGCATCGTCAGCTCCCCGAGCTTCGTGAAAGCGGCGCCCGCCGCGGAGAAGATCTCCCCGACCTGGGGGCGGGGCAGCATTACGGGGGGCCGGCGCACACCCCCGCGCCGGCCCGCCCGGAGCCCCTAGCCCCACCCCAGCTCGGCTCCCGCCCGCCCCCCGCCCCAGGCGGAAGAGCCGGGAGCCAACTGGGGGGCCCGCCCCGCCGTGGCCGCCAGGGAGCGCTGTCCGCGAGGGAGGTCGAACCTTTGTGGACGCTGACGTCATGGCTCCGCGCGCCTCCTCACGGAGACGCTGCCGCTGCCGCCACCACGGAGCTGGGACCACGGAGAGCCGGGCGACCGCACCGCTCCGGCCCCCGCGCAGGAAGTCCCGCCCATTCCTGCAGCTGATTGGCTCCAGCGCGGCCGCTCACCGCCTCTCCAGCTGCAGCTACTCCGGCCGCCTGGCGCGCCGAAGGAAGGAGAGTGGAAGAGGCCGCCTCACTTCCGGCCCTGCTTCACTCCACTTCCGTCGAGGGGTCGGGGCTCCCCATCTGGAGGCCCATTTGCAGCCCAGCTGCCCGCCCCCCAACCCAAACACAGACACAAGGCTTAAGAGTGCAGTTTCTCTTTATTGTGGTACGGGACAAGGCGACGGGGCCGGAGGGACAGGCAACGGCCAGCCCCAGCCTCCCTCCAGTGGGGCCGGGCGTCAGAGATTGGAGAAAAAGGAATTCAGCCTCTCGCCAGGGAAGCCCCGTCCCGCAGACGGCGCCAGAATGGGGTGGGGGGTGGGAACGGCTGCGGGGGGGAGTCTTTAAATAGAGGGGGGACTGGAGCGGGGAAACGCGACAGTGCTCTAGCGCACCATGTATTCCTTGCGCTTATTGAGCCGAACTTGGCAGAAAGAGAAGCCTCCGAGGAGGAGGTAAAGGCCCGCGGCGATGAAACAGTTGTAGCTGACTTGCTCGTACAGGCTGTATATGTTCTGGGGGCCATGCCTAGGGGTGGGGATTAGGCAGAGAAGTGTCAGAAACAGTAACAGCCAACACTTACTATGTGCCAGGTACCGATCTCAGCACTTTTATGTGTACTGTCTTTATTCAATCTTCTTCATAACAATATGGGGTGAGTTCTCTTATAGCATCTACTTTGTAGAGGTGGACGAGGCGCAGAGAAGTCAAGTAAAATACCTAAAGAAGCCACATCTAAAGTGGTGGGTTTAGGATGGCCGCTGAGGTCTGACTCCCGAGACCGCTCCTAACTGTACGCTAGAGAGCAGCTCTCCGCACCCTAGCCTCCGTGTCCCAAGCATCCAGCCTCCTGCAATTCCCCGCCCCAAATTCTGACCACAGGCTCAGCCACCTCCCACCTGCACCCAGCCCCGCCTCTCCGACCACACTACTTACTCAAAATCTTTCTCGGTGAAGGGAACGTCCTCTATTAGTACAGCGGAATGGACTTTGAAAAAGATTCCGAGCATTATCTGAAAAAAGGAAATTGGGTGGGTTGTTGAACTCAGGCACCTAACCTGGTCACTCCCTAAAGTCCTCCCACTTTTAATGTTGCCACAACACCTGGGTTTGGGTATCACCAGAATGAGCTGGGATTAGGGGTGGTTGTGCTAGATTCGGACTCGGTCACCCGGAATAGAGCGTGAGGTGGTGACAGAGAGACCACTTGGCTGGGGCAAGGGCAGAAATAGTGAGCAACCCAGATTATCCTCCTCTCCAGAGGCGTCATTATCACGGGACAGGGCGGAAGGGGTCAGGGGCAATCGGCACTTCATATTTCTTCCTGGAGTGGGGAAGGTAGAATCCTGGGGAAACACGGCCCCAGCTACCCATTTTTGGGAACAAGCGCTCCCTTTCCCCACTGCCCTCCATTCAGCTCAAGCATCTATCAAGAGCCCAGCTTTTCATCTTCCCTTGAGGGATCTCCAAATTTACCAGCCCCGGCTCCCATTCCAAGCTCCAGCTATCCCCGCCCCCTACCCCACTCCAGTTCCCCATTTCTCAATCTCAGTTCTCTCTTGTTCTTTAGCGGCTAATCAACCACCCTCTCCAGCCTGCCTGCAGCTTTCTAAGGCCTGGAGTCTTCTAGCTTTCCAGCCCTCCAACACCGGGGTCCCTCAGGCCCTCTCCGGTCCTTGTCGGGCAGTCCCCTCACCAACATGATCACTCCCCAGGCGCTGAGGACGATGCCGCAAGCAGCCAGCTTGGGCCCACAGCACAGAAGCGACGCCATGAAGAAGGGAGTCGGGGATCGCCTAGATGTGTGCCGAGGGGAAAGGCGATGAGAGGAAGCCCAGAGGCGCCCGGCGAAAGCGAGCTGGGCTGGGGGGCTCGCACCGCGGAGAACTGAGGGTCAGGAGGGCGGCCGAGGGGGCGTGGCCTCTGGGCGCCACTATCGCGCCGGGGGCCGCCAGGCGGAGAAGGCTGAGCGCCTCTGGCTCCTCTTGGGACTTCGGCGAGAAGTGGCAGTGTCTGCAGTCCGAAGCAGCCCCTCCGGAATTCCTTATTGACCTATGTAGCTGAGGTGCGAGTATTGCAGGAGCAAAGGCCTCCGGTTTCTTGGCTCCCCTCTCTCCAGGTTGGAATGGAAGGAGCCTGCATACCACGTGACCAAGTTTGGCAAGTCACGTGATGAGGCACCGGCCGTAACTACGCCTCGGAAGTCTAGCTGTGGCGGAGCTCCTGCTCACCTGGGCGGCGGGCTCTTAGGAGCAGAGGTTTGGAACTGTCTGATTTTTCTCTTAGATACCTTAGTTTCGGGTGCTATCCTGTGGTGAGAAAATGGTGAATGAGGCCTAGAGGCACACACCGAGAGAGAAAGGTGCTATCTCCTTGCTACTCATCCCTACCTTATAAAGTAGATGTTCCGACGCAGTACAAGGAGACAGGAGCCCCTTCCCGAGGCCAAGCGTGCTGTTGTGGCTGGAACGCTTTAAAATTGCTGAGGGTTCTTGGCATTGGAAATACGTAAGTAAAGTTTTGTTACAAAGCATGGAATACTGGATGCCAGATCCAGGTAAAATATGGGCATTAGGAAAAGTACAGGGAAAGCAGACTTAATAATGAGCGAGTCGTGAAGGTGAGTGATCCTGCTACATGTACTGGAGAAAGAAATAAGTACACAAAAATGTCACTTTGCTTCCCTACGGTAAACTAAGGAAACTGACGATAGGTTATTTGAATAAGAAAGGGTACAAGACTTTAACAATATGAATAGATCATCCTTTCCAAAGTAAAGGTTGTATACTTCAGCGGCGAGAGACAGATTTGTAATAATTATCCAGGGAAATAGGGGTGTTTGAAGAACACAATTTTGCACTGGGCTTGTTGTACCCATTCTAGTGAGGACAGAGATCACAGCATAATTGAGAGGGGTCATTTCTATCCCAAGGCCCCAAAACCAAACACTGTCAGCAGTTAGCGTAAATTTGTGGTATTCTTCCATTTATTTTGTGCATGTTGTTCTTAAAAGGGTTGTGGAAGAGACCTTGGAACCTGGGAAAGAGACCCCAGGGTACTAAAGGGGCTGGGAAAGTGGCTTTGAGACATCAGTTTCATGTCTCTCTTGTTTGAGACTGTCTGGGGAAAGAAGACATTTTGGGGTGAAGGTTTTTATTCTGCCCTAGGAGCGCCATTCTTATTCAACGACTTTTGGGGTAGGTGTTTAAATAGGAGGAATAGAGGTGGAGGGAAAGTTGCCAAAGGACAGAGTCAGGAATGTTTAAGTTGGCCACCAAGTATGAAGTCTAGCTCCCGGGAAAGGAGAATTAGTTGAGGAAGTTGATTTTTCCAAGAAATCTTCCCTGCCCTCCCTCAGAGCTTTCTTTGGATGTTTTGCAAGTAGAGTCAGTGAGTCGGGCTAGTAGAGGGGACCCATGTGCAGGTACTGCCTCAGATGGCCAAATCCAGCCCACGGCCTGTGCATGTCCCTCTAGCAAAGCGCTGGTGTTTTTGCATTTTTAAATGGTTGACTAAACCAAAAGAAGAAGATTTGGTGACGCATGAAGTCCCTGTTTCACTGTCTGTAAGGAGTTTTATTCGAACATAGTCACTTTCTTCTACATATTGTTTGTGGCTGCTTTTGTGCTACGGTGGGAGCGCTGAGTACCCGTAGTTGTGATAGAGACTGTGTGGCCTACAAAGCCTAAAATATTTTTTATCTGGTCCTTTACAGAAAAGGTTTGCTGTACCCCTTGGGCTAGTGGGATACGGATGTAGGGGATTTAGTTGGGGGAGGAGATAGAGCCTTAGCAGCAGAGACTTAGGAAACCATGAAATTCAAGATGGAAATGTCAGTCCTGGAGCTGAGCTGAAAGCCTTCCAGGTGGGGGTAGCTTAGAGCTCAGATAGTGACACTGTTCTCTATGTGGCTGGGCTTCAGATATTCATAGGGCAGGTCAAGTTGCTCATTCCGGACTGTAATCTCCTTTTCCAAGTTTTCCAGATCTGTTTGGAATTGGTTTAGTACAGCCTTGGCCTTGGGACTTGAGAAATACTTTTCTTTGTGATGCCCCAGAGGCACCTAAGAAAGAACAAAGGATCGGTCAGTTTCTAGTCCAAAGGCAGAAGCCCCAAGAGCCTAACCCCTCACTCTGATGTCTCCCTTCCAACTGTCACTTCCCTTTCCCCAGAGCCCTCTCTTACCATGTCTGGCTGTCGGCGACCCAGATGCCAGGTGATGGTCATCTGAAGACAGGCCTGTCGGACGTCAGGTAGTGAGCCCATCACTGTGGCCATTGTCACATCTTCCTTGGTGGTGGGTGGGGGCATCCGCATTGTGCATGGGGCGTTAGGGACCCAGGCATACCAGTCCAGCTGGGGGAAGAAACTAGCCCTAGGATCCTGCTACTTAGCGTTTGAACCGCCTCTCTCTCGGGCATCCCAAGGTCCAGACACTTGCCTTCAGGGACCTGGGCTTTCAGCTATTCATACCTGGCCCTGGTTGATGGCCGCGTGCTGGCCAGTGCACGTGAAGACACACATGGTAAGGAAATGGCAGAGTTGATTCTGGGACTGGAAGGAGACAGGGAAACCTGGGCAGGAAAGGAACAAGATTTAGAGGTTACAGCATGAGAGGAGAGAGATAAAGGCTGATGTCTTGGGATATCTATATTTTGGAATTGAGGGGTGTTCGTTCATTTACTCATATATTTAAATATGTTTGTATCAGACATGGGTTTCAACTCAGGCTCAAGCAATATAGTTTGGTCACTTTAGGCCAATCACTTAATCTCTCTGAACCTCAATTTCTTCACCTGTAAAATGTAGATGATACCTGCCTTATAAATGAGATAATCTATTGAAATCACCTGGTATGTAACAAGAGCTCAATAAATAATAATTATTGTTATTATGGAAGTGTCAGGGACTGAAGAGGTCTGAGTGATCAAATATCCTCTGCCTCAATAAGTGGTTAAGGATTTAGGCATGCTTCCTCCTATGCCTAGATGGGGAATTAGAAGTGTCTGAGTAATAAGGTGAGGAATAAGAGAAGTCATGGATTTATAGTGTAACAGCCAAGAGAGGCTTTCCATGAAGCTTGTCTCGGGCCACTCTACAGTGGAGGTGGGGGCCCAGAGACCCCATAATCCTATAGTGAAGTAGAACAAATATATTCACCTCCTTTTTATAGATTAAAAGAAAAATCAAAGACCAGAGAGATTAAACTGTGTGTCAGGATTGAGTAGTTGGGAAAATGCAGAGGCTGACCTTGAACTCAGATTCCTGACTGCTAATCTGAGGCTGTTTTTAATTTTAGCACATTTCCTCTTAAAAAGTCTGTTGGGGAAATTAGGCAAAGGTGAGCTTTGAGAACTGAGGGAGAGTGAAGAGAATGAGAGGTGGTTAGTGGAGGTTAATATTAACATGTGAATGTTAATTTTTATTTTCCAAATGTAGATAGTTGTTGGGAAAAAGATGGCTAGGGAGAGGAAGAAGGGTCTTTTGGGGGCATATGGAGCATAAGGAGCAGTCCTGAGAAGTACTAGAGAAAGTTTGATTCTGGAAGGGTAGGGATGGTGCGGCCACAGATTCCCTGGGGAGGGGCTCCCTCCAGAGTGCAGGAGTTGGTTTACTGCTCACTGCATCCCCAGGGCCTGACCATAAGGGCTCTCTATCCTCCCCAGGCTTCCTCTACAAATGTTTGTAGTTGCCCCACAGAGGCAGAGATGGTGTGAAGTGTGAGGGGCAGGCACTGAAGGTTGATATGAAGCAGTCCAGGCTGGCCCATGTGTGTTAGAGAGGGGAGGATGAACCTGGGAAGAGCTCAAGGAAAGCTGTTTCTTCCCCAGAGGTTAAAATGCAGTGGGGGGAGCTAGAGGTAGTGGCTAGATCCTAGCAGGGGTGGGGGGAGGCTGGATTGGCTAAAGAAACATGTACCCCAACGGGCAGGGCACTGAGTCTGGGTTTGAGCCAAAGCATGGAGAGTATTGGATTTGTACCTAGAATGACCTTGCGCTGTGGATGTGTGCAGTATGCCTGGACTATCTGTGTGTGCTGGATGGTAGCAGGCAGGAGGAGAAGGAAGGGAAAGCAGAGTGGGTCATCATGGGCTTTGATGGAAAAATCTTCCCATTTATATCCTCAGGTAGGAAAATAGACAACCATAAAGAGAATGTGAACCCCAACAGGGCCTGGGCAGATCTCTCAC
This sequence comes from Equus asinus, assembly GCF_041296235.1. Classification (NCBI taxonomy): domain Eukaryota; kingdom Metazoa; phylum Chordata; class Mammalia; order Perissodactyla; family Equidae; genus Equus; species Equus asinus. The sequence goes on from NC_091802.1 coordinate 12,213,848, forward strand.
TGTCTGTGGTTCTGGCCTGACTGGGTTCCGTGCTGTAGCAGGTGTGGGGCATCTGTGACTTGGGATAGGGGGTAGTAGTAGAGGTTGATGGTCAGGGTCTCTGAGGAAGACAATTCTTGGGTATGTAGAATTGTCCTGGGTCTTAGGAGGTGGGAAGGGGATTCAGATGCTTCATGTATGGCTGGAGAGGGGGTTGTGATGAGGGGTCGGGGTCCTGAACCCAGAAGGGCAGGGCTGAGAAGGGGCTCTGGGCAGAGTCTCTGAGGAGCTCCTGTCTCTGGGGAGGGGTTTTACCTCGGTCCTGGGCCTGGCAGAGCCCCACCTCAGTGATCTCCCGACACCAGGCCTGCAGCTCAGGGTCCCCTCTCACGGTGTCATCCCTGTGGTAGAAGAGGTGGACGATCCCCTCCACGTACCTGCCCAGAGGAGAAGGGAGGGGAGCTCCTTGAGGGGGGAAGGCTCCAGCCTCCTTCCTCTAACTTTCCTGTGGTCTCTGTCCAACTGACTCTCACTGTGTCTGAGGATAGATTCTTCAAGACATGCCTTTTGGGACTTTCCCTGGCTCTTTCTACACACTAGTGTGGAAAGGAATGAAATGTGGGTCCTTAGTTCTGGGAATTCCCTATATGTGGTTGCTGGCCATTCTTCCAGACAAGAACCCTGATTTGTCCAGATCCCTCAGTCTCCCCCTCCACAGCTTTCCCGACCGAGGCTCTCTACTCCTATTCCACATTCCTCCTGTTCAGACCTCCCCACTGACTCCTCACACTCCCTCATCTCCCCAGGATTGCGTCCTCTCCTCCTCCTGTCTGGACCTTCCTGTTTTCATGTGTTTCTTTTGCCTCATGCTGACCTCAGGTCAGAGCCCCACTCTCCCTCTCCCCGACGCCCCTCCATTTCTCAGCTCCCACTCTCACCCACCGGGCAATGATCTCCCAGAGCCGCAAAGCATCGTGGGCATAGAGAGCACTTGGGATTCCCAGCAGACCTCGGTCAGCCAGATCGTCAGGAGGACAGAGGGAACAGTAGGTCAGCTGGGCCATGGCCTGACGGACCAGCTGCACATGGCCCCCTCCACCTGTGCTCACTGCCTGGGACAAGAGAGATGAGAGGCTTTGAGGGAGAAGAGAGAGCAGAGTATATGAGGGGTCAGATGTGGGGTTTTCACATTTAAAGACATGGGTCTAAAGGGACAGGCTTATGGTTTGAAGGGTCAGGACATTCGCACAGGTTGGTCTGGGATCTTGAAAGTGACAGGAAGTCATAGAGAGTTGGATGATTAGGCAGCCCCACGCCCCAGTCTCTCCTTACCTTATCAAATATACCACCTTCTGAGATGAGCTGGGTCCTTGCCCGGGTGTTGATTTCCATGGTGTAGCGGATGTGTGGGATCAGGAGCTGTGATGGAGATTGGAAGGGGGCAGTTTATGGAGGACATGCTTAGGTCCTTCCTTGTATGGAGTGGCACCCAGCATGGTGGTCTTCTCTCCTCTTTATGCTTTCCTCTCTGCTCCCGCCTTGACAGGCTGGTCTCCTCCTGCTTCTATGGTCACTCCCTCTCATGCTCTTTAATCTGTGCTTCAGGCCTGGAGCTAGACTGAGCTCGGTTTCAATCTATACTTCACTACTCACTTTGATACTCATCCAAGGTAATGGACCCTCTATATGTTAATCTGTCACATCTCCCATCCAGCACCTCATCTGTCAATAGAGAGTGATAATAGGGTCTCTTATCTCAGAAGGCTGTGGTGATGCTTATGTGAGTGATGTATGAAGAGTGTTTAGTACACACAGAAGCTGTTATCATTTATCTTTATTATTTCCACCTTGAGTGTAGGTGTCCTTTAAGAATCAGCCCCTTTTGATTTTCTTTTATGCTTCTGTCATTTACATCCTCATAGCTTAAATTAGCCCCTGTATTCATTATCAAAGCCATACCTCCATCCTCTGGTTGCTTCACTGTTGGGTTTTTGTCAGAGTTAGTCACAATTAGAGGAGCCATACTGAGCTACCTGCTTAAGCAGCAGAGGGGCTCTTGTCAAATCTGCGTCTTCCCCCAATTGGGCTTAGGCCCTCTCTATTTTTAATAGCTTTTTTAAAAATAGCTGTTCCTTAGCTATTAAAAAAGGCCATCTGATCCTCACATGCATTTCTTTTTATCTCAGACTATTTTGTCTTCATTTTTACCCAGTTTATATGCAGGTCTCATGCAGTGTTGCTCTTTATCTGAACTGGTGATGCTGGACACAGGGAACAACCCAGGTAATACCTCTGGTGTCAAGATGTCAAAGCAGCTCAAATTGGTCTGACATTTCTCAGAAAGTTCATGAAAGATGCTGAGTGTCATAGAAAGCCCCAAGTCCGCACGAGGAGAGAAGATACCTGAGGACAAACAACTCCTAGTAATAGTTATAATAATTGCAAGAACTAATTTTTTCGTAGCTTTTAGCCTGTGTCACACTGTTGTGTTATGTTGTTTTATCCTCATCAACCCCACGATGGAGCTCCTGTCATCCCCATTTAGAGATGAGGACACTGAGCATGCATCTGGTAAGTACTGAGGCCAGGATTGAGGATTCTGACCCCGGCAATCTGAATCTGGAGCCTGAACACGTAGCCTCGGTGCCATTTGTAGGCTCAGCCTTCCTGTGTGTCCTGATAACAACTCAGCTGTTTGCCAGGGGATGAAGTTGTTATGGTGAGTGGAGATAGAGGGCTGAACTAGTAAAGTGTGAGTAGAGGCTTAACCTGTTCAAGGTGAGCAGAAGATGGTGATGCAGGAGCACCGTGAGATCAGTAAAATCCAAGATTCTGTTAATCACACTGGTCTCCATCTTACCTGTGTTACCCTGGACTCAAAAGCCCACAGCTACTATTGGCCAGGCTTGGGGGGTTGGAGTAGAGATCCCCAGTGGAAACACAGTTCAGCTGTTCTCCTTACCAGCTACTCACTTGCGTATCTTGTCAGCATTTCAAACTCCACGTACTTAAACCTAAGTACCTTATCTTTGCTTCCAAACTGGCTTCTTCTGACTTTGCTGTTTCTGACAATTGCTCTGGTTCATTAGCTTGTATCAGTTTTGTCCCTTTTCTCCCATGTTCCCTATATCTAAGGTTTCATCAGGATTCTGAGAACATTTTTAAGCAAGCACAAGCCATGTTGCTGCATTCTGCCTAGCAATAGATTCTGAACTCACTTTTTAATAAAATTACAGTATTTCTAGGTTGGTACAACCCACCCACCCCGTAGGGCTCTTAGGTGTTGCAGAACCTTAGACCTCTGACCTTCCTCTTCCAGTCTTATACTCAGGCATGCTGCAGCTACTGTTTCCTCCCCTCACCAAGTCTGTGATTGTTTTCCTTTTCATTCCCGTCACCACCTTGCCAATCCATGTCCTTCTCCACCTCTCTCCTGGGCAGGTATAGGTAGCCTGCTGGGGTGCTCTCCTTGCCTACTTAGCAGACTCCTCAGTTAGGGTAGAACATTCTCCATCAATACTGTAGGGTTTATGGGCTGTCTCTTGTAATTTCAAATTCTAGTTCCAGACATTGTTCTCTGGTTGGTTCTTATGCACATCACTTGTCTGCCTGGCTCAATAGTAAGTCCCCTAAGGCAAGCATGGGGCTTTTGTTTTACTAACCATATTCCACCTATATACTCCAGGCCCATTGCTAGATTGTCAGATCTCTGAGAATTTCAGAGGGCTACCTTAATAATATGTCCTGAAGAAATGTTAAGTGACTCAACTTAATTAAAATGTCTCAAGATATTGATACAGTCTTCCTTCTTTTCTCCTCACTTTCTTTCACAAATTGCAATAAGTATTTTTTGCTGCCGCAGCATCATTTGATAGTGGGCAGTTTCCTCTCTCTGGCATCTGAGTGGGATGCGACAGGGAGGGTAGAGGATGTACCTTGAAGACAGGGTGTAGCCCTGGGAGGCACCTCATGGTGGCGACAGCGATGACCTCAGCCACCAGATGAGTGTTCAGCAAATGATATTGGAGCTGGTGCAGTTGGAAATCTGAATTTCGGACCCAGGACTTTGCCAGGAGCCAGGCAAGTGGAGGATCTGAGGGCAGGAACAGTGGTGGGGTTGGGGAGCTGGGGTTGGGTGGCTGGATCTGGGAAAAATAAATTAAGCATTTATTGAACTTCCAATTTATGTATGACATTATGGTCAGCATCCTTGGGGAAACAGAGATGAGTAAGATGATTTCCAGGAAGTTATAACCTAGGAGGAGGAATGAGGACCCTTCCACCCTGCCTCTCACTAGCTGTGGTGCCATGCGAGTGCCATGATGGTCGGGTTGAATGCAGGAGAGTCAGAAGCAGGGAGTCCAATAAGAGGATCCTAACAGTGGTTTGGGAGAAAAGTGATGGGGTCGAGTTAGGGTAGGTAGGGAAGGGAAAGGGGAAGCCAGATGTGTGAGATAATTGACAGTACTTGTTAACTGACTGTTGAGAACTGCGAGAGAAAAGATATTCAAGAGACGGTGGGTATTTAGAGTCAGAGACTACTGGGAGATTAAATAGTGATTCTCAAAGTGTGTTCCCAAAGTAGCAGCATCAGCATCACTTTAGAACTTGTTAGAAATGCAAATTCTCAGTCCCACCCCAGACCTACTGAATCAGAAAGTCTGATGGTGGGACCCAGCAACCTGTGTTTTAATAAGCCCTTCGGGTGATTCTGATGCACACTAAAGTTTGAGAACCACTGGGTACAGGATGAGAACTCCAAAAGGTCATTATGACTCTTGAACAAGTACTTCCAGTTGGGTGAGTCAGAGGAGACCAGACTGCAAGCAAGCAAAGAGTGACATGAGGACAGGTCTCACTGCATTGAGGATGGAGTTTGGGAGCCAGGATCCAGGGGGCTAGGTCCCTGGGGAGCAGAGGTTGGGGTGAACAGACAGCACCGTTGGTAGGGGAATGCCCAGGGTGCCTCACCTGGATGACCATGGGTAGCAGCTTCCCATTGGGTTCCATCTTTAGCATGATAAGGGGTGCAGCCAGGTACTGCTTCTCTCCTCGGATCACGTTGGCTGGAATCCCATCCAGAAGGATGAAGTCGGCCTCAAACAGGGAACTGTTCTGGGGAAAGGAGGAACATATCCATCATTAGAGTTCAGAGTCTACCTGCAGAGGGCCAGGGCAAAGAGGGAAGACATTTAAAGACATTTATGTAGTTTCTTGCCATCATCTCGTATCAGTACCAGAATCCTTCTGGCATCTGGTCCCATTTCTGTCATTTTAAACAAGTGAAGTAACAGCCTAGTGAGGGTACATATCTTGTACAGGGATGTGGTAGCAGATCTGGATTTAGAACCAGGCCTGCTCAGGCCAGTTTGCATTACAGGCATTGTAAACTGTCGTGTCAAGACATCCAGGCCCCTTCCCCATCATCCCTCAGTGGTCTGCTCCCTGTGTTTGGCTCCTACCAGCTCATCGAATGCTCTTTCACTCCCTGTCCAAATCTCACCTCTGCCAAGTACTCCACAGAGGCTCTCCTAACTACCACTGCCACTGAATCCAGCACACATATGCACGTGGACATGCTCATATCCCACCTTGCTTGTCCTCCTCATATCCAGCTCATCTCTTCCAAACCCAGATTTCCTCCTCCAGGAAACCTCCCTAATTCTCCCCACCTCGCAGCACATTGTCCACTTTTCTCCCTGCCCGTAAACACTGGTGTCAGGAGCACTGACAGGGACTATCATTATCCCTACTAACATCTCTGGCCCCATCTGTGCCCTGGGAATCCATCCTTTTTCCCTCTCCGTGCTGGGAGCTCCTTGTAGTTTTCCCTACATACTTCATCATCTCTAGATTTTTCTACACAGGACTCTGCACAAGGGACAGTGGGTTACCGCAGCCTCCCTTCCCTGACTCATCTTTGGTAATCCCCTTTCACCACTTCTTCTCCCCACACTGCCAAGAGAGAAGGATGGAGGGTGGGAGGATGTACCTCAAGTTCTTTCTCCAACTGGGCCCGAAGCTCCTCCATCCCCGTGGGCAGCACTAGCCGGGAGGGCAGAGAGGTGGAGCGTCTCAACAGCATGGGATTGGCACCGTTGAGGAACTGGTAACCAAAAAACTCATCATCCTGCCAGCGCTGGTGAACCTTCTCTGTGGGGTTGGGGTGGAGTGTAGGAGGAGAATATTTAGCACAGCCCAGATGTCCCTCTCCTTCAGGCCCTACCCCAGTGATTCAGGCATATGACCACCCTGTATCTAGTCCCTGGCTTTTCATTCTTGAGGCCTCTGTGAGATGATCAGGCACTATAAGGTCTCATCTGGCAAGGAGGAATGGGGAACTGTGGAGTGTGAAGTTCAGGGCATCGAAAGGGGTCATCAAGGGGTTATAGAGACCTTGGGGAACCACTGACCAGCCAGGGCGCTCTTCTGGCCCCAGAAGATCTGATCAAAATCTTCTAGGTGGTCCCAGGAGCTGAGGAAGGTATAAACGCGTTTGAGGACCATCTCCAGAGCCCTAGGACAGGAATTGAGGCATGAACCTGTTTGCTCATCCCTCAGGCCCTCACCATTTACCACCATTCTTGGATCTCCCAGGCCTGTTCCACTCTGAGCTCCAGGCATTTTCTCACCCTGCCTTCATTGTCCATTCAAAGTCCCGTCTCTTCTCCTCGTGGAATCTCATATTTGGAGGTAGATCATCCTTAGTCCCTGCAGCTATTGTCAGGGGCAACCCTTCCTTCCAGGTGGCCCAGCTAGGAGATGGGGACAAGGCTTCAGGGAAGGTGTCCAGGTCAATGATTGGGAGGCAGGGCCAGGGAAGGGGAGGGACCTTTGGGGGGGCCCACGAGTTGGTGGTCACCGGTATATCTGTTGTCTTTCCTTCAGTTCCTTCTCTCGATGTTTCTGGAACATGTCCAATGCATTGTCTCCTGCCAGGCGGGCTGGGGAGACATTAAGACAATTGGCCACACAGTTTTGTGTGGTCCTGTGCTCTCCCTGCTTGTCCCCATCTTCCTTTTTGTAGTCATAGTCCATGTGTTCACTCATGCTCTGTTGCTTTTATCTCTGGCTGTCCCTCACTTGATCCCCCAGACACATTTATCCCATCTTTGCCAACTTTCCACTCCTGGTTTCACTTATCTCAGCCCTCATCCCTTACTTTGAGACAAAAATCTCAGGTTTGCCACCCTTTCTTGTCCTTTAACTCATCTTTCCCTACCTGATCCTATTTCATCAATATTTACGGTTGGATAAATCACTCTAATTAAGGTGATAAAATCTTAGTCACCCATATGCCCACACCTGTTTTCTATTATATATTGCTTTGGTTAATTTCACGTCTTGAACCTCACTGGCCACACCTTCAGCTGTCCTCAAAAACCATTGAGGAACAACTGTTTGCTTTCTTTGCCTGACTTCATCTTTCCTAGACTTACCATCACAGTCTGTATTTTTGTTCCTGCTCTTATCTGTATTTTTACTTACCTGTCTCGAAGTCATATATTTTATATTTCCATCCTTATTGTCCTTGCCCTCGTTTGTCTTTGTATTCATCTCTCATTTCCCACAGTAACAAATTCTGTATTGCCGTCCTCATTCATTGCCACCCCCTGCCAGGAGCTCCCTGTCTCTCACAGTGATCTTCCTTGTTCTTCTAACTTTTCAGCTCTCCAAGGTTATATCATTTGCTTCCCTTAGCTGTCTCCTCTCAGGGGTCACTGGCCATCTCATGTGCCATGTGCTACCCTGCCCTGCCCTAACTTGTTCCCCATCACATAGCGGTCTCCTTCCCACTTTTACTTTGCTCTTCAGTTTTCCATCATTGCTGCAACTCCCATTCCCTGTCCTCCCCTTCTTGGAAGAGGAAACCTTCAGATCGCTTCTCTGTGTCCGCCTATTCTACGTCCAACTTCAGGACTTTATACATTTTTTGTTCCGTTTCAAGCATCTTGTGTTTTCCACCCTTAACCTGCTGAGCACCCACTTTTTCTAGTCTCTTCCGACCTTCATCAGTGCCCCCTCTCCCAGTGGTTCCCGAGGCCCTGCCCCAGTTCCCCGCCGCTGCCCCTCACCGGTGCCCTCGGGCAGGCTCAGCACGCCCTCGCCCTGCACCCAGCGGTAACACGGGAAGGCGGCCTCCGCGCAGGCTCCAGGGCCCTGCACCGTGATGCGGTCGCAGAACCACGCGTCGTCCACCAGGGAGTGGTGTTTGCGCAGCTTCACGAAGTGCAGTGGCCCCAAGTCCTCGGAAACGTCTCGATCAAACTCTTCCTCCTGCGGAGGCCAGAACCCGGCGAGACTTAGTAGCAGGGACCCGGGAGAGGCCGTTTCGTCCGGGTTGGGAGTTGGGGGTCAGAGGTGGGGCGGGGACGAGAAGAGGCGAGGATCTTTGTGAAGCCTGGGTTGACAAGGCCTCCAAAGATAGCATTCCCTCGTTCCCTCCTCGCGACACCTGCGGGCTGAGTCTCAGACGCCCGGTCGCAGGGAGGACGAGGGAGCGCGGGGCGTGGCCCGCAGTGTCTGAATTGATGACTGAGCATCAGCACCCGCATCGGTCCCTTCGCTGAGCTCTCACCCCGCCCACGCTCTCCCCAGGAGCTTCAGGTTTGACCCCTCATCCTATATTGAGCCTATGGTGCCACTGGCTCTGGGGTCTTTTGGGGAAGGAGTTGGAGGCTGCGAGGACCTGAGTCGGGAAGAGAGAAGGGGGTTGAGCCCAGCCTGGCCCTGGCTCTTGACCCTTTTCGCACTCCTGGCGCGGGAGTCCCCACTCCCTGGGCGTCTCAGCCGGCGCGGTGGCGCTGTCGCTCGCCCCCAGCCTCCCGATTCCGAGCCGCCCTCCCGCCGCGAGCCGAGCCCGGGCCAGGGTTAGGGTCCCCGCTCCCGCCCGCTGACCTGGCCCCGCGCCGGCTGCAGCTGCAGCTCCAGCTCCGCCTCCCCGCGCGCCCCGACCAGCCACAGCTGCACGCGGTTGTGCGACCCGGAGAAGAGCGAGGCCCCGGTGGCCACGCGGATGCGGTAGCGGCCCATGGCGGCCCCCAGTAGCTTAGTTGAAGGGGAGCCGCGTCTTGCGCGCTTCTCGGGACCGCCCAGGGCCGCCGGCGGGTGTCGAGGTGCCTTAGGGCCAGTTCCCGGCCTTTAAAGATGGGTCTGCGTCCCCGCCCTCTTCACAGCTTTCAGGCGCTCCCTCCCAAGTCCCCGCCCCAGACTAGTCCGAACCTGCGAGCCGCAGAGCAGGCTGTGGGCAAGGGCCGTGCCTCCCCGTCGGAGCGTAGCTGCGGGAAGATTAAAGGGGCCCTGGCCTGGGCGAGGAGGAAAGGATGGATGCGCTGGACTTCTCTGGATCTCCGGGGTAGGCGGGGGCCCAGGTGCCTCGGGGTTGGAGGAAGCAAGGGTGAGGGCATTTCCTGAGGTCTTCAGGCCTTTGGGAGAGCTAGGAGGAAGAAGAGGTGAGTCGGTCTTCCCAGCCGAGGAAGAGTGTCCGCTTTGCTGGGCTGGGACCTGGGGAAGGCGGGCCTGGGAGGCTGCGCTGGGCTCCCGTGGATGTCCTGCTGCTAGATCCGCTATGGCCCTTAAGTCCTTCAGTTCCTGATTTCTACGAATTTGAGCCCAGTTCTTCAGTAAATGACCAGGAGTTCCCCAGACTGCAGAGAACCTGGAAGGGTAACAACTCAAAGACTCTCTCTGAACCTGGTTTCACACATCCAGGCATTAGGACCCTAGGTACCTCAGAAACCCAGAGAGGCCTAAATGAGGCAGGGCAGTGAAACCTCCTTTTTCCAACCTTCATAGTGGGTGCAGAAAATGTCAGAGGCCCAGGTGTTAGTGTGCAGTGTGGAGTCACATAGGGACCCAGCATACATGGGCAATTCCCATGAACTTTGTCCTTTCCAGGTGAATGCAGCTCCTGCCTTTTCACTATGTTCCAGATTAATTTTTATTTGGTCTCATCTCACTGACCCTGGTACCTACTTCCCCTACCAGAATTCTGTTTTCTCCTAAAAAATTATATGTAAACATCTTTTATTAGGCATGAAGTTCTGCTTCTTTCATCTCTCTTGTCCTTATCCCACTCTCCCTCCCCCTCACCCCAAGCTATTTCCTTCAAGGCCCTCAGGGCAGGAAACCAGGGAACATCTGTCTGGCCAGTGCTGGTGAGGGACTTTGTAAACTTTACAAGGATGATTCAGGGCCCAGGCTTTGTCACCCACCCAGGAATCAGATGAAGCCTCCTGCAGGTCCCTGTCTGGATCTCCGTGGTCCAGATCATTATAAGCCTTTGGTTCACACTGCCTGTGTCTGGTGGCCTGGGTTGGGGCAGGGCAAGGTAAATCTGCTTTGTTGAGCCAGACCCTCAAAAATGGCCTGGCGTGTTGGTTATTGGTGGGGATAAAAGGGATTCTAGACCTGCCTTCCAGCTTCCAAACCTCGCAAAAGTGTCTGATCCTTACTGGGTGCCGTTCCCCTTCTTATTTCATAGACCCACTCCTACCCACATCCTCTGTGCTCAGGACTGGTGTCTGCCGTTTGCCAGCCCCCTGTTCCTCCAGTTTAGGGGGTCACCCTATTCTGTAATATCCAAATAAAATGGCTCACAGTGCCCTCCTGTGTCGTAGCTGAATCTGGCCTTTTCCATGCATGCCCTTCAAGGATCACTTTTTTTTTTTTCTTCCAAAGGTCACTTTTGCGTAGAAAAGAAAGTTTGTTTCATACCTACTTCCAAAATCAGTCCATCCTTGAGCCTGCTTCTCTGCTGTTTTGTGACACCTTCTCTGTCCACTCTAGGTACTTCAAGGTCACACGGCAGAGGGGGGGAATGAATAATTAAGAACAACAATCCAAGTTACTGCACATGCTAAATGAATTAATATGTTTAAAACACTTAGAACAATGCCAGTATGCATTAGCTGCTATTATTCTGTTATTTACAGACTGGAAACAATTTCCAATTGAATATCAGCATCCCTCCTCCTGGAGATTCCTCTGCCTTTCTCCAGCACATACTGTTTTTCCATGTCCCTCCAAAGCCCCCAGCCTCTCACTAGGGGTCTTACTCCTTAAGACCCTTCCTTCCACATTTTTTTTTCTTTCTCCTTTTTAAACACGTGCATTATGTTGGGGGAATGTAATTAAAAACAAAATTTCCCAACCCAGAAAACCCTCTCTACAAAGGTAGTAGAGAAAGAAAACAGTTTTGTTATTGAGTAAGCATTAAACCAGAATGTGACATACCTCACAGGCAGTCCACTGAGAGACCATGAAGACAAAGACAGAAAGAAATCTTACTCTCTTATATAGCCAAGCAGATACAACCCATGACACACATGTTCTCAAGGTACACAATAACTAGGCCTCAAGTAAGAGGCTTGACGGCACCATTCGTCACCCATAGTGCATCCTAACTTTACCTGGTAATTGGTGACCGTCTCTGTTATTAATAAGCTTAATCATAGGAAAAACAAAGTTCTCGAATCTTTATGATGGGAGGTAGTTTTGCAACTTGGAGCAGGGAGCCCCCCTAAGGCTCCTACCCTCCCACAGAAACAGGGAGAGAGGGGTGCTATCTCCCTTGATGTTGGCATTTCAAAGAGGTGGCTCCCAGGTCATTGGGAAAGACATTCCTGGATCATAAAGCTGGCAAGATGCTTGTTGAGCTGCTAAAAAGATTTACACACATTTCAAAGAGACAGAGAAAGAACAATGATAAGTTTTCTAGAATAAATGCTCTAAGGAAAGTGAGGGAGAGAGAAATCTCTTATTTTCAACATAAAGAATTAAGGCTCTTATTTTAACGTTTTTATTTGTCCTGACAATTACCATTTTGTTCTTATGTATGCCACAGGAGGGACCGAGGGCTTCGTTTTGCCTGGGCCCTTTGCAGTAGGAAGCCCACATTTGCCACATGTGCATGCCAAAGCTAAACTCTCCTCTTCTTCCAGACTCCCAGGGCCCTGTTCTCTGTGCCGGGAGCTGACTCCCACATTCCCATTACCTCTCTTTGCAGAACAATTTAACTTCTTGATCAAAGCTTCTCTCACCAGATTATTCTCCCCCTGGGGGTGTTGGTGAGGGGGATGGACCTTAAATTTCATAGCCAAAAAGGCTTGTTAAAGTGTTCTTCTAAACATAAGAATAACCTTTTCTCCTATGCCAAGGTGGCTCAAAGCGCAGTTGGTGTAGGGAATAACTCTGGTCCTTGCTGCACAAGTGTTTGGAGCCCATAGTTGGCACGGGGCTATATAAATTTGTGTTTGTTCTTTGAAGACAAATTGGACATACAAATGTGGCATTATAAACTATGTAAATATAGGGTCTGATTTCAGGGTAGATGTTGTATCATCTGTTTTTCCAATTAGTAATTTCAGTACCCACCCACCCCTATTTGCAGGAAGTCCAGCACTTCCCTCTCTGAGTGCTCTCATTTGCTTCTGTCCTTGTTCAGTGGTGTAACCCAGGGAAACATTGTCCTGCAGAGTCTAATGGGTCATTTCTAGGGCTGCAGGGATCCCTGCATAGGCCGCAACAATGACAAACACTTGGGCTTCCCAACTCTTAGTGCACACAAGCTCGGGCAAGGTCCTCAAGTGTGACTGTGGTGCTAGGGGCCTGTGCCAGGGCTGTGTCCAGCCTCAGCCTCTTAAACCTTTAGGCCTTGGTGTTGACCAGAACACTTTCCTCAGAGAGGGTTCTGTTTTGGGCCCCTTAGTGTTCTTTCCTGCCGGTGGATCTCTAGTAGAACCTTCTCAATCTTTCAGAGAGGACTTAATTAACATTGAACAGTGTCAAAAAAAATTCGTGTCTGAATCTTTTTTCTTCCAGGTGGTGTCTTGGGCCCTTTAGACAAATTTACCTCCTCGTCGTCCACCAACTCTGCATACCAAACGAGTATTGGGCTGGCAGTGGGAAAGGGGAGGGTGTGACAGGGAAGAGAGAGCCTTTGTGGGACCTCAAAAGGATGCTGGAGAGGTGACATTCAAGGCTCAGGGAAGAGTCAGACTTTGCTCCCAGGGAGCTATGTGTCCATTCAGAGAGAAAAAAACTGGCAGATGCTTGTCCCTTTGCTGCCCGTGCTCCTCTTCCTCCCATCTCTGCTGTTCCCATCCTAGCAGGTATGCCCAAGTCAAGCCCGAAGAGACTGCTCAGCTTTCTGTAGAATCATGGAAGCATCTACAATCATGAATACACTCCTAGGAGTGGTTGGTTTTGGTTGTTTAAAAAATCTGTGCTGCACTATATACATTTGCAGCTTGCTTTTCTCACTTAAGAAATGTATCTCATGGACATCTCTGTAATTCAATGGTTATACAGTAGTGCCCCCTTATCCGCGGTTTCGCTTTCGTGGTTTCAGTTACCTGCGGTCAACCATGGTCCGAAAATATTAAATGGAAAATTCCAAAAATAAACAATTTATAATTTTTAAATTGCGTGCCAGTGTGAGTAGTGTGATGAAATCCTGCTTTGTCCTGCCCAGGACGTGAATCATGCTTCTGTCTGGTGTATCCACGCTGTACACACTACCGGCCTGTTAATCACTTAGTAGCGTCTCAGTATCAGATGGACTGTCGCGGTATCACCTCAGTTATCAGATGGACTGTCGACGTATTGCAGTGCTTGTGTTCAAGTCACCCTTATTTTACTGAATAATGGCCCCAAAGTGCAAGAGTGTTGCTGCTGGCAATTCGGATATACCAAAGAGAAGCGATAAAGTGCTGCTTTAAGTGAAAAGGTGAAAGTTCTTGACTTAGTAAGGAAAGAAAAAAAATCGTATGCTACAGTAACTTTTGTTACAGTCTATTGTTATAAATGTTCTATTTTATTGTTAGATGTTGTTAATCACTGACTATGCCTAATTTATAAATTAAATTTTATCATAGGTCTGTATGTACAGGAAAAAATAGTACATGTAGGTTTTAGTACTATCCGTGGTTTCTGACATCCACTGGGGGCATTGGAAAGTATCTCCCGCAGGTAAAGGGGGACTGCTGTACCTCTGGTTCATTCTGTTCAGCAGCTGCATGCTGCCCCACAGTGCATTCAGCCTTTCCTCTGTTGATGAGCATTCAGCAGTTTCCAGTTTTTGGACATATGATGAGTGCTACAAAGGCATGTTTGTACTTATATCCTTATGCGCTTGGTGGTTTTATTTCTATGGGTTAGAGTCCAAGAAAAGGGTGGAAGGATAAAAGACCCTCCGAATAAAAAAAAAAACCCAAACAAGCAAATAAAACACCAGCAATCAACAAAGCTGAGTGTCTTTACTTGTCAGACAGAGGACTACACCAGACACGCCATTGACTGAGTTGTTCAGAGCGGGGGATAAGTCAGGGATTTTTAACTCCTAGAAAGGGGGTGTTCACGATGTTTATGCTAATTAAAGGTTGAAAGCTTGTTCCCTGGAGAGGTTGGATTGAGTCCACACAGTTGGTTGAAACAAGACCCATTGTTCTTTAGTTAGAGTCGTCTTAGGTCCACTAAGGATTGGGCATACCAGTGTTACTCGGTATTCATGGTCATTTAGAATCTTCAGCTGGTTAGAAACATAGCATTCAGGTCTTATCTCCTGAGCAAGTGCTGCCAGAAGCTCTTTTACATGGGATTGCTGTGTGAAGGGGAATGTGTGTGAGGGGACATGCAGATCGTTTGTGATATTATGGAGAACAGGTTCAGAGAGATGGAGGCAGCATGCAGATCAGAGTGTAGCATGCCTTTCAAGAATTAAGGCCTTGAAGGGAACAGAGAGAGAGGCATAGCTGGAGATGGGTGACCGGTAGAGCCAGTGAGAGTGAGAGGTTAAGATGCAAGAGAACAAGGGTAAGTGATGAGGGGAAGACCCTAAGGGAGGAGATAAAATCCAAAAACCAGTGGCGGAACTGGCCTTGGATCACGCATTCTCAAAGGGGGCAGGGCAACAACATCTTAGATATTACAATGGTTTGTGGCCCTCCAAAGGGCCACGTACATAAACAGATATATAAGGTATTAACGTTTCATGAGATAAAGGCAGAAAGCAATTAGGACAAAAAAATGTCTTAAAGCCTTTGTTAAGGGAACAATAGTGGAAAAAGGAATAGAAACATGGCTCAGGGGTGAGATTTCCCTGGCTGTACTCCCTGCTTGTTTGCTGACATAAGGCAAATAAAATGTTGGATTCATCCAAAACATTAAGGGGTAGAACAGGGATCCTGAGGCTCTGTCTGGCTGAGGATGATGTGAGCCCCTTCCTTTTTCTTATCTCTCCAGCATCAGTGGTGGAGCAGGTATGGACACTAGGCCCCATTTGTACATGTTATCGGTTTGCGTTTTAAGCCAGCATGGTGTCAAGACAAGCCTCCTAGACCCCATTTCCATGAGATTGGCATCTCTAAACTGCTTGGATTTACTTGTTCTGAAACTGGCTCTTCTTGACCTTTCTGCAAAGAGGTTTAGAGGTTAATCCTGGTCCCTCTGTCCAGCCCCCACTGCTAGTCTCTATCCCTCAGGGACCCAGCATCTAACTCCTGGCCTCCTCTCTCTTCAGGACTGAACTGTGAGGCCAGACTCACGGCATCTTGGGATTCTTTTTTCTTTTCGAGAAGCAAAGGTTAAAGGACAATGAGGGTCTACCAGAGGGTACGGGGGATGTGAAAATTCCACTCCTTCTCTGGGATCCCTGCCAGCACCTCCTAACCATCCCAGACTCTGTTCATCTTTCTCTTTGTTCTAATGTTTACCTTGTAAACCTACATTATTCAAATTTCTTGATCACACAGGTTTCTTTTTTTTTTCTCCCCAAACCCCAGTACATAGTTGTATATCCTGGTTGTAGGTTGTTCTAGTTCTCCTATGTGAGACGCTGCCACAGCATGGCTTGATGAGTGGTGCGTAGGTCTGTGCCCAGGATCCAAACCAACGAACCCAAGGCCACTGAAGCCGAGCACGCGAACTTAACCACTACACCACTGAGCTGGCTCCCTCACACAGGTTTCTAGATAATTTTCATCTTGCCTACTGCTGATGATCTCTTTGCTCTACTCTGTGCTGAACCATCTTTAAAAACTATCATTGAGCCAAAGCTGTACCATGTAACAGATTTGTACTGATGGTTTGAAAGGGTAATAGCCAGGGCAGGGGCTAGGGTGAAAGTGAGGCACTTACCTTGGGTACAATATTAAGGCCCCCCCCCCCAAAAACCCAGTAATCAAGATAAGTACTTTTAAAATAATATTTTAATGCCATATCTTAAAAAATCAACATTAAGGCAAAAAATCCATGATGAACAGAATATCTAAATTTTGAATAAATACAGGATCAATGGTAGGACTTAATATTAGCCATCTATGTTCTTAACATTTTTTGCAATTGTTCCTGCCACCAGAAATTCCTCTCTGGCTGACCTGACCCTCAGTACCCCCATATCCAACCCATGGGTGCCTTGTTGTGGAATTGTCTTACTTATCTTCTTTCTCTTATTCTCAGGCCCTTTCACCTCCTCTCTCCACTTCCACCCTCTCTCCAGCAATGGCATACTTGAGGAAAGTCAGTATTCTTATCTTACTATGTAAAACAACTTATCTCTCATAGTCTCATCTCCTTTCCAAACACTGCTCTTCCTCCTGGCTTTCCAAGACCAAAATGGCTCTTCAAGGGCCAACCCTGGTGGCTTAGTGGTTAAGTTCCGTGTGCTCTGCTTTGGTAGCCAGGTTCAGTTCCTAGGCATGGACCTACACCACTCACCTGTCAGCAGCAATGCTGTGGTGGTGGCTCACATACAAAAAGAGGAAGATTGGCAACAGATGTTAGCTCAGGGTAAATCTTCCTGAGCAAAACAAAACAAAACAAAAACAAAATGGCTCTTCTAGGTGTTTTGTAAATAATAGGCCATCCACTACTTAGCAACATAAAGAAATGATTTTCCAAGATCAGATTCTCAGGCATCACTGTCTTTTCGAGTATCTGTAAATTGAAGAAAGCAGAGCTTGACTGTCTTAAGATTCATACACTGCCATCCCCATCCCCAAAGAACACTTGGCTACAATCAGGTGTGTGTGTGTGTGTGTGTGTGTTTGATGAAAGTAAGAAAATGAATGTATCTAATTTAATCCTATGGGCATTAAGCACAAAGAGGGGAAGAGATTTCTTCAAAGTCACACAACTAACAAGTAGGTGGAATAGCCCAGAAAGTGTCATGGAATTGATTCATATTCTTATCACCCATTCTCTCTTTGACACTTCAGTGTCACCTTCTGCCCTGATCACTATAATGAATCCACTCTCAGAGCTTATTTATGATCTCTTCATTCTTAAATCCCTAGGTGATCATTGTTGTAAAAGTCTCTGCTGCTTTGACTAGGACCGTCCCTAGGATGTACAGGGTCTCAAGCAAATAATTTTTTCCAGGCCCCGTAACTCTAGAAGCAGTTTGATTAACAATGTATTACAGAATTCATGGGCCATATGAGGGATGGTGATTTATCAATGAATATGTAGAATAATGGTTAGTGGTGCGGTACTTACATATTTATTGTGCATCCAGTGCACAGGGAGCCTGGCATGGGCTTTTGCTCCATTAGTTTTCTGAGAAGGAATGCTTAAAAGGTACGTTTTGAGATCTTGCATATTTGAAAATGTCTTTATTCAACTCACACTTGCTTTATAATTTGCCTAGGAATAAATCCTAGGAATAAATTCCCTCAGAATTTTGAAGGTACCTTTGTTAGTGAAAGTATAGGCTAAGTTCCGTATCAAAGAAACCCCAACATACAGTGATTAAACATCTGATTAATTTAGTTCCTATATTGCCTCTTCTAATTTTCAGCTCTTTTTCACTGCTTTCTTGGAGATTTCCTCAACTTCATCGCCACCTCTTTTATTGAATTTAATTTTTTCTGCTATTGAATCTTCTCTGTCTTGTTCTTTGTTTCTTTTAGAAAGCTTGCTCTTGTTTCAAGGATGCAAAATCTTCTCTAATATTTCTGAACATGATAATTACAGTTAAAAAAACACTTCTATTCTTACACTGTTCTGTTTTCTTGAATCATTTTCTCTTTTTAAATGTCTGGTTATCTTGGCTTTCTCTTCATATTTAAGAGTGAGTCACTAAAAAAGGTGATTGTGCCCGTTGGTGAGGCTTTTCAAAGGAAGGGGCAGAAGTCTAGCCCTTGGGTATGGGACCCTCAGTTCCTTTACCTCAGTTCAGTACGTTTAGGTGTGTCCTGTTGTGATGCTTGGTTTCTCCAGAGACAAGAGTCCAGTTTCCTGTTCAGAATGTGTAAGCCTCAGCATTCTTGGTGGCATTTGGAGAAAGAGGACTAGGCGCTCACTGTTTAGCATATTGGCTTTCACTTAGAGTTTTTTGTTTTCAGTAGGACACATCCACCTGATATCCCAAATCCAGAGTCCCCTTGCTCTATCAGAGGATAAAATTTTAGTCTTCTACTGGGGAGGAGAGAGAATTGCCTGAGTGGGTTGATAAAGGAATATGGGGGCCTTATGCTTGCTTCTCATACAGATTTTCAATCAGTTCTACTGTGTTCAGTCTCATCTGCACCCTTGTTTTCAGGAATCATTCGTACTCCAGTTCCTGAGCCTTTCTGGGCATCTGTGCTGATTGGCCCACCCACACCCTGTAGGCAATTGACTTTTAACTTTCTCTGGTCTGCTGAATTAATTACCACTTGTCCATCTGCTTTCAGCTTCCAAAATATAGATGTCGTCTCTTATCTACTCTTGTATCATCTCCAATTCTCTTTATAATTATGCTTTTAAAAAAATCCCTTAATGCTCATACACTGCTAGTGGGAATGCAAACTGGTGCAGCCACTATGGAGAACAGTATGGAGATTTCTCAAAAAATTAAAAATAGAAATACCATATGATCCAGCCATCCCGTTACTGGATATTTATCCAAAGAACTTGAAATCAATGATCCAAAGAGATTTATGCACCTCTATGTTCATTGCAGCACAATTCACAATAGCTAGGATGTGGAAACAACCCAAGTGCCCTTCTACAGATGAATGGATAAAGAAGATGTGGTGTATATATATACAATGGAATGCTACTCAGCCATAAAAAAGGGCAAAATTGTCCCATTTGCAACAACATGGATGGACCTGGAGGGTGTGATGTTAAGCGAAATAAGCCAGAGAGAGAAAGACAAATACTGCATGATTTCACTCCTATGTGGAGGATAACAAATGCATGCATAAAGAGAACAGGTTAGTGGTTACCAGAGGGGGAGGGGGTTGTGGGTGGGTGAAAGGGATAAAGGCGCACATATGTATGGTGATGGATAAAAATTAGACTACTGGGGGTGAGCACAATGAAGTATATTCAGGAATTGATAAACAATAATGTACACCTGAAATTACACAATGTTATAGACCATTACAATCCCAATAAAATTACTTAAAAAAAATCCCTTAACTGGCATTTAAGTGGAGAGGAATGAAAGCAAAGAAGGGCAGAGGTTCAGTTCTTCATGATTAATTGCAAGAACAGTTTTTCTTTAAATAGTAGCCACTCGTCCATTTTTTTCTAGTCTCTCCTTCTTGAACTTTTAGATGGATGTTAGAACTTCTGCATTTATTCTTGATGATCCTCAGCGTTTCTTCCTCACTTTACAAAGCCTTGTTTCTGTGTTTTGTACTTTGAGAGAATTTCTTGCCTGAGTCTTCCAACTCACAAATTCACTCTTTCGCTGTGTCCACCCTGCCATTGAGTTTTAATCTCAACAATTATAGTTTTTTATTTCCTAGTTCTTTAATTGCTTCATTTAATAACTTCCAGTTCCTGTTTTATAATTGCATTACCCATCCTTATCTCTTTGAAGATATTAATTGTACTTATTGTAAAGTCCTGTTTCTGATGTCTTATTAATTCTGTTTCATTGTATTTAAGTTCTTGCAGTTTTTTGAGTTTGTCTCTCTCCTTTGATGTCAGAGACTTTGCAACTGTCTGGGAATTCTTTTTTTGTACTCTTCTCTTCATAGTTAAAGTGTTTACTAGACTGTCTACCATCTTGGCTTTCACAGCCCAACTGGGGAGGGAGCTGGCGTTACTGTCAGGGTCGCCCTCTGTATTTGTCGTCATTGAAAGTTGGAAGTGGATGGGATGTGCTGCTGACACGTGAGGTACATGGGAAGTTGGAGTACAGAATGTGACTGCTCCTTATTCCCTGTGGATGGCTTCCACGTGGCTACCACACCTCAGGGCGTTGGTCTTGGTTCCTCCTGAGAAATGTTCTAGGCTATCTTCCTGCTGATGTTCTAGGCTATAGTTTTCCCTGTCAGTCTAATCTAGTATGATTTCTTTTAGCAAGTTCTCTCCTTCTATTCCCCCAAGCATTCACTTTCTAATTTTGGAGCATAGTTATTAATTTATTTATAATATATTTCTTATGGTTTCTGTAGAGTCTGGTAGAGGAGGGCAGACTCCAGTATCTATCTGTCCACCATCTTGTAATCAGTAATGGGGATTTATTCTATACCAAATCTCCTTGTAATGGTGACTGAAAAGCTATTTTAAAACAGTCTTGTGATTCTCAAACTATGAGTCAAAGAAGCAAAAGTAGTTTAACCAAGATGTCCTGCCTCACCAGTTTGTTACAGAATTAGGCTACGCTCCTTTCAACATTCAGATTAAACTATTCTTTACCTCCACCCCGCCCGATAGGATGTGTTCTTTTTCCTTCTCCAGGATCCTTCTTCCGTGATGATAGTTAACAGTTCTATAGTACTTACTTTGGGCCAGACATTCTTCTATTAACTTGTAATAACTCCAGACTTCTCAGGGAAGCTTATTAAGTTTAACGGTTTAGTACTTGTTATTATTATCTTGAGCAGAACAAAATCTTCTCAGTGTGCCAGAGATTCTTAGTTTTTTGGTTTGCTTTTTTTTCCACTGTTGTTGCTTTCATTTGAATATAGATTGCTGGTGAATCTCAGGTTGCCTAATGATTTTGCTCCTTGTCAACTGATAATGATCCATTGTATGCTGGTCAGTGAGAGTAGCACATCCTCTTGGACAGTGATTGGTTAAGAAGTGGACACGTGGCCTAGGATGGGCTAATCAGAGCCAAAAACACTTATTTCTGGGGCTTCGATGGAAATACAGAGAATGAAGTCTGTGTTTTCACTGTGGCTGCCAAGCTTGTAGACTGTAGGCCTGTTGACTCCAGTGGCGTCCACTTGGAGAAAACCTATCAGAGAATAAAGCCAACATAGAAGAAAGCAAAGCTGGGTCATGGAGTGGGGGAGAGAGACTGAGTCCTGATGATGTTGTTTGAACCCCTAGAACCAGCCACATCTGAGGTCAGACTACTCCTGACTTTTTTAAATTACAGGAACCAATAAATGTCTTTTCTTTTTTAAAAGCTGCTTTGAATTGACTTTCTATTACATATGAACAAAGAATCCTGAATAATGCAAGGGGCAAGGCAGTGGCACAGTCTCTAGGCTGGAGCCCCTGGACACCTGTGGTCTGGGCCCAAGAGATAGTGACTTAAAACAATGTGTCAACCTGTGAGCGGCCTTCGCCCCTGGCAGCCCAGGATCTATGGAGGTGAGTTTGGATGTGGAATGAATTTCTCGCTGTCTTCCTAGGGTCCTTTTCCAGATGGTACTCTTCTCTTAATTGCTGGGACCTTCTCCTCTCAGAGGTTGGAGCGTGGCATCTCCTGGCTTTTTTCATATTTCAGCAACCTCTCTGAGTGACTCAGCCGGTTTAAAGGACAACTGATATGGGTGTGGGGGGACTGTTGGCCCAGTGATTGGCCTTATATGTTCACTTGGACGTACTATTTAATATTTCTTTTTTTTTCCTTATATGGTTGGAAGTAGAAATCCTGTTTTTTGTGGGAGAATTGTTTTTTGGGGGTTGAGTTTTGTCTTGGTGTCTGCCTACTAAGCTTAGGAGGGCTGGCAAGACAGTTCCGTCTACCGGTTCTCCTGGGGGAGGTACTTTAAAGTAAGTCACCTTGAATTGGCCTCTCCTATTCAATTTGTGTTTCTTCACAAATAATATTCCAAATCTTTCCATCGCTAGATGGAGAGTACCTGTCCACTGGCCAACTGGTTTATGTTAATTTTATAGTAAGATTTGTTATCTTTCCCTTAGTTCTTGGCATCTGGAAGTGTTTTTGTGAGCAGTGGCAATAGTTAACCAAATACGTGTTGGGGGGTATATTTTGGGTGCAGTTTTCTAAATCTCCCTTCCACAAATCTACTGTAAAGCATTAATCTGTGAGAAATTGTGGTCTCCACCTAACGTCGAAAAGTGGCATGTAAAGCCAGTGACATCATCAAGGTATCACTAATCATGTTGCAGAAAGGTCACCACTCTTGCTCAGGCCTCAGTGTCACCAACATTAAAAAAAAAATTCAGTGATTTATTTTACAAAGGAGTGTTTCTTTTTCTTTAAATAAACTTTTAATTTTAGAATAGTTGTGGATTTACAGGAAAATTGCAGAGATAGTACAGAGCATTTGTCACCAAAATTTTGAAATTTGTTTGGGAATTTTGGGGTTGGAGGTTCCCTCTGAGGTTATTTGGTGGTGACCCTGTACTTTTGTCTACTGGCTAAGTAAATATCTCAGGCAGTAGCTGGATCTCAGTCTCTCCCGTGAATCTGAGTGAATCATCTCAAGAAACCCTTATATTGAAGAATCAGTTCCTTCTCGTTATATCTGTGCAACCATTGTCACTTTCTAGTTTCTGGTGGGATATGCTTCTGCACGGTCAGTGAAGTAATTGATCAAATAGGCCTTTAAGTTTCCACCTGTCAGTCTTTGAGGATAATAAGAGGATATACAATTTATGAATATTATTTCGGAGGGCATATACAGGCAAAATGTCAACGTTAGCAAGGCTTTTGTGTACATATTGTGTATTATAATTGGATTTGACTTTCTCAGCCACCTTATACTCATATGGCTAACTATCCCATATATATAAATAAATAAATAAATAAATAAATAAATAAATATATATTTTTTTTTGGTGAGGAAGATTGGCCCTGAGCTAACATCTGTTGCCAGTCTTCCTCTTTTTGCTTGAGGAAGATTGTCGCCAAGCTAACATCTATGCCAAGCTCCCTCTATTTTGTAGGTGAGATGCTGCCACAGCATGGCTTGATGAGCAGTGTGTAGGTCTGCACCCAGGATCCAAACCTGTGAACCCCAGGCTGCCAAAGCAGAGCATGTGAACTTAACCACTACACCACTGGGCCAGCCCCTATGCCATATTTTATACCAAAAATGTACAATTAAGTATTTTGCTGCGTATTAAAATATTTTTTATTTTCTTATTCATAAAATTATATGTTTGATTATCTTTTTTGTTGTGAAGTGATTTTAAATCAACCTTAGTGAGGTATAGTTTATATACAATAAAATGCATTCATTTTAAATGTGCATCCCCATGAGTTTTGATAGATTTATACATCTTTATATCTATAACCACATAAATATATGGAACATTTTCATACCTAAAAAATGTTCCTTTGTGCCCCATATGAGTCAGCTTCCCTAGCCCTAGGCAACCACTGGTTTGCTTTCTGTCACCACAGATTAGAGTCATCTTTTCTAGAGTTATATGTAAATAGAATCATACATGATATACTCTCTTGTATCTGGCCTCATCCACTCTGCATAATGTCTTTGTGATTTGTCTACTTTATTATGGGTATCAGTAGTTATTCCTTTTCATTTTGAAATATGTATAGATTCACAGGAAATTGCAAAAGATAGGACAAAAAGCTCCCATGTACATCTTTTTTTTTTTTTTTTTTTTAAAGATTTTATTTTTTCCTTTTTCTCCCCAAAACCCCCCAGTACATAGTTGTGTATTCTTCGTTGTGGGTTCCTCTAGTTGTGGCATGTGGGACGCTGCCTCAGCGTGGTCTGACGAGCAGTGCCATGTCCGCGCCCAGGATTCGAACCGACGAAACACTGGGCCGCCTGCAGCGGAGCGCGCGAACTTAACCACTCGGCCACGGGGCCAGCCCCTCCCATGTACATCTTAATGTTAACTACAGTGCAATAGCAAAACCAGGGAATTGACGCTGGTACGATGGGTGTGTATAGTTCTATGCCATTTTATTACGTGTAGATTTGTGTAACCACCATTGCAAGTGAGATGGGAAACTGTTCCCTTCCCACAAGATCTCCCTGGCTTCACACTCTCCCTGCCCCCCCCACTATCCCTAACTCGTGACAACCACTAATCTGTCCTCCATCTCTATAATTTTGTCTTTTCTAGAGTGTTAGAGAAATGAAATCGTACGGTATGTGACCTTTTGAGATTGGCTTTGTTTCCCTCAGCATAGTGCTCTTGCATGTAGTTGGGGCATGTTTTTTAATCCACTCTGCCGATCCACTTGGCCTCCTCTGACTCTGGTGAGGACGGAGAGTACTGCTGGGTGGGGATAGGATCTAGGACCCCCTGGTAGTCTCCCCTGACATTTTGGAAGGGAGGCCTCATCAACCGCAAGTGGGGATGAGAGTCCCAGATCTCCATGCAGTCTTCTCTGATACTACCCCGGCAAGAGCATGTTAGAGGTGCCTTGTTACAGCCAGGCAAGAGAGGAGTCTGGGTTCCCCCTTCAGCATTTGCTGATGGGGGTGGTGATAGGCTGTGGGTCTTTCTGTGCTGTTTGGCTGGGACAAAGTGATGATGTCTAAAAGTTTTCTGTCTTGCTAGTTTGCCCCTTTCCTCTTCCTTTGGCCAGAGAAATTTCTTGGGGATTCTTTTGATTGCGCCCATTGGTGTTCCCAGATTGGCAGCTTCTCCAGCATCCAGACCTGGAGATAGATGAGGCAAAAAGAAAACCCAGGGAACTCACTGCCGTGTCATTCCTGAGGTCCCAAGGTTCCTAGCTGGTCTCTCTTCTTATCTCTACGTTTTAGAGTCTTCTTATGTTTGTTTTATAGATAATGTCCACAGTTTTTAGCTGTACTTAGTGGGAAGTATAGGGGAAAGTGTATCTAGTTCATCTTCAGTTCATTCCTTTTTTTTTGATTAGTAATACTCTGCTTAGTAATATTCCACTGCACAAACCACAAATTGTTTATCGAGTTACCTGTGGAGGCACAATTGGATTGTTTCCAGTTTTTGGCTTTGTGAATAATGCTGCTTTGAACACGATTTACTACTTCTATGAACATCAGGTCTTTGTGTCGACATATGTTTTCATTTCTCTTGGATAAACACCTGGGAGTAGAACTGCTGAGTCATATGCTAATTATACGTTTGACTTTATAAGAAACTGTCAGACTTTTCCAAAGTAGTTGTCCCATTTTACTTTCCCACTAGCAATGTTCCAGTTCCTCTCCGTCCTCACCAATATTTGGTATTGGCAATCTTTTAAGTTTTATTCATTCCAGTTTTAATTTGCATTTCCCTGGTGACCGATGATGTTGAACGTCTTTTCATGTGCTTGTGTGCCATTAATTTATCGTCTTTGGTAATGTGTCTGTCAAAATATTTGCCTATTTTGTTTTATTGGGTTGTTTGTCTTCTTATTATGGAGTTGTAAAAGTCTTTTTATATTCTGGATACAATTCTTTTATTAGATATATGTTCTCCCAGTCTGTGGCTTGACTTTTCATTTTCTTAACAGTGTCTTTTGAAGAGAACAAGTTTTTAATTTTGATGAAGTCTCGTTTACCAATTTTTCTCTTTTGTAGTTGATATTTTTTTGTCCTAAGAAAACTTTACACAAACCAAAGTAAAAAAAATTTTCCTATGTTTTTGTCTAAAAGTATTATAGTTTCAACTCTTGTATTGGGGCTTATAATTTATTTTGAGTTATTTTTGTATATGATATGAGGTAAGGGTTGAGACCCATTCTTTTCCATATGGATATCCAATTATTCCAGCACCTTTTGTTGAAAAGGCTGGTTTTTGTTGAAAAGACTATCCTATATTACCTTGGAACCTTTGTTGATGATCAGTTGACTATGTATGTGTGGCTCTATTTCTGGACTGTAGTCCATTTATTTATATGTCTATCCTTATGCCAGTATCACACTGCTAATAATATATATTACTATTTCATATATTAATATGTAATAATAGAGTAGGCTAGCATTATGTTTAGCTAGTTCTGCAGTAAGTCTTGAAAGTGAGTTAGTATGAGGCCTCCAACTTTGTTCTTATTTATCCAGACTGTTTGGATGTTCTAGATCCTTTGCTTTTCTCTTTAAATTTGGGACTCAGCCTGTCCATTTCTACAAAATAGCTGTCTGGTATTTTTGTTGGTATTGAATTAATCTATAGATCGATTTAGGGAGAATTGACATTTTAACTATACTGAATCTTCTGATCTATGAACATGGTATAGTTCTTCATTTATTTAGGTGTTCTTTGATGTTTCTCACAGTTTTGTAGATTTAAATTTTCAGTTTTGGTCATTTCTTGTAATTTTGAGACCAGTTTTCCCACCTTCCCTCCTGACTCCCTCTATTCCTCTTTATCTCGCCCTTCCTTCCTCCCGACTCTTTCTTCCCTTTGTTTATTTATTCATCCATTTCTTCCTTTTAGTCCGTCATTCTCTTTTCCTTTTTAAAGTCAGTCATATAGTACATATCTTGAATCCTGTGGTCATTCCATGAATTTATTAAAATTTAAAATGTGTTCTGTAGATAAATACATTTGGGAACCTTTGAATAGAGTTAGCCAGAGGTTGCAGCCAAGCACACAGCGCTCCTCTGTGAAGAGGTGGTCTAAAATAGACATTAAGAGCACAGGCTGTGGAGCTAGACCACTGTGTTTGCAATCCTGGCTCCACCATTACTAGATGTGTGACCTTGGGAAAAATTCTTTCATCTCCTTGGTGCTGCAGTTTCTTCATTTGTAAAAATTGCAAAAATAATAGTATCTGCACTATGATTTTTTTGAGGATTAAAGATCAATATGTGTGAAGTGATTAGAACAGCGACTAGTAAGCACTGGATTCGTGTCTGATGCTACTATTATTTTGACCCATTGTCTACTGAGAGAAGCAGCCCTGTAGTGACAATAATAATAAAATGCATAAGAATTCTAACTGAGCCCTAGGAACACAGAGATTGGAAGGGTCAGGGAAGTCTTCAATGGGGAATTGATATTTGGACTTACTCTTGAATAATGAACATAACTCAATAAATATATAAGGAGAAAGGAGCATCCTGGGCAGAGGGAAGTCCAAGTACAAAGGCAGAGAAGTCTGATACATCAAAGTGCTTGTGGTGAACAGTAAGTAGTTTGTGGGGCTGGAGTGTAGAATTCATGGAAGAAGACAGTGGGAGGGTGCAGTTGGAAAGGGAGGCAGGGGCCAGATTACCATGGGCTCATATGTATAGTGAAAGCCATAGAAGAAAATGCAAAAGTTGTGTTGAGCCTGCTCATTGAACTTTGGGAGGAGATGGTCCCAGTGAAGACAATGAGTTGGTTCTTTTCTGTCTGAGTGGAACTTTAGACATGGGTTCATCAATAAGCAGTAGCAGAACTATATACCAGAGAATTTAGGAGTGATAGAAGAGCTGAGAGGTAGAGGCATCAGTAAAGATATGTATGGTAGCACTTTGTGGGACAGACAATAACAGGAGTAACTTAATGTGGAATGAGCCTTGTCTTCATTCATTCAACTAATATTTGCTAAGTATCTACTTGTGTCACATACTCCATTGCTTGTAGATGTTGAGGACACAGCAGTGAGCAAAGAGACAAAATTTCACTCTTATTCTGTTATCTACTATATATTTACTATATTATATGTATTTTTTATGGAATATTTTAAAGCAAATCTCAGACATATCATTTTACCTTTAAATATTTTAGTATGTATCTCTTACTGATAAGGACTTCAAAAAACATAACCACCATATTTTTATCACCATGTCATTTATCATACCATGCTGTATAATAGCATCATATCATTTAATAGTCAGTACACATTCATATTTTCCCCAGTGTCTTAAAAATGTGCTTTTTAAAGTTGATTTCTTTGAACCCAGATTCACGCAAGGGCTGCACATTGTATTTGGTTGACTTGTCTCTTCCGTTAATCTCTAACAGCTCTCCATACTCCCTTTTGCAACCTTTCATGCCACTTAAAATTTTCTTATTTTTAAGTTATCATACAGTAAAATTGACTCTTTTGAGTACAATTCTATAAATTTTAACACATGTATAGGTCCATGTAACTACGACCATAATCAGGATATAGAACAATTCCTTCACCCCCCGAAATTCCCTGGTGCTATCCCTTTTAAGTCACACCTTTTATGCTATGAAAATTGAGTCATTTATTCTGTAGAATTTCCCACAGTCTGGATGTGGCTGATGGCATTCTTACAATGTGGTTTAGCGTGTTTCTCTTTCCTCTATTTTCTGTACACTGGCAGGCAGATCTAGAGGTTTGATTAGATTCAGGTCTAATTTTCTTTTGGCAAGAATACTTACAGGTGGTGCTGTGATTTTCCTATTGCATCATATTTGGAGGAACATAATATCTGGTTGAATTGCTTTTAGTGATTCTGAGATTCATCATTGGGTTTACTTGTTATCAGCTTGACCCATCCATTACAGAGCACCCCATTGACCATTCACCTAATGGCTGTTACCTGATCTGTTATTTCATTAGGGATTACAAAATGGTGATTTTCTGAATCTGTTATATCTTTTACATTTATTAACTGTAATTCTTCTATTCCAGTCTACATTTAACAGAAGAAAGGGATTCATCAGGAAGAAAGTGTGCAGTAATTTCTTTGAGGAATTGGTGACCCAAGATAGCCAGGTTAGGTAGTACTGAGAGAACCATTTATAAAGATTTACGGTGCTTTCCAGAAGGAGAGACCAGCCTCTTCTTCCCAGCTGGATGCTGGTTGAGCAGCAGAAGCAAACCTGCCCTGAGCTGTTGACTGAGTATGAAGAAAGTATGGTGAAAGACTTCTTGGGACAACTGGAGCTACACCATCTGGAGATCGGGGAGGTACACAGAGAGGGGCCTGCTCTTTCACCTCTCATCCTTTCTCTCATCTTGGGGGAAAAACAAGGAAGAAAATATTTAAAGACACTGACCACTCCCTCCATTTTCCCATTTGTAGGGTTTTTGAGTCTCAGTCAGGCCTGAGCTGGGGGAAAAGGAATAAGCTTTGAATTGGATGAGAAATGCAGATTTGATAATAGATTAGACTAGACCTTTTACTATCCGAAATTATCATTATTCTAACAGGCAAAATGACACAAAAAGCTAAAGGATCTTAAATGCTAATTGTGCAAATCTGTTGAGTTTGTGAAAATTCATTGAACTGTATACACAGGATACTTTTCTATATGTATCTTATATTTCAATAAAAATTAAAAGAAAGCTACAGATTGTAATACAATGCAGAGTACAGAAGGGAGATCACACAGCAGGTTTGAGGATGGTGGAGAGTTAAAAACAAAGAGATTTTCTATTGTGCCCCACTGAGTCCTGCCAGTTTATACCAGTGACCCTCTACTGTATCCACAGTCTGATGTAGCCAGGGAAGCACCAGGTATGTGTGCCTTGCTGGGACATTTTATCGTGCAGTTAATGGAAAGGGTTTCAAGCTGGGGAATGACATTTTGGAATATTCACTGTAGTCGATGTGTCAGTAGATGGGAGACCAGTGGAGTTAGGCAGGGTGGTCAAGAGGCTGTAGTGGAAGTTCAGGCTGGAATAAAAGTGCTCCATGGGGATGGGATTAGGATCACATTTACACCTCCAGCCTGTACCTCTCCTCTGAGGATCTCTGTACACAACCGCCTCTCTGTATCAACTTTTAGATATTAAAAGACACCTCAGTCTCAACACGTTCAACTTGAACTCGTGATCTTCCTCCCAAGACCTGCTTCTATTCCAGTGTTCCCAATCTCTGTGAATCAATGCCACCATATATCTAGTTATGCAAGCCAGAATCTAGAAGTCACTCTTACCTCCTCCTCCACTTTGCCAAGCCCTGCTGATCTTATCTCTTAAACGTCTCTTAAATCCTTTAGTTTCTCTACATCTCCGTGATCTTTACCCCTGTCGACGCTGTCTTGGCAATTGCACTAGGATCCTAACTGGTCCACCTTTGCCCTCTCTGACCTGGATCCAATTCATTTATCATGCTAAAGCTGATTGATCTGAATTATTCACGATTCTCCTGGCTGGATCCATTCTCAAGAAGGTTTTTCCCATATGGTAGCCTCCAGTGCCTCCAGGCTTACACGCTGCTAGATGAGTGACCCCACTGTCAACATAGAGATGGTATTTGAAGGCATTGGAATAGATGAGCTTCGCCAGGGCTGGTTATGTGAAGAGAAGACGACAACAGATAGAATTCTAGGGGCATTGGGCTGCACCTGGTTGCTAGGTTACAGAAACAGCCAGGATGCTTGTTGCTCCTAGGACCCAATCCAGCTTCATCTGCCCAAAAGGGAATGTCTAGAATATTTGGCCAAATCATGAAGTCTGCCCCTTCCCACTTTTTTTTTTTTCCTTCTCTAAGTTTTATTTCTGTGAGGCTTAGGGGTTCTGAGTCACCCAAAGGAATCACTTATCTATTGCTTTCTTCTCATCCCCAGGTTTCTCAAAATTTCCTCTCCTTCCTGGGTGTGGTTGATTGCTCTGGAGATAAGCACCTGACTGAGGCTGGACCAGTCATTGCCAGGAATTTGGAAGTAAAGCTAAGAGACTTCAGCTCAGACTGATAAGATAGATAAAGAGGACTTCCTGTGTTCCCCAAAGTGCTCTAGTCCCGAGTTCTAGCCTTTTCCGAGCCTGTTTCTGAGGCCCAGCCATATCTCTGTCCTTGGGTTCTGTGAGAAACCCCAGGTTTCTTACAATAGGATTTCCCCTACAAATTTGAAATGGCTTATGTGGGTTTCTGTTACTGGGACTCAAAATAATCCTACCCGATGACTCTCAGAGAGCACTGTTTAAATTCTTTTTTATGAGCCTAAAGACTGCCTGACATTAGTCATGACATTGGGTTTTTTCCCTCCTGGAGAAAAAGATGGAGATAACACTGTATATATTAAACAAATTACCACAAAATTCTTTCTTGCAAGATAAATGCTGTAAAAGATAAATGTTGCCATACAGGAAGAACTTCAGGGTGTGCAGAATTCTTACTTGAACGCTTTCTTTGACTATAAATCCTATTCAGCTCTACCTACTTACACTTTATTGTTGCTATTCAAGAATAAGAGGGAGTGCCCTTGAACCTGCCCTCAGTTTCTCTAATGAGAGAACAGAGTTGTGAACAGAAGATGTTCACACATGCAGTGAGGTGGCCTTCACCGCTGTCTGTCATTTCTGTCCCTTTGAAGGATTTGCATGCTTGTTCCTCCTGAGCCCAAGGGCAGTCTTCAAGAAAGTGGAGCATCAAAAATTCTTGAAGAGTTGAAAAAAGAAATTTATCTTAGCAGTGGGGGGTTAAGATGTGTGAGAATAACTTCACCTCACCTTTAAAGGGGTCATTTTTACTGTATGTAACAAAAGTCTTAATATCCCACACAACTTTTGACTCAGAAGTTCCAATTCTAGGAATTTATTTTCAGGAAACATTTGTGGTTATGCACAAAAATTTAGCTATGGGGCTGTTTATTTCAGTGTTATTTATCATATTGGAAAATTAATAGCAATTTGTCCACTAATATGAGCTTGATAAAATAAACTATAATATTTGACATAAAATAATGTTGAAGAACAATTTTAATAAAATGAAAATATGATAATGATATATTAAGTGTAAAACAGGTCAAAACAGTATGTTATCAATCTTTTGTATTATAAGGGATTCTTTCTGTTGCAAGTGACAAAAACTCAAAGTGGCTTAAGAGAAAGAAAAGGGATGTATTGATTCATAATACTGGAAAGTCAGGGAGCATAATGCTGTTGGGCAAGTTGGATCCAGGTGCTCAAGGATCATCATTAGTAATCTGTTTCCTTCTCTTAGCTCAGCTTTATTTTATGTTGATTTTGCTTTCACATATAGACTCTCCACCAGTGTTGTTAAGCAGGGTGTGGATATTGTTCGAATATCTCTTAGTTCTGATTTAGCTTGATGATAAAGGGGAGAGAATATTAGAGAGAAAAAGACTTTGATTTGTACCTGTCCTTTTTTGTTCTGAAATTTAGCTCCCACTCAGGGAGAGAGATTTTCTTGTTTTAGGAAAAGTCCTAAAAGAAATTGGGGTTGGGATTGGTTGTGGAACTCCTTCTGCTGGGGGCTTGCTGGGGCCGAGAAGATAGTATCAGAAGGGTGGGGGGAGCGCTGAGAGATTTTACCCCGCCACGGTCCCCGCTCTGTGTTTTTGCTGTGGGAGACAGTTGAGTTCCCTTTCGTTGGAGCCCACAGTTGCTGGGAAGTACAGTCAGGAGAAGCCCGATTCCTCTTCAGTTTTACTCCTCATTTATTTCTTAACATTCTTGTCCTGTGTATCAGATGTTGGGGTCTTATGATTATGCTCTGGGGTGGTTTTAGAATGTGTCCCCAGGTGCTGGCCCTGTGGCAGAGTGGTTAAGTTCACGTTGTCCACTTCACCGGCCCAGGGTTTTGCGGGTTCGGATCCTGGATGTGGACATGGCACCCGCTCATCAGGCCATGCTGAGGCGGCGTCCCACATAGCACAACCAGAAGGACTTACAACTAGAATATACAGCTATGTACTGGGGGGCTTTGGGGAGAAGAAAAAAAAAAGAAGATTGGCAACAGATGTTAGCTCAGGTGTCTATCTTTAAAAAAAAATAAATAAAGGCAAAAGTCTTGTGTTTGTGAGGGGATGGGGAGGTAGAATTAAAAAAAAATAAAAAGAATGTGTCCACAAATTCTTTGACCCCCTGTCCATTGAAAGGTGGGGTCTGTGTCCTCCCCTTGCCCCGAACCTGGGCCGGTTTTTAACTCACTTGTAACCAATAGAGTGTGATGCAAGTGGTGTGTGAATTCTGAGGCCAGGTCAGGAAAGATGCTGCAGTTTCCACCTTGTTTCCTGAACACCCTTTTTGGAGCCCTGAGCTACAAGGTAAGAAGTCTGAGCCCAGGCCGTGGGGAGAGGCCGTATGGCCAATGGCTCCAGCAGAGGTCTCAGCAGACAGCCAGTGGCAAAGTCAGACATGGAAGTGAAGGCACCTCCATGTGAGTCCAGCCTCTAGCAGTTGGGTCTTCCAGCCGAGGAGCCTTCCCGGCTGAGGCCCCAGAGGTCATGGAGCAGAGACAGGTCTTTTCTGCTGTGCTCCCATCTGAATTCCTGACCCCCAGAATCTGTGAGCAAGGTAAAATGATTGTTTTAAGCCTTTACGTTTGGGTTAACTTGTTATGCAGCAATAGTATTCAGAACACACTCCCAACTTAGCCTCCTGACCCCTCTGTACAACTAAACAGGAGGGCAGTACTTGAGAACTCACGGTCTCTGTAGGCCAGCTGGCTCCCAAGAAGAAAATAATGGAGGAGCTGAGTCAAGCATTCCCATTTTATTCTTCCCATAATTACCCATGAGATATGTCATTCCATTGCCCCTGAGACTGAAACCTTACATGAGTTAAGGTTCCTCTTTATCAAAGAAACATCAGGAAGGGGGAACAAGTGTTCATCTCTGTCAACAAGGTATTTTAAAGAGTTTCTTCTGCATCTCCCCTCTCCAAATTAGTTGAGTTTATTCTTTTAATTCTTTTTGTTATAGTGTAATAATATAAATTATAGTAAAGTTAAATAAAAGAATAGTTATGATAAATTTTAATAAATTTATATGTTATATAATTATGTAATAAAAAGTTGTAATAAAGTTATAATACAATATAATAAAAGAATAAAAATGCTTTTATTTGTGTTATTTTGTTCTGTCTCTTTTCTTTTTTTGGTGAGGAAGATTGTCCCTGAGCTTACATCTGTGCTGATCTTCCTCTATTTTGTATGTGGGATGCCACCACAGCATGGCTCAATGAGCAGTGTGTAGCTCCATGCCCAGGATTCAAATCAGTGAACCCTGGACCACTGAAGCGGAGCATGTGAACTTAACTGCTACGCCACTGGGTAGCCCCTGTTCTCTCTCATTTTAGAGGTTCTCTTCAAATGTTTTGTGTCCCTTGGCTATCTCTTCGCACAAACGTGAGGCATTACAAAGCTGACTGGAAGCTCCAAGTACGAGTATGTGGGCAGGGTTTGTGGCTGTGCAGGCCTCACACAGGGAAACTGGGAGGTGAATGTGCTCTGTCATTAGGTGTACCTCCAAATGTTAGTTAGAACAAGGAGGCCTTTTCTCTGGAGTGGTTTAACTCTGCAGAAAAGAATTGCCTGGGCTCCTGCTTTGGTAGTATGAGCTGCTCGCAAATCTAAGAGCAGGTTGAAGAAGGACTGAGGTCCTCATCATTCAGTGTTAAGTTTCACTTAATCTCCCTGTTTTCAGTACCATACCTCACCCCACTCCCTCTACCCTACCTGTTCTCCCCAGGTCCAAAGCACCTCATTGCTTCAAAGGATAAACCTCCTGTGTCTCGCTGTGTGGAAGGGTGCTAGCCTGCATATGTGGGTACGAGAGGATGTAGTGGTCTGATCCCTCAGTGACACACTTTTAAGCACCCCCTCCTTTTAGCCTCATGTCTCACCCACAGCTTCTGTGGTGCCTTGACTCTCAGGGCTGAGCCTTTCCAGGTTCTGTGGGGTTTAATTCCTCACTTCCCATTTGGTACCCCTCTTCAGGGTTAGGAAGATTAAATTGCCCAAAGTTACACATCTAATCGTGGAACTCAGGTCTGCCCATCTTGAAACCTCTGTATTTCCTTCTTTCCTTTTTTTCTTTTTTAAAGATCGGCACCTGACCTAACAACTGTTGCCAATCTTTTTTTTTCCTGCTTTTTCTCGCCAACACCCCCCCACTCCCTACATAGTTGTGTATTTTAGTTGTGGGTCCTTCTAGCTGTGGCATGTGGGACGCCGCCTCAGCGTGGCCTGATGAGCGGTGCCATGTCTGTGCTCAGGATCCAAACCGGTGAAACACTGGGCCGCCCAAGTGGAGCGCACGAACTTAACCACTCAGCCACAGGGCTGGCCCCCCCAACCTCTGTATTTCTTAATTTATTTTATAAAGCTAGACTAAAGCCTGATAAACCTGAGAAAATAGAGTAGCAGAAGAATCAATTTCAGAATATAGATGCAGGATTCCTAAATATGTTAACAAACTGAATCCAGCACAATATTGAAAAATCTATACGTGAGAGACAACTTGATGTAGAGTTGCAAAATGAAATAAGATACCACTTTTGTTCGTATGTGATTAACTTGGCAGAGATTGTTTTTTGCTGAGGAAGATTAGCCCTGAGCTAACATCTGTTGCCAATCTATCTCTTTTTTTTGCTTGAGGAAGATTAGCCCTGAGCTAACATCTGTGCCAGTCTTCCTCTATTTTGTACATGGGACATCACTGCAGCACGGCTGATGAGTGGTGTAGGTCCGCACCTGGGATCCAAACCCACAAACCCAGGAGGCTGAAGCAGAGCGCACCGAACTTAATGACTATGCCACAGAGCTGATCCCTGGCAGAGATTTTAAGAAAGATACCACCCATTTCAGGCAATGGATGGAGGAAATAGGCATTCTCATGTTTTTGGTGTGAGAATAACTTCACCTCACCTTTAAAGGGGTCATTTTTACTGTATGTAACAAAAGTCTTAATATCCCACACAACTTTTGACTCAGAAGTTCCAATTCTAGGAATTTATTTTCAGGAAACATTTGTGGTTATGCACAAAAATTTAGCTATGGGGCTGTTTATTTCAGTGTTATTTATCATATTGGAAAATTAATAGCAATTTGTCCACTAATATGAGCTTGATAAAATAAACTATAATATTTGACATAAAATAATGTTGAAGAACAATTTTAATAAAATGAAAATATGATAATGATATATTAAGTGTAAAACAGGTCAAAACAGTATGTTATCAATCTTTTGTATTATAAGGGATTCTTTCTGTTGCAAGTGACAAAAACTCAAAGTGGCTTAAGAGAAAGAAAAGGGATGTATTGATTCATAATACTGGAAAGTCAGGGAGC
This sequence comes from Equus asinus, assembly GCF_041296235.1. NCBI lineage: Eukaryota > Metazoa > Chordata > Mammalia > Perissodactyla > Equidae > Equus > Equus asinus. The sequence goes on from NC_091802.1 coordinate 12,249,856, forward strand.
ATAATGCTGTTGGGCAAGTTGGATCCAGGTGCTCAAGGATCATCATTAGTAATCTGTTTCCTTCTCTTAGCTCAGCTTTATTTTATGTTGATTTTGCTTTCACATATAGACTCTCCACCAGTGTTGTTAAGCAGGGTATATTAGTCAGGGTTCTCTAGAGAAACAGAGTCAAGGAGACCCAGGAACGCAGGTGGTGTAGTTCAAAGGCCTGAGAGCCAGAGAGCCAATGGTGTAGATTCTAGTCCTAATCTGAAGGCCTGAGAATCAGGAGCTCCAAGGGCAGAAGATTGGTGTCCCAACTCATTCAGCCCAAGAACAAATTCAACTGTCCTCCACCTTTTTTTTTTTTTTTTTAAGATTGGCACCTGAGCTAACATTTGTTGCCTATCTTCTTTTTTCTCTTGTTCTTCTTCTCCCCAAAGCCTCCTAGTACATAGTTGTATATCCTAGTTGTGAGTGCCTCTGGTTGTGCTATGTGGGACACCACCTCAGCATGGCCTGATGATCAGTGCTAGGTCTGTGCCCAGGGTCTGAACCAGTGAAACTCTGGGCCGCCGAAGCGGAGCGCACAAACTGAATCACTCGGCCATGGGGCCGGCCCCTGTCCTCCACCTTTTTGTTCTGTTCGGGGGCCCTCAATGGATTGGATGATGCCCACCGACATTGGGGAGGACCATCTGCTTTTCTCAGTCCCTTAATTCAAATGCTAATCTCTGTTGGAAACACCATCACAGACATACCCACAAATAATGCTTAACCAGCTATTTGGGCATCCTGTGGCCAAGTCAAGTTGACACAAAAAATTTGCCATCATAAGTCCACCCCTTGTCAACTTGGCACCCATACACATCTCCTTAGACCATTACTGATCTCCAAGTAAAGACAATAACAAGGTCAAAATTCCACCTAACGCGATACAGTTGTCCTGCATACAACTGAAAACATACAAACTCATTCCCCAGAAGAGTTCCCCAGAAGGATGTTTACTCTTCTCCTTGATATCCTGTAACTTAAATACTATGATGTAAAATTAACAATACTTAAATACTATGATATGAAGTCAATATATCTTATGTTACATGATAAGGGAATAAGGGAGGAAAGAAAACAAAAATAGATAGTACACACATACTCAAATATATTCATAACAAAATGAGGAAAGAATTATACTTAGGACAGTCACAGTCCTCATTTCTCTAACTGGTTATGTGGCTGGTGTTTTTAATTAACTTTCACTACCCATTCTTTATTCCCTTTGCCTTCAGCAAGTGCCTCAATTGGTCGTTGTTCTTTACCTGGTGGGGTGACCAAACCTTCATTCCTGAAGGGTCTAGGCCATTAGTAGTCCTGTGCGGATTAGATTGTTGTAATTTTCCATTGACCTTAATCACAGGGCTTGGTAATACTAAGAGATACACTAAGGGATCTCCTCTATTGCAGCCATACTCTTCCCTACCTCCATTGTGGAGTAATAGTCCAGTTTCTCCTCTAGTCAGGATCAGTCACCCCAGCCAGCACAGTAACTCTCTTCTTTGCCTGTTGATTCAGAGGCATGAGGAGCCCAAAGTGGCTGGGTGGTAGTCTTCACCTCCAGTTCAATGGAATCATTGTATCTCCTGGTGGCAAGCATTCTTCCCTCTAGAGCTAAGACCTCTGGGTCAGCCAAAAGTAAGCAGTAAGCAAAAATTTTGCTAGTAGGTCACTAGGGGTAATAGTGATGGTGCCACTCCCATTTCCACCCCTGATTCCTGGAGCTGTGAATCCTGGCTATTGGAGAAACAGCTGATTGGATGCTGATAAATATTGGATGCTGATTCAGAGCATTCAAAGCCTTCTGGAGAATCTTGTCTAGCCCTGCAAGTTATTGCCATCTAGCTGGTGCTGCCCCTTCCATGATGGAAGTTGTCCAATGTGATCAGCATGTCACCAGGTAGCTGGCAGATCACCTTGGAGGATGGTGCTATATCCAGGGCTCAGTGTTGGTCTCTGCTACTGGAAGATTGGGCACTCAGCAGTGGCCATAGTCAGGTTGGCCTTGGTGAGTGGAAGTCCATGTTGCTATGCCCGTGCTTAACCTCCATCCCTGCCACCATGGTCACTTTGTTCATGAGCCTGTTGGGCTGTGGAAAGAGGCTGACTGGTATCCACAGAATGGGTCATCCTAGTCACTTGATTATTAAAATACCCCTCTGCTGAGGTCCCCCTTTGGTGAACATTCATATGGGACACACATATCTTCATGTTTTTTGCCCATTCAGGGAGGTCTATCCATGTAGCTCTTTGCCAAGTTTCCTTATCCCCAATTTTCCAGTCATGTTTCTTCCAAGTCCCTAACCATCCAGCCAAATCATTGGACACATAAATCGGTATATAATTACATGTCTGGCCATTTCTCCTTCTAAGCAAAGTGAACAACCAGGTACACATTTGAAGTTCTGCCCACTGTGAGGATTTCTCTTCACTACTGCCCTTCAGGGATGTCCCAGAAAGGGCCTGTAGTGCTGCAGCTGTCCACTATTGAGTAGTGCCTGCATGTTGTACAGAACCATCTATAAATCAGACCTGAGTCTTCTCTTCCTCTGTCAACTGATCATAGGGGACTCCCCAGGAGGCCATAGGAACAGGCTGGGAGAGAGAAGGCCGTGTAGCAAGAGTGGGATCATATTTGGGCCACTTGTTCATGTAATTTACTTGTGCTTTCAGGGTGTGCTCAGGCCTGATCATATACATTACTACTTCCATTTGATGATGGAGTGGTGCTGTGCATGCCCAACTTTATGGCGTGGTGGGTCACACAATACCCAGCTCATGATGGGCAGCTCAGCTCACACGGTAACTTGAGGGTCCATGGTCAAGCATTAAGTTTCTACTAAGGTCCAGCAGCAGGCCAAGAGCTGTTTCACAAAAGGAGAGTAGTTATCTGCAAGGGATGGCAGGGCTTTGCTCCAAAACCCTGTGGGCCTACACCACGGTTCACCTATAGGGGCCAAACAAATGCTACAAACAGCATCCCTATCTGCCACTGACACTTTGAGCACCACTGGAGCACTAGGTCATATGGCCCAACTGGCAGAACAGCTTACACAGCAGTCTGGACCTGTTGCAGAGTTCTCCTATTCTGGCCCCAGTTGAAACTAGCAACTTTTTGAGTCACTTGTTAAATGGGTCAGAGTAACACACCTAAATGAGGAATTAGTTGACTCCAAAATCCAAAGAGGCCCACTAGGCATTGTGCTTCGTTTTTGGTTGTCAGGAGGGGCCAGATGCAACAGCTTATGAAGGAGATATTCCTTACCTTAGAAGGAATATCTTGACATGCCCTATATCACTGGACCCCTAGAAATTTCATTGAGTTGGAAGGTCCCCGAATTTTTGTTGGATTTATTTCCCACCTTTTGGCATGAAAACGTCTTACCAATAAGTTTAGAGAAGTTGCTACTTCAGCATAATGTCATCTGTGTAATGGACCAGTGTGTTACCTTGTGGAAGGGAAAGGCAATCAAGATTCCTGTGCTCAATAGCTGCATACCAGGTGCCAGGAGGATGTGTTACTTTGCTCAGGGAATGAAACTGCATCTGGTACAGCAGCTACAATTGGAATCACCACTTGGTTAAGCTGATGGTAATTCACTGTCATTCTCTGAGACCCATCTGTCTTCTGCACAGGCCAGATAAGCAAGCTGAATGGGGATGTGGTAGGAATCAACACTCCTTGCATTCTTGATGTCCTTGATCGTGGCACTAATCTCTAATCCCTCCAGGAATGCAGTATTGCTTTTGGTTTACTATTTCCCAGGTAGAGGCAGCTCTAGTGGCTTCCACTTGGCCTTTCCCACCACAATAGCCCTCACGCCACAGGTCAGGAAACCAGTGTGGAGACCCTGCCAGCTGCTGAGTATATCTATCCCAATTATGCATTCTGGAACTGGGGAAATAACCACAAGATGGGTTTGGGGACCCACTGGGCCCTTTAAGACAGAGCTGAGCTCAAACTCCATTGATCTCCTGACTTTATATTAGCCTCTACTCTGACTGGTGGGCCACAGTGACATTTTGGGTCTCCTGGAATTAGTGTCAGTTCAGAGCCAGTGTCCAGTATTCCCTGAGAGGTATGATTATTTCCTTTTCCCCAGTGCATAGTTACTCTGCTAGAAGGCTATAGGTCCCTTTGGGGAAGGCTAGGAGAAAGATTAACAGTATAAATTTTTGCTAGTGTATCAGGGCCCCTCCCCAAGGGGACCTGGCCTCCTCTTCATTCAAGGAGTCCTGGGTCTGTAAACTGGCTCAAATATGGGAATTGACTGAGGGACAATGACTCTCTGTGTTTATTATTCCAGTTAGACTTTTGTGCACTTGACCTAGAACTTTAATGCTTATATAAATCAAGTAAGAATTTAATAGGCTTCCTATCTATTTCACTTCTAGAACATCATGATCAACTAGCCAAAACCATAGGTCTGTGAGAGTCAGACTATACTGATTACTGCGTTGACTCTGCTTTCCATTACAACCTCCATGTCCACCTTGCCTTTGGCAGTTGAATGCTGCTACTTGGCCTCTTCCACCCTGGGATCCAATTACTCCCATTGCATTTAGGTTTCCTGATTCAGTGGCTGCAGTTCCTATTGTAAAGGAACTGGCCTACAGAGCAGGGCAATCACAGAGCTCTTCCAGGATGCCATACTCTCCTCACAAATTTATTTCTCACAGTAGTGGTGAAAGGTATGTCTTCTGGATGTTACCAAGGTGGGTGACAAATCCACTCTAACATTCCAATCTCCCTAAGCCTTTGAATCCTTTTCTCTACATCAAACCAAGTCATGTCTGGCATTTCCAGTTTGCTCACTATGGACCACCTTTTGGTCCATGTTTCAGCCAGCCAACCAACCAAATTGTTAGAGCCCTTCCTAACTCCCCGAGCTGCAATATTAAATGTAGGTCTCCACTTAGTGAGCCCATTATCAATAAATGTGGCCTGATCCAACTTTATATTTCTTCCACTATTATCTCACACCCTTAGTGTCCATTCCTACACATGTGCCCTGGATTTCTGTCTACATAAACCGGAAAACTCAAGCAGTTCTTTTGGAGTTTAGCACACCCCCTTAGGGGCCACACTTTACCTCACCTTTAGGGGTCTGCTGGGACTTGAGTCTAGTTATAGATCTAGAAGCAAAGAAGGGTCCTGAGGAGAATCAGCATTATCTTGCATGGCAACCGCATAACAGTTTCCTCGGGCAATGAAGGGTTAATCCCCTTAAATGGAGGTGGAAAGGCTGGTAGTGCTGGGGTGGAGGACTGCTACCACTGCACGTGGGGAGACCTCTTCCCCTGGCAAAGAAGACTCATCAGAATTTAGAGTCTCAGTGTCTCCACCTTCATCAGGGTCTTCCCACATGTCTCCATCCCAACAGGATCCTAATTAATGTCCTCACTTTAATGGTAGACACTTTGCAAGGTTGGGAGTTCAACTTGGATTGTAATTCAGCCACCTGCAGGACAAGATTCTGTGTTTGCTTTTAAGGACTCTCAGCCCTGTGGCTACAGGAGATAAGGGTCTCCTTCAGGGCACACATAGAAGCCTTCAGGTCATTTATACAGCATTTGAGTTGGGAATTCAAACAAAACTGGGGCCAACTCACTGTAACTATACTTAGTTGTTTGGTTGCAAAAGTAGTTAGATAATGCATGCCTAAAACCCACCCTATAGATTACATCTCTAAGCCTTGGGTCACCATGGTAATGAGTGGAGTGCTTGCATTTTTCAGGAACTGAGAGGCGACCCCTTGTCCAGTTCAGGCCAGTTGAGACCACCAACCCATCAACTGCGCCTGCGCAAATGCTCAAGTGAGACAAGCAACCTTTTTGACGTCAAGGAGCTCAAAACTCCACCCTTGGATCATGGTAACATTTTGTGAACATGTGTCCTATGAAGAGTCTTGAAACTTGACTACACTTGCGCAGATCATCAATTACCTCACTTCTCCTTACCTCCAGTCATCTATTCCCACACTTCAGCCCCGCCCCCTTATCCCATAAATATCTCTGAGTCTGCATTTTCTTTCAAGGTGGCAGATCTGAGATTGATTCTCCCACCTCCTTGCTTGGCTGCCTTGTGATTAAATCCTTTCTCTTTGCAAATGTGTGGTCTTAGTGATTGGCGTAATCTTGCAGCAGGCAAAACGAACCTATTCGGTAACAAAATCCCTGAGCTTATCATTTTCTTTTACCAGTTTGTCCAGTGACATTAGAAACAATCAGCCAACCTTATTATATTTGTTAGTTTTCCAAAAAGTATCACATGCATAGTCACCCAGCTCCTTGTTTTTATAAGTGATTGATTAGGAGTATCCAGTGCAGATGTTTTGTATGTCTCTATTGCCAGATCATGCCATGGACTATTAGTGCTCTCTTTACTACTGGAAATAGAATCACTAACATCTTTAAATCTAATCAGGTTAGAAAGCCAATTCCAAAAACCCGGAAAAAACTCAGAAAACTCATCCTTATATTCTGTTCCTCTAGAACCATTCCTGGTACCAAAATATGTATTAGTCAGTGTTCTCCATAGAAACAGATCCAATAGGTATTGGCGCATGTGACTGCGGAGGCTAGGTAGTGCCACAATCTGCCATCTGCAAGCTGGAGACCCAAGAAAGCTGATGATGTAGTTCAAGGGCCTGAGAGCCAGAGAGCTGACGGTATAGATTTCAGTTTGAGTCTGAAGGCTTGAGAACCAGGAGTGCTGAGGGCAGAAGATTGATGTCCCAGCTTAAGTAGCCAGGCAGAGAGTGAATTCAACTGTCCTCCACCTTTTTGTTCTATCTGGGCCCTCAACGGATTGGGTGAGACCCACTCAAATTGGGGAGAGCCATCTCCTTTACTCATTCCACTAATTCAAATGTTAATCTCTTCTGGAAACACCTTCTCACACACACCAAGAAATAATATTTAACCAGCTATCTGGGCATCCTATGGCCCAGTCAAGTTGACACATAAAATTAACCATCACAGAGGTTTACTAGCAGCTCTGGGATTATGTTTTACCAATTTAATAACCTAACAGAAAAAGTCTTTCCTTCCAAACCATTCTAGCAAAAATCATAGTGGCAAATATCTTTGGCCAAGCCTAAGTCATGTATTCTTCTCTCCAGCTGAGAGGAAGACTGTAATAATGAACTATGTAATAGTGATGATAGCTGAAATTTATTGAGCACTAATTAAGTTTGAGATTATGAATCTGAGTTTGAGTTCTATGATTAGATGTGTAAGCTTGGGCAATTTAATCTCCCCAAGCCTGAAAAGGACACGTAATCAGTGTCCTCTCTATTATTTAATTTAATCCTCTTGACAACCCCAATAAAATAGATTCTATCATCATCTTCATTTTCAATAGATGAAGAAAGCAAGGCTGAGGCAGGTTAGGTATATTATACATGACAAAAGAATTAGCAAATGGTGAGTCTATTCATATGGATTGAGAATGTGTGAAGAGCCAGTTCCCCAAAGAAGAATCAGATGCTGCTGCTTCTGACATTGAAGATAGACCCCCAAACAGAAACAAAACAAACAATCCCACAGAATACAAAGGATATAAAAACTTTAAAAATCTATCATTAATATACTCATAAAAGCAAGAGAATATATTGCACTCATATTATAAGAACAGGATGATAAAAGTATTAAGAGAATAAAAAAGAGCCCTTGAAAGTAAAAGCAGGATAGTAGACCTGAAAAACATAATAGAAGGGTTGGAAGATAAACTTGAGGAAATCCTTGAAGAAGATGAACAGTTGGAAACTGGAGGAGAAAAAATAAGATTAGAGAATAACCCTGGGAGGTTCAATATCTGAGTAATAGGAGTTCTGGAAAGAGAGGACAGAGAACATTTAGAGAGGCAGTCATAAATAAACAACACAGAAAAACTTACTAGAAGTGAAGGACATGAGTCTCCAGATTGAAAGGGTCCTTCAAGTGCCCAGAAAAACAGAATGAAAAGAAACCCACCAAGACACATCATCGGGAAATTTCAGAACACCAGGGCAAGGTGATCCTAAAATCTTTGAGAGAGAAAAACAGAGTGAGAGCGAGTGAGTGAGTGAGAGAGATTGAGCATACGCACACACAAAGATCACATACAAAAGATCAGGAGTCAGATCTGGCTTGGCATTTTTCAACAAACAACACTGGAAGCCAGAAGACAACAGAGCAATGCCTTCAAAATTCTGAAGAAGCATGATTTCTGACCTAGAATCCTGCACCCAGCTAAATTATCAATCAAATATAAGAGGAAATAAAGACATTCTCATACAGGCAAGATTTCAAAGCATTTACCTCCCATGCATCCTTTCTCAAGAAGCTACTGGAGGCTGTGTTTCTTGAACAAGAAAATAAACCAAGAGGGAGGAAGGCAGGTCTGGCCCAGTAGTGCAGCGGTTAAGTTTGCACGTTCTGCTTCAGCGGCCCGGGGTTTGCTGGTTCAGATCCTGGGCGTGGACCTATGCACCGCTTGTCAAGCCAGGCTGTGGTAGGCGTCCCACATATAAAGTAGAGGAAGATGGGCATGGATGTTAGCTCAAGACCAGTCTTCCTCAGCGAAAAAGAGGAGGATTGGTGGCAGATGTTACCTCAGGGCTAAACTTCCTCAAAAAAAAAGGAAAGAGGAAGGCATGGTATATAACAAATAGAAATCTGACAAAGGAGAGAAATGAAGGGAATCGTCAGGGTGAGGGTGATGGGAGATTCCAGGATGACAACCGTGCACTAGATGCAGAAGGAAACAAGTTCAGATTGAAGCAGTGTGACTCCAGAGAGACACTGAGGGCTGCCACCACCACTACCCCCACTACCAAGCTAAGTTTTAAATCAAGGACAAAATACCCAAGAGTCGGGCCCAAGTTTTCTCTGTACTTATCTTATTTTGACTACGTCCTGACAAAGTTCCTGCTCACTCCTGCGTGCCCTGCTGCCTGATCTGCTGTGGATATCATCTAGAGATGTTCTGCTTTGGTCTCTCCTGGGAGTTGGAGGGGAAGTCATGGTAAACAGAAAATACAGAACAGCCTCTGACCATTTCCTGGACAAACATCTGAAACCTGGCCCATGCTACGGAGCTGCCTCATGTCTCAACTGTGCTTAGCCCAATGCCCAGTGTTACTCATCATCTTACTCAATGATTTTCCCATAAAAGCCTCTTGTAAATGCTCAGGGAAGCTGAAGCCAGACAACGACCCAGAGACTGTTCAGCTTATCCTCTCCCCTTGAGCCTTCCTCCAACAGTGGCAGCATCACCCTCTCCTTACCCTCCTTGATTGGCACTTGCTGCTCACATTTTCAAAGATGAGTAATGTTTAGGGATGCGTAGGTGGGAAACTAAAAAGGAAAAATGGGAATGATCAACATGAAAGTCGTCACAGTTACCACTGGAGGTAGAAAAGAGACTACGATTAAGGAGGAGTGAACAGAGGCTTTGAAAGGACTGGCTCTGTTTTACATCTCAAACTGGGTGGATGATTGTTTACCATATTATATTTAAACTGTGCAAACAATTTTATTCCCCCTTCTATTTGTATGATGCATTTCACAACAAACCATTTAAAAAATCGATGCTGTTACTCAATAAAAAGGGAAATGAATGGGGACAAGCAGAAATAAGAGATGTTCGTCCAGAATTTTTGGAAAATGAAAACACCTACAAAGAGAAAAGACAGGAAGGGACATTTGCGTGTGGCTCTTTTTGTTGCAAGGGATGGAGACCTGCTAAATTTAACTGAAGAAAGGAGTAGGGGTTGTTTTGAGCCTACATATGGAATGAACCGGAACAAGAAAACGCAGGTAGTTTTTCACTCTCCCTACAGGCATCTCTGGGTGTCTGTCTGGTCTGTTCCCTATTGGCTATATGATAAACCTCAACAAAATTCATTGCCTTAAAACAACAATCACCATTTATTTATTGGCTCATGATGCTGTAATTTGCGAAAGGATTGGTATGAATAGCTCATCTCTGCTCCATGAAGTGTTGCCTGGGCCAGCTTGACTGGGGCTGAAGGATGCGGATGTGAGCCACTCACATGTGTGGCTCCCCAGCTAAAGTGTCTAGAACAGCTGGGGGCTGGCTGGGCCAATCTCTCCAGCAGGCCTTCTTTACATGGTGGCTCAGGGTTCCAAGAGAAGTCGAGAAGAAGCTGTCAGGCCCCTCAAGCATTAGGTCCAGAATTGGCAGCGTGTCACTTCTGCTGCATTTTGTTGGTCAAAGCAAGTCCACATCATGGGGAGGAGAAATAGACTTCCCTTCTTGTTGGGAGTGGTGGCATTTGCTTACAGAGATGGGAAGAATACTTAGTGGCTATTTTTGCAAACAATTTGCCATAACTTTTCTCCTACCACACAATTTTGGTTTGCATATAATTTTAGCTTGCTATTGCCTTAACTCCCTCATGTTTTTCTGTCACCTCCAAATTTACTGCCAACTAGCAAATTCTTCTTGTTTTTGGGTTCAAATTCCTGAGAACTGGTTGGTTCAGTTCATATTTTTACCTCATGCCAGTGATCAAAGGTCAGAGCCCAGCCTATTTTTTTTCTCAAGTTTTTAGTTTGAAAAACATTAAGTCATCGGAATAGTTGCAAGAATAATACACTCAGAGCCTATAGACCCTTCACTTAGATTCACCAATTTTAACATTTGCCACATTTGTTTGGTCACACCTTCTCTCTCCATTTATATATGTATGGAGCTGGTTGGAGACATCATGACATTTTACCTTTAATGCTTTAGCATCCATCTCCTGAGAACAAGCACATTCTCTTTCATAACCACAATCAAATGATCACACTCAAGAAACTTAACAATTATATACAGCTATATGTACTACCCATATTCATATTTCCACAATTGCCCAGTAGTGTCCTTCACATGTGATTTTTTTGATCCAGTGTTCAAACTATGATCACACATAGAAATTAGTTGCCATGTTTCCCTAATGTACTTTAATTTAGATAAGTTCCCTGGCTGTTTTTTATCTTCTATGACACTGACTTTTTGAGAGTCTAGCCCAGTTGTTTTGCACAATATCTTTCAATTTGGATTTGCCTGATTATTTCCTCATGATTAGATTCAGCTGAGACCTTTTCGGTAGGAATACTACATAGGTGATGTGTGCCTAGCCAGTTGGTTCGCTGCTCTTACTCCTCCCTTTTCCCTATCCCCTCCCCCATCATTTCCCAGGCTCCTTAGCCCAGAGGCTCCGGGTGGGTTTGGCCAAGGGAAGGTAACGGTGAATGACTGGAGAGCAGAAGCGAAAAGGCGAGGATATTTCTCTCTTCCTGTTAGGTCCTTGACTGTGGCTGCTTCTCTTGTGTGAAGTCTCCTGTCGCCCCCAAGCAGACCCTCTGCCTATGGTCCCAGCTCTCTGGAATCCCCCTTCTGGGTTCTGGCTCCTTCTGGCAGGCCCCAACTTCTGTGCTCGGATCAAACCTCCCTCTCCTGTTGTCGCTTCAGCTGGCGGGTAGCAGTTGCTTCTGGCTGTCGCTGACTTCTCAGTTACCTCACCATCCTGTGTTTGGCCTCTCAGCTTTTCCATTTCCTGTGTAACCATTTCCTTTATTTGGTTTGAAAAACCCAGGGTGGTGTCTGTTTTCCTGACTAAACCCTGACTAATATAGTTGCAGTGCTCATCCTTGGTCTAATCCGAGTGACTTGTGGAATGGGGTTACATGGTATAAACTAAGGCCAGATTAGCAGCAGGGGCTGGAACAGGGGAAATTCCCCTGGAAGGAGGCGTGACCACTGTAGCCCTCCTCCCTGTTACACAGAAAGGAAGTGTACAAAAGTTTACATTTCTGGGTCATAGAATTTTGGGTGATATTTATATTATTTTTTATTCTTTTTTGTTTGTCAAAATTACCTATATTTTCTACAGTGGGCATGGATTGTTTGGGCATGAAGAAAAAATTGCCAGTATGCCATGTTTAGTAAACAAATGAAAGAGAATGGTGAACATGTTGTACACAATAAGATATATTAGAGAACATGGAAGTGGCTAACCCCTAGAAAAGTGCTCTGGCCCCCAAATCTTGTTTTCAGCTTTATTGAGGTATGATTGACAAATAAAATTGTGATATATTTAAAGTGTACACCTTGATGATTTGATGTACATATACACTGTGAAAGGATTCCCACAATTGAGTTAATTAACACACTCATCACCTCACATATTTACCTTTTTTTTTTTTTGGTGTAAACACTTGAGTTTTACTCTCTTAGCAAATTTCCATTGCACGATGCAGTATTGTCAACTATGGTCACCATGTTATACATTAGATCTTCAGACTGTTTCCGTCTATGACTGAAAGCGTGTGCCCTTTACCAGCCTCTCCCCATGTGTCCCAACCCCCAACCCCGGCTACCACCACATTCTAGTCTCTGTTTCTATGAATTCAACTTTTAAAAAAATTTTTTAGATTCCACATACAAGTGCTACCATGCAGTATTTGTCTTTGTCTGGTTCCCCAAATGTTTTAAAATAAAAAAAAAAGAGTCATTCAATGTAATATAAGAAGATATTAGAGAGTAACAAGAGATTTCTCTTGTAAGATTTATATAAAATGCTTATACTTTTTTGTATGTCTGATATAGTTTATAATATAATTTAATAATTTAATAAATCTGGTGCTGTAACCATAAAAAGGGGAAATGGCTTAGTTGTTGAGGTTTTCACGTCATCACTCAAGCCCACAAATGGGCCAGTCTCCAGTGATCAGAAGAAAACCACGCTGGTTCATATGGATGTGTTTACATTTAACAAGTGACTTGTGTGATTGTTTATAAAAATCGGAAGCATTTTTCAGTGTTTAATTACTTAAATAATCTTGGAATTCTTGGGAAATTTATTAACTGAGAGAACGAAGGATTTAAACAGGTTTTAAAATAGCTGGGGCTTAGGTTAGAATTCTGAGAAAATGAGTTAAAAAAGGCTAAAGAAATAGTAGTGGAAAGATTAAATAGGATGCAAGGTTAAAATAAGACTGCAACAAGGAGGACAGACAGGAATCACTGGAGATAAAAGGAACTATTGGCAACGAGAAGACCAAAAAAAAAATTATAGGGTTAACCATATTGTGCTGGATTTGAATAATTAACAAGCTGTTTTCCTGGAAGAGCTTAATGCAGCAATGTGCATCACAAGTGAGAACACAGCAAAACCTGCTTCCACTCTACATGTAATCCAATGCAGTCTCGGGCGAAGAATTTTAAGCGTCAAAGAAGACATTTTCCTAGATGTTTAACTGTTTGAATGGCTATCAGTGAGTCATAGCAACACACTTTTGACTTCAACCTGCTCCTACCTGCCAAAACCTGTATGCAGTCAGGGTCTAATCACAGCTCTCTCAAGAGTTTATTCACTGGACAAAGTGCTGTAGGTGAGAAGAATAAGATTGTTAATTCTGTCTGAAATGAAGCATAGGAATAAATAAATGAGTTGACATTTTATATGAATTATTGTGACCTCTTGGTATTGCATATTTTAATGTTGCTATCTTTTATGAACATAGAAGAAAGTGTCAAGTCAGAGTTAGACCTGTTTGTCTTTACCACCCACGCTGAGAAAAGAATTTACGTTGAAGAAGCAACTCTGCCTCTGAGAATCTTTTCCTTTAGGATTTTCCACGGACAACCCGCACAGGCTGCGAAACTTCGAAAGGTGCTGATATGGATCTAGGGAGAGTTCTCTTGATTAATTATTCCATTAATTATTCTTTCATCTTGAGTGAATGTTTCATTAGGGCCATATTTACTAATTGAAAGAGCCTTCTGGAAGTTGCTCAGCTGCCATGACATTCTCCTGAAACATCAGGAAATTTGAGCAAACAGGTCTAGGAGGAGAAAACTCAGGCCTGTGATGCCTTCTTGGTGTGCCTAACACTCCCTGAATAATAAAAAGAACCTAGATTGCATGTTTAACAACTCATCTTTATTAACTATGTGACTCAGGCTTTTTCTTTTAAGTAATTCCCCTCTCTGTTTGCAGAAATTCTAGGTCATGATTATCTTTCACATTTCCAGAGACACTGTAAAGTAACCGTCATTAGATTTTTAGTTGTAAGTAATACATAAAATAGTTTTTGCAACATTCAGAGCATGGTAACTGGTGTTCCTGGAAATATCTAGGACAACTGTCATTTCTGGAAATATCTAAGGGCTTAAGGTATCGAACAGGCATCAGAACAGAAAATATATCTGAACTAAGGTCAGTGGATGGTTGGCATTCTTTTGAAAGCTATTGACTTGCAGTTGTGTCAAAAATACAACAGCCATTCATGCCCATGACCTGCTTGAAAGTAATCACACACATGGTCAATACCCTAAACTACTTTTACATTTAGTGCATTTTGATTATGTTAATTACATAAAAGTCAAAATTATTTTTAGAGCAAGGCTGCTCCCCCAGCAGTGAAACATCACCAGGTCCCCTCATTGCTGTGCGTTTCAGTCACTTTCAATTGTCCCCAGAAGGTGCATCTCTTAAAGAACCTATTTTTTTTCACGCTCACTCAGTTGAACTTCCTCTCCTGATTTATCCAAACCGGGAACATAATTCATCTTCATTTTAAGAAGTACATGGTTCACAACTTAGGTTTCCTTCCGTTCTTTCTGAAGACAAAACAAATATTGTTTAGTTGTGTTTCTAAGAATTAAGATCACAAATGCTATCACTGATATTACGTAACTGTTTAACAAAGAACACCCTGATTCCAAGGGGTTTTTTTGTTTTTTGTTTTTTTTAATTTTTAAAGATTGGCACCTGAGCTAACATCTGCTGCAAATCATTTTTTTCTTCTTCTTCTTCTCCCCAAAGCCCCCAGAAGCTGAATATTCCAGTTGTAGGTGGTTCTGGTTGTGGTGTGTAGGATGCCGCCTCAGCACGGCCTGATGAGCGCTGCCATGTCCGCGCCCAGGATCCAAACCAGCGAAACCCTGCGGCACTGAAGTGGAGCGCGCACACTCAACCACTGGGCCACAGCCGGCTCCTCCAAGTTTTTTTAAAAAAAGAAAATTGTTCATATTCAGAGTATACATTTTTTAAATTAACATATTTTATTTTTTTTAGAGCAGTTTTACGTTTACAGAAAAATTGAGCAGAAATTCTTAAGAACTCACGAAGTTCCAGGGCTTATCACAGTCCTTGGGCTCCTGTTCCAGTGAGCTTGTGGTAATATAACCAGTAAGCCAATAGCCTATAACCAAGTGCAGATTAGCACCCCTCAAAAGTCCGTAAGTGATATATTTTGCTTTAAACCACAAGGCTGTAAATTACAGGTTTTATATACCTGTATCTTTTACCTTGCCATTTCCATACCATAGTTGCTGTTATCCTCAATCCACTATCTCTAAAAATGTCCACATTACCTTTGGTATTGTTAAAGCAAGATCTAGGAACTGCCGCACGCCAAGCTCACCACCATTTCTCCTAAGAACAGCGGGTTATGCAAACTGCAGTGACGTGATCGGTGCCCTTTGAAATCAGCAGGATCATAGCCCCTTTGGTTTCATTGATGAGCTGCTGAGTGGCTTGGCAGCCATCCCCAGGGTCTGACTAGAGGATTTTACCCTTTTCAAATTCAGAGCAGAATTTCCTTTACTACTGTTTCCCTGAAATGGTTTGTGAGCATCTCTCAGTTCGTCACTTTCAGGAAGGTTTCTGAGGTAGTCCCCAGTCTTTTCTGTGCTATTTCTGGTTTCAGAAGCCTGGTCTTGGGGTGACTCACGGAGGTGTGCTGACCCAAGAGACTTACTTTGCGGCCCAGGAGGCTGTGGTGTAAGCACGTTGGGCCTGACAGAAAAAATGTTGGACTGTTGGTTTTCAAGCCCGTGTTCTTGTGAAATTTTCCCTTAGAATGGGGACGTGAAACTCAGATTCTACAGCAAAGATTCTTAACCTTGGGTCCACACACCCTCTGGTTCATGGTTGAGCTTTAGTGGGTCTGTGAATCCCTTGAAATGGCATACAAATTTCCCTCAAATATGATTTTCTGGAGAACGAGTGCTTAACTTTCATCAGGTTCTTCAGGAACTGGTGGTCCCCAAAAGCCTAAGAGCTACTGGTCTGTCCTGTTACCTTAATCTGACTTGCTAGTCACAGTTCCTTGTTTGTGTTTCTAAGCAGTAGAGCGTGAACTGGTGTCACCAAGCCCTCGAGGTCCCTGGCTCTGTGTGTCCCTCTTGTTCTTTTTGGTTGTATTCTTCTGGTTGGACATCCAGTTTCTGGGTACTCTTAAATATTTCTTGGGAGTTTTAAGTTATTCGATGATTTAACTTATGCTGGCGGTTATCTTTAAATATGTCATGATTTTTTCTTTTCTTAAACTTTTTTAGTGTGGACTGTATAAAACATAGAAAAGAGCACATATGCTGTCTGCAGCCTCAAAGGGCAAGGAATGACAGGTAGCGCCAAGGCTACTTGGTTGTTTAAGCAATCCAAGCTTATTAATAAAGGGAAACAGAACCAGGAACGACAAATCGGTACTTACAACATCCACACCACAATCAGCCAGGGAAGTCCCAATGGTTTGTACAGCGGGCGGGAGTGCCGATTGTCTGGGTCTGAGGCAAAGCGTCCTTTCCTCAGTGAGACTTCCAGTTGTTCTATGCCTGTGACTGCCTTTTATCCTAAGGTTTCTAACTCGGGGTTTCAGACATTTGGATACTTTGAGTTATTTCTTCTTGTTCCCATGGATGGGATGTCTCTATAGTCTGGTCAGGTGCCCATCGGGGTGGCCACCCCAGACAAGGAACACAAGGTAGGACATTGCCTTAGTAACTTGTGCCTTGGGGTCAGGGTCGAAGTGGCCATCTTTGGCCCCAACCCCAGACACATTCTTTCAGGTAGGCCGCAGATCCCAGTGTCCCTGGAAGGTGGGGAGGTCAATGAACTCTGTATAACATATACATGTGGAATTTAAAGAAAAGATTAAAGCAATTAAAAAACACCCAGGTAACCACAACCCAGTTCAAGAATTAGAATATTGCCAACATCCCATTATCCACACCCTCCAAAACCTCTCCTAGAAATAACCACTCTTCTAACTTTGTGGCAGCCATTTCCTGGGCTCTTTTTATGTTTTTTTGGTGTATGTATGCATTATTTAGTTTTGCCTATTTTTAAACTTTATATAAATGGAATCATACTAAATTATTTTTAGCTTGCTTCTTTAGCCCAATTTATATTTGTAATATTAATTCACATTGCTGTATGTAGCTGTAGTTCATTCATTTTCATTGCTTTGCAGGGCAGTTTTATATGAATATACCACAATTAGTTTCTCCATTTCACTATTGATGAACAGTGGCTGGTTTCCTATTAATAGCTGTTAAGAATAATGTAATGGTCTTCATGTATGTGGTGCATATGGACAAGAGTTTCTCAAGGGTACGTACCTAGAATTGGAATTGCTGGTTTGTAGGGTATGAGCAAATTCAACTTTATGAGAAAATGCCAGTGATCTTCTGAAGTGGCTCCAGGAACTTAAGGTCTCACACGCAGGGCCTGAGAATTGTTCCATATCCTTGATAATCTTTGGTATTAGGAGTGTTTACATTTTAGCTATTCTGGAAGGATGTAGTTGTATCTCATTGAAGTTTTAATTTGCCTTTTTCTGATTACTAATAAGATTGAGAATTTTAAAATATGCTTATTGACCATTTGGCTCTCTTCTTTTGTGAAGTGCCTGTCCAAGTGTTTTGCCTGGTCCTTACTAGGTTGTCTCTTACTTACTGATTTATTGGAGTTCTTTTTGTATTCTAGATACTAGCACTTGTTTGGGGGATATATGTGCAGAACCATTGGTTCTCTTATAATTTTCTTTATGAGCCTTTTATAAAAAATCTTTTTAATTGTCATTTTAAGCATACACAAAAATAGAAAATATAACTCACCATATTCCAATCACGCATCTTCAACAATTGTGTAAATTTTGGTGAACAGAAGCTCTTAATTTTAGTGTAGTTCACTTTATCAATCTCCTTCTTTAAGGTTAGTATTATTCGTGTCTTATTTAAGAGATCTTTCCCCAGGGTCTTGAAGATATTCTCCTATATTTTCTTTTGAAAAATTTGTAGTTTTACCTTTTACATTTAGACCTTTAGTGTACTTGAAATTGATTTATGTGTGATATGAATAAAGATCCAGTTCTTTCCATACGGATACCTCCCTGTCTCAGCATCATTTATTGAATGGTTCCTCTTATCCCAGCTGGTTAATACCGACACCTCTGTCAAAAAGGACCAATACGCCCGGGTCTGGTTCTGGGTTCTCCATTCTGCTCCAATTGCTCCCCCCAATGCTAACACCAAGCTGTCATCATAAGTGGGTTTTTGCTCTTGGTGTCTGGCTTGATTGCTTATAGTAGTCATGATATGTTTTGCCTGATCGCAATCTTCTAATTTTGTTGAGACTTGCTATATTGTCCAGTGTGGTCAACTTCTGGAAGGTTCCGTGTGTTCTTGAAAAGAATATGTGTTATGCAACGTGGGGTGCTGTGTTCTACAAAAGTCCACTTGATCAAGTTTGTTAATTGTGTTGCTCAATCTATATTCTTTCTTATTCTGTTTATTTTTTTTCAGTTTCAAATCTGCATTCTTACTGATTTTTCCTCTGCTCGTTCTATCAATTACTGAGAGAGGTGTACTGAAATTTCCCGGTATAACTGTGGACTTGTCTGCTCCTCCAGGTAGTTCTGTAAGTTTTTATTTCATTTAGAGATTATGTTACAAGGGTCATATAAATTTAAAATCATTATATCTTCCTGGTGAATTGAGCATTTTATCTTTAGAAATGCTGCTTGCCTTCAATTTTTAATTTCTGTAATTAATAGAGTGACAAATATTTGCTGGATGTGTGTCTGTGTGTATGTGTATATCTGTAGATATATAGATATGTAGATACATATACACATACACACATTTTAAAAAATTTTGTGTGTGAGGAAGATTCGCCCTGAGCTAACATCCATTGCCAATCCTCCTCTTTTGTTTTTTTTTTTTTAAAGATTTTGTTTTTTTCCTTTTTCTCCCCAAAGCCCCCTGGTACATAGTTGTATATTCTTCGTTGTGGGTCCTTCTAGTTGTGGCGTGTGGGATGCTGCCTCAGCGTGGTTTAATGAGCAGTGCCATGTCCGCGCCCAGGATTCGAACCAATGAAACACTGGGCCGCCTGCAGCAGAGCGCGTGAACTTAACCACTCGGCCACGGGGCCAGCCCTGCCAATCCTCCTTTTTTTTTTTTTTTTTTTTGCTTGAGGAAGATTAGCCCTGAGCTAACATCTGTGCCAGTCTTCCTCTACTTTGTGTGTGGGACACCTCCACAGCATGGCTGATGAGTGGAGTAGGTCTGCACCTGGGATTCAAACCTGTGAACCCAGGCTGCTGAAGTGGAGCTTTAACCACTTGGCCACAGGGCTAGCCCCTACACACATTTTTTATTGTGGTAAAATATATATAACATAAAATTTACCGTTTTAACCATTTTAAGTGTACAATTCAGTGGCAGTAAGTATATTCACACTGTTGTGCAGCCATCACCACTATCCATTTCCGGAACTTTTTAATCATCCCAAAGAGAAACTCTGTACCCATTAACTAGTTCCCCATTCCCTCCCCCAGGAGGAGTTCCTTCTATTACCTCTTCTCAGTACCTAATATCATAGGAATCATACAACACTTGTTTTTTGTACCTAGCTTTTGTACCTACTTAGCATAATATTTTCAAGGTTCACCCATGTTGTAGCATGTATCAGAATTCCATTCCTTTTTATGGCTTAATAATATTCCATTGTATATATACACCAAATTTTGTCTATCCATTCATCTGTTGATGGACACATGGACTGTTTCCATCTTTTGGCTATTGTGAACAATGATACTATGAACATCGGTGTAAAAGTAATCATTTGAGTCTCTTCTTTCAATTATTTTGGGAACACACACACATTTTTAATATAATATTTTTCAATTTAAACATTTTCAAGCCTTCTAAAAACTTATATATTATATGTTTCTCTTAAAAATCAACTTGTCAATCTTTGATTTCAACTGAAGCATTTAGGCCATTTACATTTAACGGGATTGTTGACATATTTTGTTTTATATATATCATCTAATTTTATGCTTTCAATTTGCCCTGCCTGTTCTGTGTAATTTCCCCTGGTCTTTATTGGCTTTCTTTTGGATGGACTATTATTTGTTAAGTCACTCCAGTCCCTCTGTCAGTTGTTTGGAAGCTCTGCACTGTTTCACTTTCTTTTAGTGCTTACTTGGAAATTACAACATGCATTCTTAATGTATCAAAGTCTAAATTTAATTAACATTTTTACACTTATCCCAGATAATACAGTAACCTTAGAATATTTTAAATTAAACTTATTCTCTTTCTAGACTTGAATGTTGTTGTTGAGTGTTTTCATTGAAAAAAAATCCTCCTTACTACCAACATTTTATAGAATCCATTTTTTTTGTTGAAGAAGATTCTCCCTGAGCTAACATCTGTGCCAGTCTTCCTCTATTTTGTATGTGGGTCGCTGCCACAGCATGGCTGATGAGTGGTGTTGGTCCGCATCCAAGATCCAAATACATGAACCCGGGCCACCAAAGTGGAGCATGCTGAACTTAACCACTACACCACAGAGCCAGCCCTTATAGAATCCATTTTCATTTATATTTACTCACATCTTTACAACTTTCTGTGTGCTTTATTCCTTCTTGAAATTCTGACTTTCCATCTGGGACCATTTTCTTTTTCCCTGAAGTATATCATTTGGAATTTCCATTATTGAGGGATTGCTAGTGGCAAGATAAATTCCTTTATTTTGCTCTCATTCTTGACGTAGATTTGTACTGGTCTTAGAAGATGTCATTTCACTGTATTCTGCTTTCTATAGATGTTTTTGCAACAGCTACAAAATCAACTGTAAGTCCAGCCATTGTTACTTTGTAAGCAATCTAGTTTTTTAAAAACTATTTACATGAAGAAGTAGACAAATAGTATAATAATTCCTGTTTGCTCATGATTCAACTTTGATAATTATCAGCTCATGGCCAGTCTTGTTTCATCTATACTCCTACCCACTTTCCACCCTCCTGTTTTATTTTAAGCAAATCGAAGACATCACATTATTTCATAGGTCAACATTTCAGTATATAAACCTAAAAGATAAGGGATTTTTCTGAAAAGAAACAACCATAATACTAGTACTGGCCCTAAAAATTAACAATAATTTATTCATACAATCAAATATCCTGTGTTCAAATTTCCAGTTCTCATAAATGATTTTTTTTACTTTGTTGAGTAAGATGCTCACATTGCTAGTATTTTTTATATTTGTTAAATTCTTTTAATATGTATGTTCTTTCCCCTCTTTTTCTTTCTTTCCAATTTATTTGTTGAAGAAACAAAGTATTTTTCCTGTGGCACTTCCCACAGATCGCATTCTCATAGTGTCATTTAACATGTTCTGTGACTACGTGTAAGAACTTCTCTTTGTTTTGGATGTTCTGTGTGAAATGAATAAGAGAAACTTCAACCACATTGGAGTCAGGAAGTTCTGTAGGGAGAGCTCTCATATCCTATCATAGATTGTTGATTAGCCCAAACAGGAAGAGCAGTATGCTTGCATCTTCCACAGGAGGTACAACTGCTTTACTACTGAGGGAAGATTTCTGCCCCAACCCGGCAACAGCCCAGCCAGTGAAAAAAGCCTCAGCTCAGCCAATGAGAAGCCATTGCTGCCCTGAACTGTTCCTTTCCCCCAATGGACTTTTGTTTAGAACACCCCTCGCTTCTCCCCCTTTTTCTCTATAAAAGCAGCTCTCCTCCTTTGTTCTCTGGATTTGCCTGTGGTTTGCCACAGCATGCACATCCTGAATTGCAATTCTTTGGGCTATTCCCAAATAAATTCATTTTGAGCATAAAATAACAGGCAAATTTACTTTTTAAGTTGACCTCTACATTTCATTATGGTGTGTCTAGGTGTAGATTTCTCTTAAACTTTTAAGACTTTTCTGCTAAAGAGTCTCTAGGATTTTTGAATTCGTGGATATGCATCCTTCCTCAGTTCTGAAATGTTCTCATCCATAATATCCTCAGATATTTTTTCTGTCCTGTTTATCCAGAACTCTGACTGAGAGAACTCTCACTGCTTGTCTCATAACTTTTATCTCATATTTCTCATCTCTTTGTTCCCTTTGGTTGCATTCTGAATAATTACTAATGTTTTATCTTCTACTAATTTTCTCCTAAACTGTGTCTAACCTGCTGTCAAACATATTCATTGAGTTTTAATATCTTATATTTTTAAATATGTTATATTTGTTCTATTTTGTTCCTTTTCAAATCTACTGTTACATGACATATGTGGGTTAGACCTATCTCTTTATGTTTCTTAGACAAACAGACCAAATTGTGAATTAGAACAATATTCTACAAAGGGTTTTGGAATATTGGAATGGAAATTCCAAACAAGGAATTATTTACACCTCCTGCTAGGTGTGGCCATGCACAGAACCCTCATGCCCAGGAAAACCCATCTTCAAGAGATCGCTAATAAATTCCTCTCTGCTTTACTCTCAGTCAACATGCACCTCAAAGAGGCCGTGTCATCCTCCTCACAATGGGAGTGTCCACCAGTACATCTGTCTTTTCTGGAATCTGAGCCTCAATAAGTATAGGTTCTGAGAGAAAGGTGGAAACTTCCCCTGAATCCAAGTTCTGTTTTGCCAATCATCATTTTTCTGGCTAGATTGACCTTTCCTAGGAGGCACTTTGCTAAACTCTTTATTATTTCATCTAATTGTCACAATAAACCTGTGAGGTTATGATGTTACTTCCTTTTTCCAGATGAGGAAATGGTACTCAGAGGGTTTAAGTCCATTCCCATGGTAACACAGCTCGTGAGTAGTGAGAGAGCCTTGAACACAGCTCTGTCTGATGTCTATACCTAAGCACTTTCCTTTCCTAAATGATCTTCAGACTCTTCTCCTGACCCTGAGGGTTTAAGATCCAGATCAAGCCATGAGAGGCTGATTCACATACCTGGAATGACATAGTGTCAATAATCTGCATCTGATTTTATTGATGTCAGGATTATATAAAATAACATTTGACACTGATTCAGGCCAACTCACCATCTTGTGGTATAAAAAAATATGATCACACTTTTTGGTGTTATTTATGGTGTATTTTACATTGAGTAAAATGCAATCTTAAATTTGATGAGTTTTTTTTTACATATTTATACACCTGTTTACTACTATCCAAATCAAAATATAGACTATTTTAGGGTCCGACCCCGTGGCTGAGTAGTTAAAGTTCCACATGCTCTGCTTCAGCGACCCTGGGTCACAGGTTTGGATCCCAGGTGCAGAACTACTCGACTCACCAGCCATGCTGTGTGGTGTCCCACATACAAAACAGAGGAAGACTGGCACAGATGTTAGCTCAAGGTTAATCTTCCTCAAGGAAGGGAAAAAAAGGAGGATTGGCAAGGGATGTTAGCTCAGGGTGAATCTTCCTAAAAAAAAAAAAATTAGACTATTTCAATCACCCATCAACATTCCCTTCTGTCAATATTCCCATTTCCAGAAACAACCATTGCTCTAGTTTCTATCCCTTTAGATTAGCTTTGTCTGTTCTTGAACTTCATATAAATGCAATCATACTATATATGCTCTTTTGGTCTTGCCTCTTTTGCAGTACAATATTTTTTGAGATGTATTCATGTTATTGCATATAACTCATGGTATTCAACTATGTGACAGACTGGGAGAAAATATTTGCAAAAGACATATCTAATAAGCTCTGTTATTCAAAAGATACAAAGAACTCAACAATAAATATAAAATATACAAAACACTCAACAATAAGAAAACAAATCCAATTAAAACATGTGCCAAAGAGTTCAACAGACATCTCGCCAATAAAGATACAGCTGTCAATAAGCATATGAAATTACACTCCGTATCATATGTCATTAGGGAATTGCAAATTAAAACAATGATGCTATACCAGTACACCTACTATAATGGCCAAAATTCAGAATATTGACAACAGCAAATGTTGGTGAAGATGTGGAGCAACAGGAACTCTCATTCATTGCTGGTGGGAATGCAAAATGGCACAGCCACTTTGGAAGACAGTTTGGCAGTTTCTTTCAAAACTTAAACATACTCTTACCATATGATCCTGCAGTCATGCTCCTTGGTATTTACTCAAAGGAGTTAAAAACTTGTGTTTACACAAAAACCTGCACACAGTTTATAGCAGTTCTATTCATAATTGCCAAAAGTTGGAAATAACCAAGATGTCCTTTCATATGTGAATGGTTAAGTAAATTGTGGTAGATCCAATGAAATATTATTCAGTGCTAAAGATAAATGAGCTATCAAGGCATGAAAAGATGTGGAGATCCTTAAATGCATATTACTAAGTAAAAGAAGCCGATCTGAAAAGGCTACATACTGTATGATTCCAACTATATGACATTCTGGAAAAGGCAAAACTATGGAGATAGTAAAAACATCAGTGTACCAGGGGTTGTGGGGAGGAGGGATGAATGGGTGGAGCACGGAAGATTTTAGGGCAGCAAAAATACTCTGTATGCTACCATAATGATGGATACATGTCATTATACATTTGCCCATACCCAAGAATGTACACCAAGAGTGAGCCATAGTGTAAATTATGGACATTGGTGCTAGCTGGAGGCATTCATAGGACAGGTCCAGCACCTAGGTCCTGGACTCCATCTCTGTCCAGGCAGGCAGCTCCACTTCAGCACAGCCTCGGTGAGAAATACTCCTTGATGTACTGTCCCAGGGCCACTTAGGATGCAGAGAAGAGGAATCTCAAGCTGCTGGAACCTTTGAGCCCCTACCCTACATGTTCTCTGTAGCTGCCTCCTTCTTAGAGACTCAAGTTCCAGCTTTCACTGCTTGTGTGGCCTTGATATCTGGGATCAATAATGTCCCCTCCATCTTCTCATCTCTCCTACATCCTCTATCTCTACCCTAGAGTTAGAGAAAGTTGAACAAAGAGAACCTGGATGTAGACTTTTCAGAACCCTGTCAGATGGGGAGGGAAATAGTGAGCAGGAATGTTAAGGGAGATCTGGTCCCCAGTCAGGGGCTTTGGAAGAAGGATCCTGACCTAGGACTCAGTCCTCCTCTCCACACCCAGATGCAGAGATTCAGGGCGCCCCATACACACTGAGCTTACTTGCTGATGGGTCTCAGCCTCACTGCTGCCTCCTTACGGCCTCATTTTGGGATTCCCAGGGCTCAAGGGGACCAGCCTGGGACCGAGCTACACAGATGCACAGGCCTTGAGAAATAGGGGTATGGGAAAGAGATCCATATGGGCATCCAGCCCTTAGTGACCTAGACCACCCCATTGTATTTGTACCTGCTGCACGGCTTCACACAGGTCTTTGAATACAGCAGCCCCTTCAATAAAAGTTTGAAATGAAAACCAAATCAAATGAAAGCCTGCGTTTTTCTTGGGAAGGAGGCAGAAGCAATGCCATTTCAAGCTCTTGGGAAGGAGGGTGTAGGAGCCATTTCTTCAAAGAGCCCTAGATTCTTTGATTGGAGGATGGTATTTAGAACCCAAGATCTGGGTGTTAGATGTAGTTACGTGGCTTTTTTAACTATGATTTTCATTTGTTTACTCCATTTAGTAGATTACAATGATTAATTCAGTCACTCTGAATTTTACATTTAGCAGGAATGATTTTTAGTGTTAAAAAATCATTTTGCAAACTTTCCCTTATTGAGTTCTTTCTGGAGAGTAAATTTCCAGGAGAAGAATTAATGAGGAAAAGGTCATAAGTATTTTTATGTTTCTAAATACTTGAAGGCAAACTGATCCCCAAAATATAGTACTAATACATACTGTCTCCAAGAACTTATAAATGCACAGCTTCACTTCAATTTTTAGAATAAATAGAAAGGTGTAGAATGAAAAATCTTCCTGTCCCTAGCTTTCCAATTCCCTTACTCTTCCTTCCCAAACACCATGGTATTAGTTTCTTGTATGTTCTTTTAGAGTTTCCTTATGAACCAGACACCAAAATGAATGCATGCGAAAGAGGGCATACTAAACACACTGTTCGTAATCTTACTTTTTTATTTGTATTTTGGAAATATTTCTGTATAAACACAGAGAACTTCCTCATTCTTTTTATAGCCGCAAAATATTCCACTGTATGTGCAAAGGATCCCTGGACCCAATTCCAATCTGTGTGTGTGTATGTGTGTGTGTGTGTGTGTGTAGGCTTCCCTACACCAACAAACAGTTCTCAGATGCCAGCAGGGTGTCCAGGAATTCAACTCAATTCTGACACTATCTACCCGGAGATAGAATCACATTCCATAGGTAAAGGACTCAGTCCCATAGGACCACCCTTGACTTCAGACACCAATCACAGGCCCAGGTTATTATCTGTGCTTCTGACTGACTGGCTATAAACTGGAGGCTCCAACAACCCCCTCCAATTCAGGATGCCAATCACAAGTCCAGGTTATCACCTGTACTTCTGACCAACTGGCTATAAACCAGAGGTTTCCATGACCCCCTCCTCAGTTCGACTAATTTGTTAGAACGGCTCACAGAACTCAAGAAAACCTGTTTACTCGCTAGATTACCAATTTATTATAAGGAATATTGTAGGAGAGGAAGGCATATTCCTCTACCCTCTAGGTTCTCCTCGCTGGTCTAAGAATTAAATTGACATGAGACAGAATAACGGGAGAAAATAAATCAAATTTAACAACATGTATAATTGGGAGAAACCCAGAAAACCGAGTAACTTTCTAAAATGGCTGAAACCACCACTTTAAATACCATCTTCAGCTAAAGTCAAAGGACAGTGTTAGGGGCAGTGATTTGGGGCTTCAAAGGGGAGGAAGGGAGCCAGCCCTAGTGGCCTAGTGGTTAAGTTCACCATGCTCTGCTTTAGTGGCCTGGGTTCAGTTCCCAGGCACAGACCAACTTGCTCTGTTAGCGGCCATGCTGTGCTGGCGGTGGCCCACATACTAAAAAATAGAGGAAGATTGGCATGGATGTTAGCTCAGGGTGAATCTTCCTCAGGAAAAAAAAAAGGGGCGGGGGAGGAAGGCAATTTAGATGGAGATGGAAAAGCTAATGTTTGGTAAACAAAGGTTTGCTATACCTTGCGAAGACAATGAGACATGGGGAGGACTTTGATTAAATGGGCCTTGCTAGGTTCCTCCCTGTCTACCACACCTAGTTTATTTTATATTATGGTTATCTGTGGTGATAGCACCTTCCTGAAACGGGCCTTCTATCTTAAATTCTTTTAGGCAATGAGAGGGAAGGTCAGAGATTCTTTCTGAGTCTTTTGTTCTTAAAAATCATCAAACCAAAGAGACACATTGTGGGGTGGCAAATTCTGATCCCCCACAACATTAAAGGATATGAATCCACAGCCACATGAAGAGATACATAGGACGAGGTCCCCAACAAAGGAGCTTCTGTCCCTCTGGAGCTTGAGACCCTGCGCAGTGGCACATGGAAGCCTTCTGGCTGCCCAACATGGGAGCTCTCTGAAAAAAGGGCCTATGAGCTATCCTTTTGGGTTTTTATGGAGGCTTCATTACATATTCATAATTAATTAAGTCATTGGCTGTTGGCAATTGATTCAACCTCAAGCCCCCCTCCCCTCCTCAGAAATCATGGGGTGGGACTGAAAGTTCCAATCCTCTGTTGACATGGCTGGTTCTCCTGGCAACCAGCCCCCACACTTGGCTGGGATCCAAAAGTATCCTTCATTAGCATAAATCAGACACCCATTTCACCTTTATGGCCCTGAAGAATTTCCAGGAACTGAGGACAAGAGACCAAATGTCATAACAAAAGATGCTCCCATTGCTCTTGTCACTCAGGAAATTCCAAGGGTTTTGGGAGCTATGAGCCAGGAACTGTGGAGGAAGACCAAATATGTCTGAGAAATATATTTCGGTCATCTGAATGACCAAATATATATACTTCTTATAAACCACAAT
Organism: Equus asinus; assembly: GCF_041296235.1. Taxonomy (NCBI): domain Eukaryota; kingdom Metazoa; phylum Chordata; class Mammalia; order Perissodactyla; family Equidae; genus Equus; species Equus asinus. The sequence goes on from NC_091802.1 coordinate 12,277,924, forward strand.
ACTGCAGTATGAATTTACTGTAATGTATTTATCCAGTCATCCACCGATGAACACTTAGATTTTTTTCCTAATCTTTTACTAAAGCAAACAATGAGACAATGACTAACCTTCTACTCACATAATTTCACCCGTGTGCAAGTCTATTTGAATAAAGAATTCTCAGAAACATTAATGCTGGATCAGAGGATGTTAGATATGACCAAATTGCCTTCCACAGGGGTTATATCCAATTTACATACCCACTAGCAACATATGAGGCTGTGATTACCCTATTATCCTATTGCACACAAAAGAGTGCGCCATTAAACACTTCAGTTAATGTGTCTAAAGCACTTAGAACAGCGTATGGAACACAGCAAGAGAGTAATCATTACTTTTACTGTTGTTATTATTAGATTTTTGCAATCCATTTGGTGAAAAAAGGTACCTTCATGTTTTTTCATTTGCTTTTCTCTTATTATGAGTGAGGCTGGATCTCTTTTCATATCTTTTCTTATGTTTAAAAGCTATTTGTCGTCCTTTTTGTGGTCTATCTTTACATGTCTTTTGCAATTTGTCTATTGGGTTGATGATCTCTCTTCTTTTTTTTTTTTTTCTTATTTCATAGGAGCTCTGGAAATATTAGGGAGATTACCCCTTGGTGATATGAATGGCAAATATTTATTCCCAGTTTGTCATTTGTCTTGTCCACCTTTGCTTTTATGGATTCTGGATTTTGAGTCATATAGTTAGAAAGTCTTTCATGGTTTCCATTTTTACATTTAACTATTTTATCCTTTTGGAATATATCCTGGCAGATGGTATGAGGCTTGGAATGTTTAAAATTTTTGTTAGCTTAATAGCTGTAAATTAGTACCTTGATGATATTTTTCTCTTCATTTATTTAATTATTGGTGAGGTGGAACATATTCTCTGCATTTGTTTTATTGTATTTTATCTCAAGTGAATGGTTTGTACCTACTTTTTCATACATTAATCTTTGGAATCTCAATAATTTTTCTTACCAACCTGCAAGTATTCTTTATATTATATAGACAGTATTCATATATTTATTGCAAATATTTTTCCCAGCCTATTTTTGTCTTTTTATATTTTTTATGTTCCACACAGTTTTAGCTTTTTATACATTAAATATTTATCCCTATGCCTCATTTTGGATAGTTCCTATTGCTATGTTTTCAAGTTCATTGATCTACAGTGTCTTATAGAACCAAACTAAAATGGAGTCACTTATGTGAGGGACAAAGTGGAGATCGTCAACAGCAGTTGCATAAAGGAAACTTACCTAACCTTAGAGGAATTTACAGCTCTTCCAGGCCACCAGCCAATCCCCAAATGCCACGTCTGTTCACACCATCTCTGGACTTCCTTGTTCCCCTGATTCAGCTACCATGGTTGAAGTAAGAATGAAGACCACTAGGCAACCAATCAGCTGAAAAAGCCAAATAACTTCCGTATCTATCCCATAACACTCCCTTAGCCTGTGAGCAACTCGGAACTCATTGCTCCCCTAGCCTTGAGTTTCCCGGCTTGCAGGTCAAAACCCTTGCAATAAACTCATCCTTCTGCTTTGTTTTATTCAGTGTGCAGAGTTCGGTCTTTGACAGTCTCATCTGCTGTTAATTGCATCCAGTGAAATGTTTATTTCAGATATTGTATTTATTATCTCTAGAAGTTCCACTTGATTATTTTGTATATCTTTCATTTCTTTTCTTAATATCTTCTTATAATATTTGCAATAGCTGTTTTAAAGTCTTTGTCTGCCAATTCCATCATCTCTGTCATATCTGATCTGTTTCTATTGACTATATTTTCTTCAGATTATGGGTCACACTTTCCTGCTTCTTCTCATTGCTAGTAATTTTTGACTTGATGCCAGATATTGTGAATTTTATATTGTTGAGTACTTGATTTTGTTGTATCCCTTTAAAGAATGTCATATTTCATTTTGTCAGATAATTAATTTACTTGCAGTTCTGCTTGATCTTTCTGAGGCTTGTTTTTAAGCATTTTTAAGGATAGTTCTAGAGTAGCCTGTACTTGAGGCTAATTTAGCCCCACTACTGTAGGAGATTCTCCTGGGGTCTTTGATGAATGCCCCATGTTTTTAATGAGGTCTCTCCACTCTGGGTAATGGGCATGTAAAGAATTTCCAGCCCTGTGTGAGCCCAGGGAATTTTCAACTTACAGATCCACAAGTAATTGTTCTCTTTTTGACCATTCTTTGCCCACTCTCATGGAATTTCACCCTTGCTCAGATTAGTATGCAGCCCAACACTCAAGGAGACCCCTGTGCAGATATCTGGAGCTCTGTCTCTGTGTATATCCCCCTCCCTGGTATTCTGCCTCCTGATTCTGCCTGGGCCTCCCTGAACCCTGGTCTCCATTTCCTCAGTTCAGTGAACTCTGTTTGAGATTCCCCTCCTTGTGTTGCAGTCCAGAAAATGCCTCTAGGCAGAAAGCCTAGGCAATTATAGAGGTCATCTCATTTGGTTCCCTTCACGGTGCTGCACTCCCTGTTTTCCAATGTTTTAAAATAGTTGTTTGCATGGATCTTGTCAAGATGGTGGCATAAGCAGACTCTGAACTCATCTCCTCCCACAAACACAACCAGGTTACAACTACTTTTGGAAAAATTACCCTGGATAGAAAACTGAAAACTGGATAAAAAGAACCCCCACAACAAGGGACAGTCCTGACTAAGGTGGAAGAGGCAGAAATTCCTTCTGGAGAGAAAAAAAGCCACCTTTAGGAGCAGCGGAGTTTCTCAGCCAGCCAGGTGGGAGCCACCCTATGGTACACAGCCCTCCCTGGAGGAGTGAGGTCCAGAGCGGGGCCGATACTGCTATAAGCCAATGGTGCTGAGGCTCCCCAAACTGGATGTACAAACAGCTGGCAAGGGAAGGAAAGACTAGACTCCCTGGGTACCTGAATTATGAGCAACCCTGACACAGCAGAAGGACACAAGTAGCCCACAAAGGGGTCACTCCTGGATCATTTAGTTTGGTGACGAGAGGGAAGCAGACTGCTGGGCCTCAAAAGGCATCTTTTACAGAAGGCCACTTCTCCAAGATCAGGAGACCTAGCCAACTCACCTAATACATAGATATAAGCACAGAGAATGAGGCATAATGAGGAAACAAAGGAATACATTTCAAGCAAGGGAACAGGACAAAATACCAGAAAAAGGACTAAATGAAACAGAAATAAGCGACCTACCCAATAGAGAGTTCAAACAAAACTCATAAGCATGCTCACTGATATTGGGAGAAGACTAGATGAACACAGTGAGCTCATCAACAAAGAACTGGAAAATATAAAAAAGAACCAATCATAAATGAAGAACACAATACCAGAAATGAAAAATTCACTAGAGGGACTCAATAGCAGAGTAGAGGATACAGAAGAACAGATCAGCGAGCTAGACAAAAGACTTGAGGAAATCACCCAAGCTGAACAGAAAAAAGAAAAAAGAATCAAACAGAATGAGAACAGTCTACAGGACCTCTGGGACAATATCAAGCAAACTAACATTCGTATTATAGGTGTCCCAGAAGGAGAAGAGAGAGACAAAGGGGCAGAAAATTTATTTGAAGAAATAATAGCTAAAAATTTTCCTCACCTAAGGAAGGAAACAGACATCTAAGTACAGGAAGCACAGAGAGCTCCAAACAAGATAAGCCCAAAGAGGCCCACACGAAGACACAGAATACTTAAAATGTCCAAAATTAAAGATAAAGAGAGAATCCTAAAAGCAGCAAGAGAAAGGCAACAAGTGACATACAAAGGAAAGACCATAAGGCTATCAGCGGACTTCTCAGCCGAAACCCTGCAGTGAGAAGAGAATGACATAACATATTTAAAGTGCTAAAAGGAAAAAACCTACAGCCAAGAATACTCTATCCATCAAGGTTGTCATTCAGAATGGAAGGAGAGATGAGGAGCTTCCCAGACAAGCAAAAATCAGAGGAGTTTGTCACCAAGAAACCAGTTCTACAAGAAATGCTGAAGGGACTTATTTAAGTGGGAAAGCGATGACCACAAATAGGGATAAAATAATTATCCAACGCCCCCTCCCCCCAAAAAAGGCAATAAAATCACTGGTAAAGGTAAAAATATAGTAAAGGTAGCAGATCAACCACCTGTGAAGATAATATGAAGGTTAAAAGACAAAAGTACTAAAATTACCTATTGCAATGGTAAGAGGGTAATGGATAGACACACACAAAACAAGAGATTAGATATGATTTCAAAAACATAAACTGTGGGAGGAGGGGAGTGAAAAAGTAGAGCTTTTTAGAAGGAGGTCATGCTAAAGAGTCTATCAACTCAATATAGACTGTTATATATATAGAATATTATATAGGATCCTCGTGGTAATCACAATTCAGAGACCTATAAGAAGTAAGCAAATAAGTAAGACAAAAGAAATCAAACATATTACTAAAGAAAGCCATCAAACCGCAAGGGAAGAGAGCAAGAGAAAAACAAAGGAACAGAGAAGAACTACTAAAACACCCAGAAAAAAAAAAGTAACAAAATGGCAATAAATACCTATTTATCAATAGCTACTCTAAATGTCAATGGACTAAATGCTCCAATCAAAAGGCATAGGGTGGCCAATTGGATAAAAAACCAAGACCACATATATGCTGCATACAAGAGACACACTTCAGACCTAAAGACACTCACAAACTGAAAGTGAAAGGATGGAAAAAGATATTCCATGCAAATGGCAAAGAAAAGAAAGTGGGGGTAGCAGTACTTATATCAGACAAAATAGACTTTAAAGCAAAAGCTGTAACAAGGGACAGAGACGGGCACTACATAATGACAGAGGGAACAATCCAACAAGAGGATATAACACTTGTAAATATCTATGCACCCAACATAGAAGCACCTAAATATATAAAGCAATTATTAGCAGACATAAAAGGAGAAATAGACAGTAACACAATAATAGTAGGGGACATTAACACTCCACTTACACCAATGGATAGATCATCCAAACAGAAGATCAACAGGGAAACACTGGTGTTAAACAACACATTTGACCAGATGGACTTAGTGGATATATATAGAACATTCCATCCAAAAACCACAGAATACACATTCTTTTCAAATGCACGTGGAACATTCTCCAGGATAGATCACATATTAGGCCACAAAACAAGTCTCAATAAATTTAAGAAGATAAAAATAATACCATGCATCTTTTGTGACCACAAAGGTATGAAACTAGAAACTAACTACAGGAAGAAAACCAGAAAAGCCACAAAAATGTGGAGATTAAACAAAATGCTACTGAACAACGATTGGGTCAAGGAAGAAATCAAAGTAGAAATCAAAAAATTCCTGGAGACAAATGAAAATGAAAATATGACACGCCAAAATCTATGGGATACAGCAAAAGTGGTTCTAAGAGGGAAGTTTATAGCAATTCAGGCCTACCTCAACAAAGAAGAAAAATCCCAAATAAACAATCTAACAGCGCATCTAAAGGTACTGGAAAAAGAACAAACAAAGCCCCAAGTCAGCAGAGGGAAGGAAATAATAAAAATCAGAGCAGAAATAAATGAAATAGAAACTAAGAAAACAATAGAAAAAATTAATGAAACCAAGAGCTGGTTCTTTGAAAAGATAAACAAAATTGACAAACCCATAGCTAGACTCACCAAGAAAAAGAGAAAAGGCTCAAATAAATAAAATGAGAAATGAAAGAGGACAAATTACAACAGACACCTCAGAAATACAAAAGATAATAAGAGAATACTACGAAAAGTTATACGCCAACAAATTGGATAATCTAGAAGAAATGGATAAATTCTTAGAAACATACAACCTTCCAAAACTGGACCAAGAAGTAGAGAATTTGCATAGACCAATCACCAGTAAGGAGATCAAAACAGCAATCAACAACCCTCCCCCAAAATAAAAGTCCATGACCAGATGGCTTCCCTGGTGAATTCTACCAAACATTCAAAGAAGACTTAATACCTATCCTTCTCAAACTCTTCCAAAAATTGAAGAGGAGGGGAGGCTTCCTAACTCCTTCTACGAAGCCATTATTATCCTGATACCAAAACCAGACAAGGACAACACAAAAAAAGAAAATTACAGGCCGATACCACTGATGAACATCGATGCAAAAATCCTCAACAAAATACTAAAAAATCGAATAGAACATTACATTAAAAAGATCATACATGATGATCAAGTGGATTTCATTCCAGGGATGGTTCAACATCTGCAAATCTATCAATGTGATACACCACATTAACAAAATGAAGAATAAAAATCATGTGATCATCTCAATAGATGCAGAGAAAGCATCTGACAAGATACAGCATCCATTTATGATAAAAACTCTAAATAAAATGGGTATAGAAGGAAAATATCTCAACATAGTAAAGGCCGTATATGACAAACCCACAGCAAATATCATTCTCAATGGAGAAAAACTGAAAGCTATCTCGCTAAGAACGGGAACCAGACAAGGATGCCCACTTTCACCACTCTTATTTAACATAGTATTGGAAGTCTTAGCCAGATCAATCTAGCCAGAGCAATCAGGCAAGAAAAAGAAATAAAAGGGATCCATATTGGAAAAGAAGAAGTGAAACTGTCACTTTTTGCAGATGACATGATTTTACATATAGAAAGCCCTAAAGAATCCACTAAAAAACTTTTAGAAATAATAAATGAATACAGTCAAGTCACAGGATACAAAATCAACATACAAAAATCAGTTGCGTTTCTGTACACTAACGATGAAGTAGCAGAAAGAGAAATTAAGAATACAATCCCATTTACAATTGCAACAAAAAGAATAAAATACCCAGGAGTAAACTTAACCAAAGAGGTGAAAGATCTGTACACCAAAAACTATAAAACTTTGTTGAAAGAAATCAAAGGAGACACAAAGAAATGGAAAGATATTCTGTGCTCTCAGATTGGAAGAATTAACATAGTTAAAATGTTCATACTTCCTAAAGCAATCTATAGATTCAACGCAATCCCTATTAAAGTTCCAACAACATTTTTCACAGAAATAGAACAAAGAATCCTAAAATTTATATGGAACAACAAAAGACCCCGAATAGCCAAAGGATTCCTGAGAAAAAAGAACAAAGCTGGAGGTATCATACTCCCTGATTTCAAAATATGCTACAAAGCCATAGTAACCAAAACAGCGTGGTAGTGGCACAAAAAGAGACACACAGATCAATGGAACAGAATCGAGAGCCCAGAAATAAACCCACACATTTTTGGACAGCTAACATGCGACAAGTGAGCCAAGAGCATACGATGGAGAAAGGAGAGTCTCTTCAACAAATGGTGTTGGGAAAACTGGACAGCCACATGCAAAAGAATGAAAGTAGACCATTCCCTTACACAATGCACAAAAATCAGCTCAAAATGGATTAAAGACTTGAATGTCAGACCTGAAACCATGAAACTTCTAGAAGAAAACATAGGCTGTACACTCTTTGACATCGATCTGAGCAGCATATTTTCAAGTCCCATGTCTGACCGGGCAAGGGAAACAAAAGAAAAAATGAACAAATGGGACTATATTAAACTAAGAAGCTTCTGCACAGCAAAGGAAACCATCAACAAAACGAAAAGACAACCTAACAATTGGGAGAAGATATTTGCAAACTATATATCAGATAAGGGGTTAATATCCAAAATATACAAAGAACTAATACAGCTCAACAACAAAAAAACCAACAATCCAATTAGAAAATGGGCAAAAGATCTGAACAGACATTTCTCCAAAGAAGATATACGGATGGCCACAGGCATATGAAAAGATGCTCAGCATCGTTAGCTATCAGGGAAATGCAAATCAAAACTACAATGAGGTATCACCTCACTCCGGTCAGAATGGCTATAATTAACAAGACAGGAAACAACAAATGTTGGAGAGGACGTGGAGAGAAGAGAACCCTTGTTCACTGCTGGTGGGAGTGCAAACTGGTGCAGCCACTATGGAAAGCAGTATGGAGTATCCTCAGAAAATTAAGGATAGATCTACCATATGATCCAGCTATCCCACTGCTGGGTATTTATCCAAAGAATTTGAAAACACAAAGGCATAAAGATACGTGCACCCCTATGTTCATTGCAGCATTATACACAATAGCCAAGACTTGGAAGCAACCTAGGTGCCCATCGAGGGACGAACGGATAAAGAAGATGTGGTATATATACACAATGGAATACCACTCAGCCGTAAGAAACGATAACATCCATCCATTTGTGACGACATGGATGGACCTTGAGGGTATTATGCTGAGTGAAATAAGTCAGAGGGAGAAAGTCAAATACTGTATGATCTCACACATAAGTAGGAGATAAAAACAACAACAAACAAACACATAGCAATGGATATTGGATTGGTGGTTACCATAGGAGAAGGGGGGGGGAGGGCAAAAGGGGTGATTAGGCTCACATGTGAGGGGATGGACTATAATTAGTTTTTGGGTGGGGAACATGATGTAATCTACACAGAATTCGAAATATATTACAATGTACATCTGAAAGCTATATAATGTTATAATCCAATGTTACTGCAATAAAAAATAAATTAAAAAAATTAGAAGTAAAAAAAAGGAAAATAGTTGTTTGCAATATGAACAAGTATTAGGAAGTGGTCATTGCACATGTTGTATGTGTGTGTGACTAAAAATAACACAATGTTAAAGATGACCTAAAGTTATAATAAAAATGGTAGTTACACTGAAAATAAGACTTTCAGCCAAATGAGAAGATGTTGTCCTCATCCCTCATCTTGAGGTAACATCATTTATTATTATTATTTGTTTACAATCAGAGTAAGAAGATGAAGGTACATATCCAAAGAAAACACGACAATATTAAAGCAATAACACTATCTAAACACTGAGATGTTATATAAAAAGCACTGAACTGGGTACCAGAAATTCTGGGTTTTAGTTCTCGTTCTATCATTGCAAGCTGTACAGCCTGTAGCCTCTCTGAATCTTAGTTTCTTTGTTCCATGGAAAAAAATACCTGTCATGCCCACCTCTAAGGAGAGGCTCAAATGAAACAATACAAGTGAGAGTGCTTTGTAAACCCCTTGCATGATCCAGAGGTAAGATATCACCGTATGATTGTTATTATTTTGCCTGGTAATTATCAAGATGCAGAAGGTCAGAGTAAAGCTTTGATCAAAGCCAGATAGTTGTAACCTTGGAGATGTCCCTGTAGGAAGTGTCATTAAAGATAGAAATAATAACTAGGTAGGAAGGAAGCAGTATGGGAATCACCATAAACAAAACTTTAGAGGCAGAAACAAGCTCTCTTCTTATGTTGGCCCCTGGACAGTATACCCTCTCTCCACAAAGATTAGCTGACTGACACTTTGAGGAAATTAGAAGACAAAGCTTAAAGGCTGGAGTGGGGAGATTAGGGGTGTGCTGGGGGAGAGGTGAGGACACTAGCTGAGAAGGAGCTAAGAGGGATGGCTGGAGAGAGAGATAGAAAGATGTGGGAGAGAAAAGTGGTTTATCACCACTGTTCTTTGGCTGGAGTAGGGGTGAGTGTAATTATAAAAGTAACAACTACTAATTGTAAAAATTCACGCACAACAGAAGGGAACTCTTTTTCCTCAACTCCTCCACTCTTTTTCACTTAGGAGAGGTGACCGATCCTAATAATTTGGTGTAAGTCCTTTCACACCTCTTCCAACGCATACAAAACACATATAATACAAACTTACATTCACACCAGATGATGATTAGTTCCCTAAGCCTTGAACCTCTCTGACATTGGCTTGTTAGTCGCTGCGCTGGTTCTTCTCCTAACCCCCAGATTAACTTTCTTCCTTTCTTTTTCTCACCCTTAAGAGGAGTTGTCTCTCAAGGGTCCTTCCTCCCTCTACATTCTTTGCTCTTGAAGATCTCCATGCTGATAACTTCCCAATCTCCTCTTCAATACCTGACTTATCTCAAGAGTTCCAAGTCTGTATTTCCTACTACCAGCTAGATATCTCTTCCTTGATCTCTCACTGGGACCTTGTCTACAACCAAGGTCAACCATTTGTCTCAAAAGGGCTCCTTCTTCAAGCTTTCCTGTATTTATCATTTACATACCCTTAAAGTCATGTGCTCAAAACTGTGGCTTTATCTTGACTTCTCTCTTTTACTGGTATCCAGCTCCAATAGTTTCTTCTCTCATAATATCTTTCTCCTCCATCCCATCTTTTCATTTTCTATTTTTACCACCTAGACCATGACAATCATCCAGCCACAAATCTCTCCCCACTCCAATACATCTCCTCATGGCTGCCATGCCAACCTTTATAAAACATTATTTACATCTTAATCATTTGTTCCTCCTCAATGTAGAGTCCTCACCTTCTTGCTTACCTGCCACTGTCCCAATTCCTCAGCCTGGCAATTATACCTGTCACAGTCTAGCCCCAAATAATCTTTCCAATCTTATCTCCATGACTTTTCTACACACCCCTTTCCATGCCAGCCCAAATAATTTAATTTTTGTTCTCTTAAAACACCTTGTGCCTGCTGACTCCTGGATCTTTACTCAAGCCACCGACTCAATCTGAAATTCTGATTACCTGTTTTTGAACTTGTCCAAGAACTTCTCTTCTCAGCTCAAAACTCCGTCAAGCCCTCCAAGAAGCATTTTCTGACTGCCTCTACCATCCATGGTACTGCCCCTTCCAAAGCCTGAGGACACAAATTATTGATAAACTGGATTGGTCTTTACATATTATATCTTTAGATATATATTTGGCCTCTCTGAGTTTCCCATGTGCAAAGACTGTGCTGTATTCCTCAGTTTACCCTCAGTGCTGGTACAGGGCCTGGACATCATTGATATTTGATAGCTTTTATGTATAATGACTGTGCTTAGGGATAGGACGATTAGGTTGATGGCTTGGAGACAAAGAAGATAAAGTATGGTGGATAAAGAAGGAGGATATTATGGGAAGAGATGAGGGATAAATTGTGGTAGGGGATGAAGGGAGCAGGTTGAAGGAGTGGTGGAAATGGGTATTTGGAACACAAGCATGGAGACTGAGTGAAAGTCACTCTCCTACCTGTCATTGGTAGGGCCTGAGTTAGAGGCTCCATCTAGATGTGGTCATGAGGTGGCTGAGTGAGGGCCCAGGCGGGCCTCAGACTAGGAGAAATTATGGAGTTGGGCTCCTCAGCTCTACTATGGCAGGCAACCAATGAATTATTTAATTCAACTCTTACAGAAGCTCAAAGAAGCCCCTGCTGGAAGGCCTGGTTGCTTGTTTCAAAGAAAAAGAAGGGTAAAGATAGGAAAATAGTTTGTTTGTCTACTGGATTCATTAAAAAGTGTTTATTGAGCACATCTTAAACACTGGGTGCTGAGAATACAGAGATTTGCTCTCAAGGAGTTCTGAATCTAGTAGAGAAAACAGACATAAAAATAAACACAACCGTGTGTTACTTGAAGAAAGAATTCTCTAAGGGGTGTTGTGGGGCACAAAGTGGGGAGGGGTCAGTTTGCCTTGGGGAGACAGAAAAGACCTTTCATGGGAAGCAAATTGAATTGAGTCTTGAAATCTGAGTAGACATCTGCCAGGTTGGTGGGAACAGAGGAGAGTTGGGGAGAATGTGGGCGTTCTGGGCAAAGAGGCAGCAAGACTTGCAGGGAGCTGGTGAAATTTCAGGGAAATTCATGAGATTGGGGCCAGGAAGAGATAAGTAATGCGGTTGCAGAGAAAACAGACCCATGAGGAGACTTCTCTGGTGTGCTGGTGAGAAATGATAAGGGCTTGCTGCAAGGCAGAGTTAGCAGGAATAGAGATGGGGGAGGGTAAAGAGATGCTAAGGGAGTAGAATTGTCAAGACTGTTATTCAACTGGTGGTGACAGGGAGAAAAGAATGTGAATGAGAGGGAGAGAAACAGAGAGATTGATCCAGTATGACTCCCTGGTTCTTGGCTAGGGCAACTAGGTATATGGTGGTGTTATTTACTGAGATGTGGGACACATAAGGAGTGGAAAGATTGGGAAGTATGATTAATTCAGTTTTTGACAAATCAAGTTTGAGGTTCCTCTGGGAATTGTAGAATTGCTCCACTTCACTGGCCGCTGCTTTGCATATGTAAAAGCTCTGGTGTCTGTGAAAGGTCAAAGGAATTGTTGGTAGAGGAACTGTAAGCAAGTGAAATCCAACTCAAAATAAGTTATTGAATATTTACTACATGCCAGACATAGTGCAACACACTCTAATCTTCAAGGAGGAAGGGACACTATCTGACTTTCATCCCAGTACCTGGTACAGTGACTGATACACAGTGGACATTTCGTTAATATTTGTTGAATGACTAACTGAATGCATGAATGAATATGCTTGGTAATGGGAATACAGCGATGAACATCTCCTGAATCCCTCTTTTTGGGAGCTTGCTGTCTGGTTGGGGAGAAAAATGCAAAGACAACAGGTGTCAAACAGCATATTAAATTCTTGAATAGAGGATGTAAGGGCAGTGAGGACTCAGGGGAGGGAAGAAGTGACTTACTCAGTGCTTGTGCTGGATTTTAAAGGACATACACAAGTTTTCTAGGCAGAGAAGAGGAAAAGACATTCCAGGAAGAAGAAATAGACCATACGATGGCTTAGAGGGGTGAAAGTGTATTGTATGATTCTCAGACTAACAGTTTAGTGCAGCTGTACTGCACATGGCAACTGTTATGCCTTATCAGGAAGTCTGCCCCATCCGCAGCTCCTGCCAGGGGAAGCTCTGGGTATACTTGCCTTACACAAAATGGAACTGCTGTTCAGCCACAGGTGGCCACTTACTCAAGGACAGACAGATCATAAGCTTTTTAGCAGCCAAAGCGTTATACTTGAGTGGAACCATTGCCCGAACTGGAAGGAGCAGGGCCAGTTTCTCACTACGATGTGTGTGTTTGTGTGTGTGTGTGTCGATCTGGAAAATAGAGAGAGAATCAGGCAGTTAGCCATAGGAGCAAAGATGGAGAGAAGCCAGGAAGCCAGAGGGGCCAAGACGGTCACAGGAAAATGAAGTTACAAAGAAGTAGAAGCCACATGGTAGAGAAAAGACATGCCGAGCAGAGGGAGAAGAAGAAATTGTTTTCAGAGCGAGTAGCAGATGGACTCAGAGACCAGCCCATTATATCACATCTGCGTATATAAAAAACCCAGTAGTAATGTTATATATTTCCTGTCAACCATCAAACCTATCTAATGATTCATTAGGAGAGAATAGTCTATTATATTTACCCAGATATTTAAAGTTTATGTTGTTCTTCCTTCATTCCTGGTGTTTCAAGTTTCCTGCTATCATTTTCCTTTTATCTGAAGAACTTCCTTTAGCAATTCTTTTGGAGCAGATCTGCTGGCAATGGATTCTCTTAGGTTTTCTTCATCTGAGAACGTCTATATTTCACCATAATTCTTCCAGGATATTTTTGTTGGATATAGAATTCTGAGCTGACAGTTCTTTTTTTATCAACACTTTAAAAATATTATTCTACTTACTTCTGACCTCTGTTGTTTCTGATGAGAACTCTACAATCATTTGTATCATTGTTTCTCTATAGGAAATGTGTCTCTTCTCTGATTGCCTTCAAGATTTTTTGTTTTTCTGTAGTTTTCAATAGTTTGATTGTAATATGCCTGGATGAGGATTTTTCATTTGTTTAATCCTATTGGTGATTTGCTGAGCTTTTTGAATCTGTATGTCTGTGTCTTTTATGAAATTTGAGAATTTTTAAGGCATTATAAAAATTTTCTTAAATGTTTTTTCTGCATCACACTCTCTTGTCCTTCTTGGACTCTGATGACATAAGTGTTAGACCTTTTGGCATTGTCCTACATATCCTTGAGGCTCTGTTCACTTTCTTCAACCGCTTTTCCTCTATGTTGTTCAAATTGCATAGCTTCTATTATCTATATTCGAGTTCACTGAATGTTTCCTTTGTCATCTCCATTCTGTAGTTGAGCTCACTCAGTGAATTAAAAAAATTTTACTGTTTGCATTTTCAGTTCTAAATATTCATTTACTTCTTCTTTATATTTTCTATTTCTTTTCTGAGACTTTCCATGTTTTCATTCATTTCAACAGTGTTTGCCTTTACTTGTTGGAGTATTTTATAATCACTCCTTTAAAGTCTTTATTTATTTTTTTTGAGGAAGATTAGCCCTGAGCTAACTACTGCCAATCTTCCTCTTTTTGCTGAGGAAGACTGGCCCTGAGCTAACATCCATGCCCATCTTCCTCTATTTTATATGTGGGATGTCTACCACAGCATGGTTTTTGCCAAGCAGTGCCATGTCTGTAACCGGGATGCGAACCGGCAAACCCTGGGCCGCCAAGAAGTGGAGCATGCGAACTTAATCGCGTGCCACTGGGCCGGCCCCTAAAGTCTTTATCAAATAATCCCATATCAGTGTTACCTTCACATCGGCATCTATTGCCTCTTCTCTTGTGAGTTGAGATATTCCTGGTTCTTCATATTATGAGTAATTTTGGATTGTATTCTGGATATTTTCAATATTATGGTATGAGACTCAATCTTGTTTAAATCCTATAAAGAATTCTAGTATTTTTGTTTTATTAGGCAATTGAGCTGGTTGACTTCAGGTCACAAATTCCAACCAGTCTTCTGTGGTTGTGGTTTCAATGCCAGTTCTGTTTTCCAAACCTTTGAAATGCTATTTGGACCTGTCCCATGTGTGTGCCACCCAGTGGCCAGTCTGGAACCTGGGTGGTGGCCTGTCTCTTAATTCAGTTCTCAAAGTCTTTGGTGGTCTGTTTGTGATCTGATCTTTTCATGTGCAGTTCAGGAGTGAGCCATGAGTTCATAAACAACATTTTGGGATTCCTTCCATGAGCTCCTCCTTCTCTTTGATCTCCCCAGTGCTTCCCGGTTCCATGATGTTTCCCTTTTTGGTCCTTCAGCCAAAAAGTTGGGCTTAATTTACCCTGCTCTGCTGTACAGTTATTGCAGCTGTGCCCTCATCTGGGTTCAGGTGGCTAGAGGACAGAGAGTGGGGAAAAAAATCAGTGTGAGTTTTCCCCATCCTTTTGGGACTACACTTCTGATCAGAGAGGAAGGTTCCCCTTCTTTGGAGCTATAGGTCCCTGCTGCGGCTGTTGTTCTTTCCAGAAGACCCTTTCCCCACTCTCTAAGCCACAACTAAGAGCTTCCCCCAAAGTACTCTCTGTCCATGCTGATATACACTTCTGGGTTTTAGACTGCCGAGAAGTCAGGCTAGGGGTTACTGGAGGGAAAAAAATAGTAAACTCACTGACAGTTTGCATCCTGGTCTTTCCCATAATCCCTCTGCTGCTACTACTTTTCAGCATTCTTAAAAAGTTGCTCCATACATTCTATCCAAGTCTTTATAGCTGCATTCAGTGGGAGAGAGGAACAAGAACTCCTGTCTTTCAAAAAACCCAACAAGTTATAAAGCATGATTACTTTACCTGGCAATGTTTGCTTTGATTTCCTTACATGTTACTATGTTCTTGAATCTCAAATAATTCTTATGGCATTATTTTCCTTCTTTTTGGGAGTACATACTCAGAAGTTTCTTTAAAGCAGATCTTCAGAAGTAAGTTTTCTCATTAATTTTTTTAAATTTGAAAACACTTTTACTTGAGTTTTGCTGGGTACACATTTCTTGGTTGACCAATATTTTCTTTGAATGCATCAAATACCTGATTCCATTGTTTTCTGGCTTCCATTGCTGCTATTGAGACTTTTGTTGTCATGATCTCTTGTTCCTTTGTAGGTGATAAGTCCTCTCTTCCTGGCTGTTTTTAAGATCTTTTCATTCATGGTGTTCTGAAGTTTTACTCTGATGTATCTGGTTATGGATTTATGTTCATTTTTTCTGCTTGGGATACACTGATCTGTGAGTTTTGAGATTTCATTTGTTCTGGAATACCGTTAACCAATATTGGTTTAAATATTTCCTTTTGTCTGTTATCACTATACTTTCCTTCTGAAAGTCCAATTATTTCTATAACTTCTCATTTTATCCTCCATTTCTCTAAATCTCTCTTTTATATTTTTTATATCTATATCTATCTTTGTCACATTCTGGATACATCCTTTTGAGAAATCTTCCAATTCTTTAACTCTTTCTTCAGTTGTTTCACATCTTCTGTTTAAGCCATCCTTTGAGACTTTAATTTCAACAATTTTATTTTTTCTTGTTTCTAGAATGGGTTTTTCCCTGATCTATCCATTCAGTCTAGATCACTTATTATTACACGGTTACATTTGTAAATGCAACTCTTTTTACTCTTTAAGCATTTTGGATACGTATGTTCTATATTCTGTATTTGTCACTTCTGATAGCTTTATTCTTTTAGAATCTAAATGTGTTTTTTCTTGCTGCTTCTGATTTTTACTCATAGCAGCTTTCTTCCTTGCGTGTTTGATAATCTTTGTGAACCCATTGCTTGATCTTAATATGTCAGAGGAACTTTCTTCCAGAGAGTTTGCTTTGGTTCTGAAGTAGTCAGGGAGTGCTACTCCAGATATGTAAGACCACTTCATTCTTCTTTTGAAGGTATTGGCTCAGATAGAAGTTGCATACTCAGCTTCCCCAAATTGCTGCTATTCTAAGGTTAAATATCTCCCAAACATTGTTGCTTTAGAAATCTGGACTCTGCATCACTGCCTTTCCTAGCTGCCTGTCCACACAGGCTGAAAACTTGCCTCTCTTTCTCCTCACCATTCTAGCTCCCTCCTAGAAATGAAATTTATATTCACTGAAAACCAAAATACTATACAAGATAAATTCTAAACTGGAAACAGTGTGTTTTCTTAGAAAATTATCACTCAATACAAGTTTTCAAATTTATTTGTATAGTGTTGAGCAAAGTAAGTAATTTATGATATTATAAATGTCCGCTATTTCTTTATTTCCCTCTATTATTTGTTCTTTTGTGTATTTGCACTTTCTCACTTCCTCATTTTTGATTGGCTAATGAGTTGTTTGCCCCCTTTTTAAAAAAAAAGCCTTTTAGATGTATATATTAGCTCTGTTTTTCTTTCCTGTTTTCTAATTTATTACAATTTGTTTTTATTTCTTTATTCCTTTCTGCATCTTTCCTTTGGTTTATTTGTTGTTATTTTTCTAACTTTTTGTTTAAAATGCTTATTTCTTTATTTTGTATTGCACTATGTATTTAAGGTGATTTTCCCGTGAGTACTACTTTAGCTGCATTCCATAGATTCTGATATACATTCTTTACATTATTGTTGTTGTTGTTATCATTTTCCATTAGTTCTTTAATTTTGGGTTATATTTCCTTTTTGACCCAACACTTATACAAAAAAAGAGTTTTATTTTTAACTTCTAGATAGAGAAGACTCTTGGATTTTCTTATTAAATTCTAGTTTGTTGCAATGTGATAAGAGAATATTATTTCCATTTTGGAGGGTTATTGAGGTATTCTATGAAGTCGTAAACATGGTGAATTTTCATGAATATTATTAGACACTTGAAAGGATTCTCTGCTTTCAGGCTGCAATGATTGCAATGATTGCAACGATATTAGTAAGGTCTACTTCGTTAATTATACTATTTAGGTCAACTCTATTTTTAGTTTTTTAAAATTATAATTATTTGATCTTTTTTGAATGGAGACAAGTAAATTAAAGCCTTTTATTAGCATGTTTCTGTTTACCTCTCCTTGCTTATCTTGTGATTTCTGCTTTATGAAGGTTACTTTTATGTTATTTGGTGCATCAATGTTTATAATTATTATATTTTCATTGCCAATTGTACCCTTTAGCTTTATAAAGTAACTTTGCTTTTTGGCTCAGATTCCACCTTGTTTATTATTATTATTATTATTTTGAGGAAGATTAGCCCTGAGGTAACATCTGCCACCAATCCTCCTCTTTTTGCTGAGGAAGACTGGCCCTGAGCTCACATCTGTGCCCATCTTCCTCTACTTTATATGTGGGACACCTGCCACAGCATGGCTTGACAAGCAGTGCCATGTCTGCACCTGGGATCCAAACCAGCGAAACCCGGGCTGCTGAAGCAGAACGTGTGTGCTTAACCACTGTGCCACCGGGCCGGCCTCTATTATTTTTTTTTTAAAGATTTAAAAGATTTTTCCTTTTTCTCCCAAAAGGCCCCTCATACATAGTTGTATATTTTTTAGTTGTGGGTCCTTCTAGTTGTGGCATGGGTTGATGAGCAGTGCCATGTCCACACCCAGGATTCGAACTGGTGAAACCCTGGGCCGCCACAGCGGAGCATGTGAACTTAACCACTCAGCCACGGGGCCAGCCCCCACCTTATCTATTATTAAAATCATGACTTTTGCTTTAAAAAATTTTTGTTGTATACCCTTGCCAATCTTTTTATTTTTTAAATAAACTTCATTTATTATTTATTTATTTATTTTTAAAGATTTTATTTTTCCTTTTTCTCCCCAAAGCCCCCCAGTACACAGCTGTATATTTTTAGTTGTGGGTCCTTCTAGTTGTGGCATGTGGGATGCCACCTCAGCATGGCTTGATGAGCAGTGCCATGTCCATGCCCAGGATCCTAACCAGCAAAACCCTGGGCTGCTGAAGCCGAGTGCGCAAACTTAGCCACTCAGCCAGGGGGCCGGCCCCCTAAATAAACTTTATTTTTAAGAATGTTTGTAGATATACAGAAAAATTGTGAACACTATATTGAGAGTTTTCATATATGCCACACCCAGTTTCTTCTATTATTAACATCTTATATTAGTATGGTACATTTGTTACAATTGATGAACCCAGATTGATATATTGTTATTAACTAAAGTTCATACTTTATTCGATTTACCTAGTTTTTACCTAATATCCTTTTTATGTTCCAGGATTCCATCCAAGATACCACATTATATTTACTCATTATGTCTCCTTAGGCTCTTCTTGGCTGTAAGTTTCTCAGACTTTCCTCGCTTTTGATGACCTTGACAGTTTTGAAAAGTACTGGTCAGGTATTTTGTAGAATACCCCTCTACTGAGATTTGTCTGATGGTTGTTTTCATGATGAGATGGAGATTATGGATTTAGGGGAAGATCACAGAAGTAAAATGACATTCTCATCACATACTATCAAGGGTACATACTGTCAACATGATTTATCACTACTGATCACCTGGCTGATGCAGTGTTTGTCAGTTTTCTCCATTGTAAAGTTACTCTTTTTTTCCCTTTTCGATATTGTCCTTAAAGACTGGGGAGTTATGCTCCACCTTCATTCATTCATTCATTCATTTATGAGAAAGAACTGGCAGCACTTGGTAACTCTGTGGATCTTGGAGAAGCACTCTAGGAGTTAAACAGCTTAGGGTATTTTTTTTCCCTGGAAGATTTGCCCTAAGCTAACATCTGTTGCCAATCTTCCTCCTTTTTTCTTCTCCCCCCACCCTCAAAGCCCCAGTACATAGTTGTGTATAGCTGTAAGTTCTTCTGGTTCTTCTATGTGAGCTGCCACCACAGCATGGCTACTGACAGACGAGTGATGTGATTCCATGCCTGGGAACTGAACCTGGGCCGCCAAAGCTGAGTGAGCCAAACTTTAACCACTAGGCCAACTGCTAGGCTCACTGCTCCACCTTCTTGAGGGCAGAGTATCTACATAAATTATTTGGAATTCTTCTGCATGGAAAATTTGTATCTTCTCTCATTTATTTATTTGATCGTTTATTTGTATCATAAGGATGGACACAGATATTTATTTTATGATTTGGGCTATAATCCCAATACTGCTTTATGTAATTTATTGTTCAAATTGTTCGAGCTTTGGCCATTGGGATCACTTTCAGTAGGTTCTTGTATCCTTCAAATACACCCTCATCATTGTGATTGTGTGTGTGTGTGTATGTGAGCATTACCTTACTTTCTGCCATTACAAGATACTCTAGGCTCATCTTGTATAATTTCTGCCTCAGTTCTAGAATCAGCCACCTCCCTAAGGAGCCCTAATTCTTTCTATTGGAGAATGGTATTAAAAACCATGATTTAAGCACTAGGTGTGTTCACCTAGTTACTGGAGTGGCATTGCTTCTAGGCTCTCTCAGCTGATAGCACAATTATATATGCATATACACATGCATGTATATAATATACACACACTAACCCTTGTATATACACAGCTTGTGTATATACACATATGTATAAATATTTCTGTATGAAACCATCTGTATCTATATTAAGCTAAATATGAGCTCATACTGATATCTCAAACTCTAATCCATGACCTCTAATCCTTGTATTTTTAGCCTTTATGATTAATTTTATTTGAGGTATATTTCTTGTATACAGCAGAAGAGTATTATTTTTAGTGTCAATCTAAACATATTTCTAGTAATTGGTACAATAAGTGGATTTATATTTATTGTAATATATATTTGTCTCTAGTTCTATAATATGATTTTGTTATATATTTGTTTATATATATCTTAATTTTATATGTTTATACTCCTCTCTATTTACACTTACACACACACAGAGATATTTAAATTATTTCTCTACGTGGTCTGCTTGCTTTGCTTTTCATTGTAGTTTTTTAGATATTCAGAAAGGTTTGTATTTTGTAATTACTAGCATAATTACATCTTGATTAATTCAGACAATAGTTATTATTTCCTTACTATGAGCAATGTTAAAATTAGCTTGTGTACTATTTCTCTTACATTTTCTCTGCCACCCAATTTTAGCCAATATTAATTTTTTTAGTGTTTACCATTTTTACTATTAAATTTGCTTATATTTTACTACTTGAGGCTTATTCAACTTTGCAACTTCTCTCCCTATTCTCTCATTTTATTGGTTATATAACTGCCACATTATCAAAACAAAGTATTTACACTCCATTATGTGACGTTTACCCTCACAATTGCTTTCATCTTCATTCTGCAGTACATATGTATTCAATGCTTACCACCAGCACTTTTGCCAAAGTTTCTCTTGGTTGGCTGGAATTTGTCCTCTGGTAGTTTCCACAAGAAGAGCTAATGAGAACGATATTCCTTGATTTCTTATGTATTCAAAACTGTCTGAAGCTCTATACTAGAAGTGCAATATGGCTAGATATAAAATCCTTGACTCACTATTTTCTTGTATGTCTTTTATCCTTGCTCAGTGTATTTTGGCATGGGACGCTGGTGTGGAGAATTACAAGTGATTTGATCTTTTGGTCTAACTAGCCAAAGGATTCTGTCTTTATCTTAAAGTCCAACAACTTTCATAGGCTGTATCTTGGTGCTCACATGTTGGGTAAATTTTCCCTGTGACGTGGTGCACCCTTTCAAAATGCAGATTTGAGTGTTTCTTTTTTAAAGGTGTATTTGCTTGAATTATTATATTTTAAAACACTTACTATCTTCCTAGGGATTGTTCCATGGTTTCCTCTTCAGGGACCTTAATTATGTGTATGTTGGCAAGGTTTTACCTACATTCTGTATCTCTTAATCTAATCTCTTTCTTGATTTGTTTCATTATGTTTACTTATCTCATTTTTGTCTTCTCCATTACTGTGCTTTCTGTAATATCCATTCCCCATTGTACTCATTTTAATTTTGTCTTCACTTCTATGATGATTTTGCTTTTTCTTCTATTTCTTTTCTGAATTCTACCAATTCTCATTTTAATTCCTGCTATTGTTGGTCATATCATTACTGAATTATTGTATTTTCTACTTTGTAGTGTTTTTTCACAGTCGCAATTGCTTCTTTAAGAATTTTTTAATTCATGGTGAAATCTTTGGATATATATTTTTATCCAATCCATGAAAACATATTTCTGGTAAATGTTTTCTGTAGAAATTATTTGTGCTATTTTTATATTTAGAAATATATACCATCTCTATTTGAATGTTGTATTAATTCCTTTTTAAAATTCACATTTGAATGAGATAGATTTTTCTCTATCAGCTATTTGCAGGGATTTCCTGTTGGCATTGAGCTGTGGAGGGACAAGAACAGCCTTCCATGGTGTGCGGCTCAAGGGTTCCCTTTCCTGTTTCTAGAGAGATGGGTTGTTTCCTTCAAATATGGCACTTTTATACAACCACACATCCTCAGTGTCCCCAAACTTAAGCAAGTTCAAGAGGGCTTGGCCCTTACACTGAGCACTGCCACCAAGGGGCCCAACCAGGGTCTTTCAGTGCCATCTCCTCCCCTTCCAATGGGTTATTTCCGAGTTCTGCCACTCATAGGACCCTGCATATGACTCCCTCTTCCTGCAGAGCCTTCTGTGTAGCTCTTTTGGTGCCAACTTCTTTTTGACACATTTGCACGTAATTTTGAGTTTGAAGCATTAGATTAGTTAGATTTTTCTAGATTACTGAAAATTTTTTTAATTCCTTTTGTTGTTCTTTATAGTTTCCAAAAGGAGAAATGGGAATATACGTAATTTAACCACTTGAGATCCTCAATTAAAGAACTACTGAAAGATGTACTTCATTCAGAAGAAATAGGATCTCAGAAGAAAGGCATGGGATCCTAAGAGCACAAAAATATGTAAATATATTGTTCAATTTAATTAATTTTCTCAGTTAAAAGATTTGATTATTGACTATAAAGAAACAATCATAATAACTATTTTTTATATATTTAAAATAAAGATGTGATCTCCAATTCCAGACAATAAAATGTTGTTTTCTTGTTTGGTAGAATATATATGTATATATATAATGTTTTTACATATATATAATTTATCATATTTAATTATATATAATATGTTTATATACAATGTGTATATATATATAGAATGCTTTCAGATTTTACAGAAAAGCTTATAGTTATATTTGTGATACAAAAGTGTAAGGGTAACCACACACACACAAAAGAAATACAACTGATCGCTTCTAATTCAGAAGAGGGGATATACGTAATATAAAAAACATTGTCAATTAAACAGAAAGCAGAGGAGAATAAAAAGCAAAGAAAACGCGGTAAAACATTATACTCATAATAACATGGAGAAATAAGTCCTAATATGTCAGTTTTTCCAATACATATAAATTTACCTGCAAAAAGTTAGACATGATTATATTGGATTATAAAAATAAAATCTATTTATATGCTATTTAGAAGAGATATCTAGAACTAAACCACACTGAAGGACTGAAAATAAAAAATGGATGGCAAAACCTAGACCATGTAAACACCAAGCAAAAAATATCTGTTCTAACCATTTTAATATCGTGCAAAGTAGAAAGTAAAAATCTCTCAAAGGATAAAGAGAGACACTATGTAATGCCAAAAGGAACAATCACCAAAGGAACAGAAGTGTAAACTTGTCTAGACTTAACACGACATATACAAGGCAAAAACTGACAAAATGAGAAGGATTAATGGATAAAGCCTCAATTTCTGTGGGAAAATTTAGGCATACCTCTTCAAGGATTTGGTAGATTAAGCAGACTTAAAAATTAATAACATAGAGTTGATATCTCTTTAACACGGAAAAAATATATCAATATAAAACCAACATCTTTCTTACTGGGGAAGAAAGAGAGGCATTCCTACTAGTCAGAGAAAAGGCAAGGTTGTTCACTATCTCCATTATAATTTAGCAGCGTCTTGAGGGTATTAGCCAGCAGGGGAGGTGGGGAGGAGTAATAGAGAAATTTTAAAAAATAGAGAGGAAGAAGTAAATTTATCTTTATTTGCAGGTTATATCATTATATATTTGAAAAATCCAAAAGAGTAAGTAGAAAACTACTAAAAACAAAATGAAAATTTAGTAAAGTAGCAGAATACAAAATTAAACACAGAAATCAGAAGGTTTCATATAAAAAACAACTAGGTGGAAAACATAATGAAAGGCCACGTTTACAATAGCAACAAATAAAGAAAAATTTCTAGGTATAAACTTAACAATAAATGTACAAAAGCAACACGAGAAAATGATAAGACACTCTCCAAAGACAAAAGTCAGACCTGACCAAGTGCGAAGACATGCCATGTTTATGAACAGAAAGATTCAACACCGTGTTGATTCTCCCTAAATTAATTTTAAAAGGTAATGCACTCCCGATAAATATACGGTTAATTTTTTGCTAGACCTAAAAGATTGATTACAAAGTCTACTTGGAAGAATAAAGTAGCAAAAATATCTAGGAAATCTCTGAGAAAGAAGGGCTGTGGGACCATGGCCACAGCCCAACCGAGTATTAAGTGCATTTTAAGGCCTCCATCATGAAAATTATGGTGTTGGCGCACGAGTAAACAGACAGATCAATGAAACATTATACAAATCTAAAACTAGATATAAGAGCCTATGACAGATAGTATACATTAAAGATATCATTTACCCTTGTGGAAAAGAAGGACTTTTAAATAAGTGATGTCGAGACAATTGGATAGCCATATGGAAAAAAGTAAAATTGAAACCATTATTCAGACCATAAAGTAGGGAAATTTCCAAATGAGTCAAGTGCATAAATATAAAACAAACAAGCAAACAAACATGTTCCCCATAAATGGTAATAGAAAATGCGGGTGAATTCTTTTAGAATCTGCAGTGGAAAACCTTTTCTAACTATGACCAAAATTCTAGAAGCCATAGAGAAAGAAAATTAACTTGACTATGCAAATACTAAACAAATATTTTGTATGGCAAAACTCCACAAATGAAGGAGAAAGACAAATGGTAAAATGGGAAATAATTGGGGCTGGCCCCCTGGCTGAGTGGTTAAATTTGCGTGCTCCACCTCGGAGGCCCAGGGGTTTGCCGGTTCAGATCCTGGCCGTGGACCTAGCACTGCTCATCAAGCCATGCTGAGGTGGTGTCCCACATAGCACAACCAGAAGGACCTACAACTAGAATATACAACTATGTACTGGGGGGTTTGGGGAAGGAGAAGGGAAAAAAAGAAAAAAAGAAGATTGGCAACAAACGTTAGCTCAGGTGCCAATCTTTTAAAACAAAGGGAAAAAATTAGCAGCTTTTACCACAAAGGGCTATCATCTTTAAAATATAATGAACTTCAAACTCCATAGAAAAAATTGAGCAAAAGATAAAAACAGTTCACAGAAAAAGAAATGAAAATGGCCCTTAGACATGTGAAAAGATTCTCAACCTTGTTTATAATAAGAGAAATGCAAATTAAAATTACACTGAGATGTTATTTCTCCCCTCTCAAATTTGCAAAGATCCAAAAGCTTGACCACACTTTCTGTTGGCAAGGTTGTGGGGAAACAGACACTCTTATACATTGTTGGTATGAATGCAAAATGGAAGTTTGGCAACATGTGGCAAAATTACACATAAATTTACCTTTTGAAACAGAAATCCCACTTGTAGGAATCTATCCCAAAAATACCCGGACAAAAAATGAGAAATGATGTAAGCACGAAACTATTAATTGTAGCACTCCTTGTAACAGCAAAGGACTGGAAACAACCCAAATATCCCTCAGTAGGGAACTGGCTCACAGATGTGGAAATGCCAAAAGTCAAAATACAGAAAACATACAAATTAGACATTGACAACAACAACAAAAAGGCTGATGTAGCTTGACAATCCAGAGGAAGATATAACAATTCTAAATCTGCTTTCTACCTAATAACATAGTCTAAAAATATATAATGCAAAAGTTGACATAACTATAATGAAAAACATATACATACTCAGTTTTAGAGGGAAATTATATCACACCTATCTCAGTAACTGATGCATCAGGTAGACAGAAAACTAGTGAGGTTGCAGATGGCTGGAACGATGTAATTAACCAACTTGACCTAAAACACATTATATCCAAGTGCACATGGAACACTTACCGTAATTGATCATATAGGGCCAAAAAGTAAGCTGCAATAAATTTCAAAGGATTTTAAGTCATGCAGAGTAAATTTTCTGACCGTAATGGTACTGTTTGCAATCAAGCAATGGAAACATAATTAGAAAATCTCAAATGTATGGAAATGAAGCAATACACTGAAAAAAACACAGAAAAAACCATGGGTCTATAAAGAAACAACAGTGAAAACTGGAACATATTTTAATTAAATGTAAATGAAAATATATGTCAAAACTTGTGCACTGCAGTTAGAACCATGCTCAGAGGAAGATTCATAGTGTCAAATGAAAATATCAGAAAAAAGTCCCAGGCTCAACAGCAATCATTTGAATATCATTTCATGAAGTTAGAAAAATAATAGCAATAAACTCAAAGAAAATAGAAAATGGCAAATAATCATGAGCGGACATTAATGAAATAGAAACAAACTCATAACAGGGAATATCAAAAAAGCAAGAGTTTGTTATTTTAAAATACTGATAAAATTGATAACACTCAGGCAAAACTTATAGAGTAACAAAAGTGAACAAATTATTGTTAAATGCAACAAATAGACGAATATGACAAACAAATGTTGAGCAAAAAAGCCAGACTAAAAGAGTGATATAATGATTCCATTAATATAAATTTCAAAAACCAGACAAGACTATATGTGGTATTAAAAGTAAAAATAACAGTTACCTTTGGGGAGACAGGAAGGAGAAGTGATTGGAGGAGATGCCATAAGGGGGCTTTTGGGATGCTGGAAATTTCTATGTCTTGAATAAATATTAGTTACATGAGTGTGTTCACCCTGTGATGATTCATTGACCTGTGACTTATGTTCTGTGTGCTTTCCTGTATGTTATACAGCATTAAGATTTTATCAAGAAGAGACAAGTCATCAGAAAATAGTTACTTGACAAAGTCAATGCCAAAAAAAGAGATAAGAACAAACTGTTTTCTCCTTCACTCTTTCTAGCTGCCTGGAATATGGACCAGATGCCTGGAGATTCAAAACCATTCATAATCCTGAAGATAAAAGCCACAAAGGACAACAGATCTGGAGGAGAGAAGGAGGCATGACATCTGCCGTGGACAGCCAACTACAGACATATTACAAAAGAAAATAAACCACTCGTCTACTGGGGCCATTCTTACTTGAAGCTGAATGCCACCTCAACTAATGGTTTAAGTATTCAATTTTTCAAAACTAGAAAAAGAAGTATAATTTAAACATTACAAGAGTAGAATGAAGCAAATAACAGAAACTAATAATGTAAAAAATGGAGAAACAATAAGAATACACATAAAACATTTAAAAATAAAGTCAATACGATAAGCAAATCTCAAGCAAGCTTTATATTTTTTAGAAAATGAGAGTAAAACTAAACCATATTAAGAAAGAATAAAAGAAACACAATTACTTACACAGCACAGGTTTAAAAGAAATCCTAAGAACTCTGCAGCAGGCATATAAAGGGGGGAGTGCTCTGGGAATCCCCGACAATTTACAGAGCCAACTGTTTGAACCTCATCATGACCTGACTTGGGTAGTGTTCATGCTGTGACATCTTATCTTTTCAGTTAAAAGTGTCAACTGTCCTTTTTAAGTAATTGGGATGGTTGCTTTGATTTCAGCCAATCAGTAAAGTGGAAAATGTAACCCACTTGGTCTGGAGGCTAGACACTCTAGGACCACACGTTTTAATTCCTCTGTTTATTGCCCACAGTTTAAATAGAGAGCCCTCTGGGGGCCAGCAATGGAATAATAGGAGCTGCTGTTTGAGAGAGGAGAGACCTCTGGTCTAGAGCTTCCAGCCAAAAGAGAAGCCTTGGCATCAGAACTCTTGATCCTTTCTCTTACCGTTTACAGATGGCCACCATGTCACAAAACTGCAGTGGAAACCGTTCACAGAGCAGGCCATGTGAGTGCCCACTCTGGAGTTGTGCAGCCCTACACGTGTGCAGGTGGAGTAAGAGGGAAGAACTGATCAAAGTCAGCTCAAACAGTCTGACCAAGATTCCTGAAGGAGTTTCGAGCCTGGTATAAAAGGAGGGGAGAGAGATGATTGATGGGAAAGTTAGGGGTGTGCAGTCCATCAGCAGAGATTTAGAGGTGACAGTAAGGCCCGCCTGTGCAGTGGTGCCGGGTCAGGTTGCCTCAGTAAAGGAAGAGGGGCCGTACCAGGCTCTCCTGGCAGATTAGGGTGGAATGCTTTGAAGGCAGGACTGAGTAAATTCAAAATGTGCTGTGGGGGAGGTTAGAATACTTGCTGAGAAGACTCCAGGGGAAGATAAGAGGGAGGATTAGAGAACAGAGTTGAAGGAGAGATGAGACACTGGGGAGATATCCTGTTTTTTCTCATAAACTGTTCCTTCTCCTCCCCAAGCTCCCCTGTCTGTCTCAAACCCCTAACTGTAGGTGTGTCCTAAGAGTTCTTGGCCCACCCACATTCAGTCCGTCCTAATAGACCAATCTGGATCTCAATGATCCCTTTTTCAATCGTCTGCTTCATTTCTTCCCACAGGAGTCCTACTATTACTCAAACGTACACAGCTTTCCTTCCAAACCTCCCTAGCCCAATCATGCCCACACTCGTAACCTCCAACTCATCTTCTAATCTCCCTCATTCCCTCCTTCTCTGCTGAAACTCAGTCGGTCTTCTAGTTCCTTCAACCTTTACCTCACAAAGTCTCTCTAGAAAAACTTCTGGACCAATGCAAAGAAAGATTCTGGAAGTCTATAATCTCTGACACTGTCTTTTATTATCCACCTGTGAAGGCATGTTATGGGCTGAAACTCCACCTCCTGCTTGGTGAGACAGGGACTGGGGAGTTAAAAGGTTAGCACCATCAACAGGTGAATTTTGGTAGCTCATACGTGTCTGTTTCTATCTTATGAACTGTATTATATTCATCTTATTTAAATTGCCTCGAGTATTTGTGGAAAGCTGCTGGGCATAGATAAACTAATATGTAAGATGTTTTAAGGATTCAGATTCTTTTTATCTGTTCCATCCTTTGCTATCCCACAGTCCCTACCCCAGGCCAGGCTTTCATATCCTCACATTGAGATGACAGCAGCAATTTCCAGGTTGGTCCTTTGGTCTCTACATTTTAAGGTTTATCTTTTTAGGTGCTGTTCTGCTCATGGTCTTAATCCTAGCTTTGATTCTTCCTCTCAACTGGCCCTTGATCTTGTTACATTTGGGTATATGTCATGCTTTTCTTAACCTTTTTAAGCATATGGGCCTGGTGGAGACAGCACACAGAGTCCACAATATCCTTTTTTGTCATATCCTTGGAGATGGGTTCCAGGAGAGCTAGTCCAGCTGCAATAAGAGAACCACTCAGGGGGCCAGGCTGCTGACTCATCCATTCTTTCCTCCTCTATTCTGTGTTCTGAGGGACCCCCATCACAGTTTACCTGGCCTAGGTTGGCAGAAGCACACTGTTCAGTGCATATGAAGATGTACCTGGAGGCAAAATGGCTGACCTGGAACAGTCTAAGGAAATGGGGAAACTGGGTAAAATTAGAAGAGTCAGAGCTCAGACAGCAAAAAAGGGAGCAAAGGGCAGACATGTGGATATACAGAGAAGGAATCAAGTCCTGGACATCCTGGCCTTTGGATCATGTGGCTCATTCATGGTGAGTATTTGAATGTTTGTCAACATGGAATGAAACTTGAAACTATGGGGAACTATGGAACTATGGAACATATTGGAACTATGAAGGAAAGGATGAGAGAAATTATCTGAGATATGTAAAAACACCTAAAAGAGTATAAGAGATATATAGTATAGGTAAATGCAAAGAAAACCACATCTGCACACATCATAATCAAACCACTGGCTGAAAACCAAAGAAAAGAGAAAATATTAAAAGATGCCTGAGAAAGACATGTTAATTTCAGAGGAGCAACAAGACTGACAGCCGACTTCTCAACAGAAACAATGGAAAGCAAAAGACAAATTCTACAACAGAGTAACTTTTTGCCTAGAATTCTATACTCAGTGAGAATACTGTACAAAGTGAAGTAAAAATAAAGTTGTTTTAAGACAAAAAAAGTAAGAATTTATGTCTAACAGACATGCTCTGTATGGAATTCATCTCTGTATGTAAACAATAATAAAGGGAATTCCTCAGCAGAAAAAAAACGTATCATGAAGGAAACACAAAATTATATGAAGGAAAATGATCCTAGAGGAAAACACAGAAATACAGAAAGGAAAATGTAAAGATATGTGGGAAAATATAAATGAATATTGATATTGGAATGATATTGATATTGTAGGGTTTAAAATATACTTGAAATTACAATGCACGACAGTAATGCAAGAGGAGGGAGTTAAAATGTTTCTGAGTTACTAGTATTATTGGGTAAATGGTCAAAGTACTAATTCATCATAGATTACAGTAAATCAGTGATGAATGTTTTAATCCATGATATAAACATCAAAAATTGCAACACACACAGGCTAAAAGGAAAATGAAATAAAAATATCTGATTCAAAAAGAAGTCAGAAGAGAATGAGACATCTTGATAAAGAACATCTACAAAAAAACCCCAGCAAATATCACAGTTAGTGGGTAAAGACTGAATGCTCCTCCCTTTAGATCTGGGACAAAATTTCCACTATAACCGCTCTTATTCAACCTAGTACTGAAAGTTCTAACCACTGCAAGAAGGCAAGAAAAACAAATAAAAGATGTACATATGAGAAGAAAGAAATAAAACTATCTCTATTTGCAGATGACATGATTGTGCCCATAGAAAATCCTAAGGAATCTACAAAAAAAAAACACAACTCTTAAAATTACTAAGTGTATTCACCACGGTCACAGGATACAATATCAACACACAAAAATAAACCAATATCTATATAACAACAATAAACATATGGAAACTGAAATTAAAAACAGAATACCATTTATAATCACTCCAAATAAAATGAAATACTTAGGTATACACTTAGCAAAACATGTACAGGATATGGATGCTCAAAATTACAAAATTCCAATGAAAGAAATCAAAGAAGATCCAAATTACAGAGAGATATACAGTGTTCATGGAATATATCAATTTCCCCCAAATTGATAAGTTTAATAAAATTCCTATCAAAATCCCAGTAAGGCTTTTTGTAGACATAGAAAAGCTTCTTGCAAAATTTATATGGAAAAGCACAAGCCTTACTATATCTAAAACAATCATGGCATAGAAGAATACAGTGGGAGGAATAACTTTACTTGATGTTAAGCCTTACTCTATAGCTATAGTGACCAAGACAGTGTGGCAGTGATGGAAGGATAGATACATACTACCATTAAAAATAATGAAATGTTATCAAGGTCTTTATGGCAGTATATTTAATAAGTTATATGAAATATACACCTTCTTTAAAAAATATAATTTACCAAAATTGATGCAAGAAGAAATAGAAAATTGAAGAGCCCTATATCTGTCTTTTTAAAATTTTTCAAAATTATGGTAAAGTATACATAAAACTCCAAGAAGATAATGTAAGAGACAATCTAGATGACTTTGGATTTGGAGATTACTTTTTAGATACAACACCAAAGGCATGATCCATGAAAGAAATAATTGATAAGCTAGAGTTCATTACAATAACAACCCTCTGCTAGGCAAAAGACACTGTCAAGAGAATGAGAAGACAAGCCCCAGACTGGGGGAAAATATTTGGAGAAGACATATCTGATAAAGGACTGTTATCCAAAATATCCAAAGAACTCTTAACAAAAAGAAAACCCATAACCCAATTTTAAAAATGGGCAAAATATCTGAACAGACACCTCCCCAAAGAAGATATACAAATGGCAAACAGCATATGAAAAGGTGCTCAATATCATATGGCATTAGAGAATTGCAAATTAAAATAACAAGATACCACTACAAACCTATTAGAATGGCCAAAATCCAAGACACTGACAACACCAAATGCTGACAAGGATGTGAAGCGACAGTCTCTCTCATTCATGGCTGGGGGAACAGCAGATTCTCACAAAATTAAACATACCCTTACTGTATGATCTAGCAATTGCAATCCTTACTTTTTGCCCAAATGAATGGAAAATTTGTGTCAGCACAAAAACCTATACATGAATGTTTATAGTAGCTTTATTCATAATTGTTGAAACTTGAAAGCAACCAAGTCTCCTTCAGTAGATGGATGGATAAATAAACTGTGGTACATTCAGAAAATGAGTACTACAGAATATTATTCAGTGCTAAAAATAAATGAGTGATCAAGCCACACACAAAAAAATGTAGGAACTTTAAAAGCATCGTACTAAGTAAAAGAAGCCCATCTGAAAAGGCTAGATACTGAATGATTCCAACTGTACTCCTCACTCTCCCTCATCTCCCCAGGATTGCGTCCTCTCCTCCTCCTGCCTGGACCTTCCGGTTTTCACGTGTTTCTTTTGCCTCATGCTGACCTCAGGTCAGAGCCCCACTCTCCCTCTCCCCGACACCCCTCCATTTCTCAGGTCCCACTCTCACCCACTGGGCAATGATCTCCCAGAGCCGTAAAGCATCATGGGCATAGAGAGCACTTGGGATTCCCAGCAGGCCTCGGTCAGCCATATCGTCAGGAGGACAGAGGGAGCAGTAAGTCAGCTGGGCCATGGCCTGACAGATCAAATGCACATAGCCCCCTCCACCTGTGCTCATTGCTTAGGACAAGAGAGATGAGAGGCCTTGAGGAAGAAACAGAGCTGGAGAACACAGCGTACTATATAAGGGGGTCAGATATGGGCTTTTCAGATTTAATGACATGGATATAAAGGGACAAATCTCATGGGTTTAAAGGTCAGGACATTCACACATGTTGGTCTGGGATCCCAAAGGTGGCAGAAGGTAATGCAGAGCCAGATTAGTTGGCCCCAAGCCCCATGCCCTCCTTACCTTATCAAATACACCACCTTCTGAGATGAGTTGAGATTGACTTGGGTATTGATCTCCATGGTATAGTGAATGTGCAAGATCAGGAGCTGGGATGGAGGAGATTGGAGAGGGTGGTTAACGGAGAACATGCTTGGTCCTTCCTCCTAAGGCATGGCACCCAGCATGGTGGCCGTCTCTCCACTTGATGCTTTCCTTCCTGCCAGTGCCTTTGCAGGCTGGTCTTCTGCTCCTCTGATCACTTACTCTCATGTTCTCCAGCTGCCCTGTGAGTTGAGCTTTGGAGTCCAACTGACCGAGATTTCAACCACACTTTGCCATTCACTTTGATACTTGGCCAAGATACTTTGATACTTGTCCATCTCTTCATCTCTTAACAGGGGTGAGAGTACAGTCTCTTATCACAGGCACTGTGGTGATGCTTATGTGAGTGATGTTTGAAGGGTATTGAGTACAGTGCCTGCACACAGAAGTCCTTGAATAGTAGCTGCTATCATTACCTTTGTTATTTCCACCTTGAATACAGGTGTCCTTTGAGAATCAGCCTTTTAACTTTTGATTTTTTAAAACAGTTTTTCTATCATGCACATCCTTACAGTTTAAACTAGCCTTTCTATTGATTTTCAAAGCCACTCCTTGAATCTCTAGTTGTTTTACTCTTGCAGTTTTTAATTTTGGGGTGGGGGTAGGGTATCTTCAGTCAGAATTAGAGGAGCCATATTGATCCATCCTCTTTATCAGTAGAAGGGCTGTCATAAAATCTGCTCTCACCAGCAGTTGGGCACTCTTAGGCTTCCTCTCCCCTGCTTTTCTTTAGCTAATAAGTGAGCCCATTTGATCTTCACATGCATTTCCTTTTGTCTTAGACCACTTTGTCTTCATTTCCTCTCAGTTGAGATGGAGGGTTCATGCAACCTTGGTATTTATGTGAGTTGGTGATGCCGGACAGATGGAAGACCCAAATGATACCGCTAGTGCCACGATATCAAAGCAGCTCACATTGGTTTAAAATTCAGACAATTCATGAAAGACCCTGAGTGTCATAGAAAGCCCAAAGTCCACATGAGGAGAGAACATACCAGAGGACAAAGAATTAATAGTAATAGTAATAACAGCAAGAACTAATGCA
Source organism: Equus asinus (assembly GCF_041296235.1). Lineage (NCBI taxonomy): Eukaryota > Metazoa > Chordata > Mammalia > Perissodactyla > Equidae > Equus > Equus asinus. The sequence continues at coordinate 12,311,772 of NC_091802.1, forward strand.
TTTTGTAGGATTTAGCCTGTCACACTGTTGTGTTATGTCGTTTTATCCTCATCATCCTCATCAATGAGGGAGCCCCTGTTATCCCCACTTAGAGATGAGGACTCTGAGCACGCATCTGGTAAATACTGAGGCCAGGATTCAGTATTCTGACCCCGGCAGTCTGAATCCAGAGCCTGCACAAGTAGCCTTTATGAAATGTGCAGGCTTAGCCCTCCTGGGTGTCCTGATAACAACTCAGCTGTTTGCCATGGGATGAAGGTTGTTATGGTGAGGGGAGACAGGTGTGGAGGGGGTGGAACTAGTAAAGGGGGATTTTGAACTGTAAAAGTGGGCTTAACCATTAAGAGAGACAGAAGACGATGATGAAAAGGCATCATAAAGTCAATCAAATACAAGATTCCATGAACTCTGTTGGTGTCTGTCTTGTCTATGTTTCCCCAGAGCCCAGAGGGCCACTGCACTAATGGATAGGTCTGGGGATGGAAGTGGGGACCCCTAGAAGCAGCACTACTCAAATGTTCTACCTAGCAAGTGCTCACTTATATATCTTGCTAACACTTCAAACTCTACGTACCTAAAACTGAACATCTCATCTTTGACTCCAAATTGGCTTCTCCTGACTTTACTGTTTCTGAAAATTGCTCTTGTTCATAAGCTTATACACATTTTTGTTATAAGCTTATATACATTTTTGCCCCTTCTGCTATATGTAAAGTGTCATCAAGATTTTGAAGACATTTTTTAAGCAAGCACAAGTCTATTTTTGCTGCCTCCTGCCTAGCAATAGAGTTTAGACTCACTGTTTTATAAAATTACAGTATTTCTGGGTCACTACAACAGCACATACTCTGTGAGCTCCTAGCTGTTGCAGCAGCTCAGCCTTCTGATCTTTCTCTCCAATCTCGCACCCAGGCATGCTGCAGCTACTATTTCCGCATCACAAAGTCTTTGCACTTTCCTTTCCATTTCTGTAACCCCCAAGTATTGCACCCCTGTCTTGAGCAGGTTAAATAACCTGTTAGCCTGCTGTCTTTGCTCTTTACTCTTCTATTTAATGACTCCTAAGTTGTGGTGGAACATTCTCCATCAACAATATAGTGTTTATTGCTTTCTCTCTGATGTCAAACTCTCCTTCCAGATATTGTTCTCTGGTTGTTTCTATGTGTCTCATTTGTCCTCCCAGTTAAATGGTAACTCTCCCAAAGCAGAGCAATACTTCTGTCTATCAAATCATATTCCTACTCCACACCAGACTCATTGCTAGAGAATTTCAGAACTGCCTTACAATAAGCGCTGAATAAATGCTAAGCGACTTGACTTAATAGGATAGATGGGATCTCTCTGTATTATCTCTTAAAACTACATGAAAATCTATGATTATCTCAAAATAAAAAGAATTTAAACATTAGAAATAAAGCCACAAGGCTCAAAGTCCTGACACAATCATTTTCTCCTCTCTTCAATTCACAAATTGCTATAAAAATTCTTTGCTACAATAACATGGATGCTTGTTGAATTCGAAGCTCTATTTAGATGTTCCCAGACAGATGGCTTAGGCTTTTTAAAACCTAGACAGCTGTTGGGTTGTTTCCTTTCTATGGAATGTGAGAGAGATGGGACATGGAGGGTAGAAGATGTACCCTGAAGACAGGGTGCAGCCCTGGGAGGCACCTGTAAGGCCACAGCAATGACCTCAGCCAGTGCATTGTTGTTCAGCAAGTGATATTGGAGCTTCTGCAGTTGGAAATCTGAATTTTGGATGCAGCATTTGGCCAGGAGCCAGGCAAATGGAGGATCTGAGGGCAGGAACAGTGGCGGGGTTGGGTGCTGGGGTTGAAAGGCTGGGTCTGCAATAAAAAGGAAGTCAGCATTCATTGACCTCTCACCGTACGTGAGGCACCATTCTCACCGTTCACCATATGTGAGGGAAACAGATGGCAAAGGTAAGACTACTACCTTCCAGATGGTTATAATCTAGTAGGAGGATTGAGAACCCTTCCACTCTGCCTCTCCCTAACTGTGGCGCCATGTGAGTGTCAGGATGATCAGGTTGAATGCAGGAGAGTCAGAAGCAGGGAGTCCAATAAGAAGATCCTAACAGTGGTTTGGGAAAAAAGTGATGGGGTCTGAGCTATGGTGGGGGAAGGGGAAGGAGAAAGTGAGAAACTGGCAGTACATGTCAGCTAATTGTGAGAATAGCAGGAGTCGAAAATCATTAAAGCCAAGGGGAAGAGATGTTTAAGAAAGAAGGGGTGTTGCACAGATTCAAAGGCCACAAAGAGATTGAGTTGCCTCAGGGTGAGAACCAACAGAGACCATCATGACTCTCAAACAAGCAATTCCAGGTGAGTAGTGAGCAGGCTGCAAGGAAGAAAGGAGTGATGGAGACAAAATGGTCTCACTGAATGAGGCGGGAGTGGGGGACAAGAGCCAGTGGTCTTTGTCTCAGGGCAGAGGTCGGAGTGAACAGAGACCAGTCTTGGGAGGGGAATTCCCAGGGGGCCTCACCTGGATGACCACGGTAGCAGCTTCCCATTGGGTTCCATCTTCAGCATCACCAGGTCAGCAGCCAGGTACTGCTTCTCTCCTTGGATCACATTGGCTGGAATTCCATCCAGCAGGATGAAGTCAGCTTCAAACAGGGAAGTGTTCTTAGGAAAAGAGGAATGTATCCATAGTTAAATTTGAAAGCATGCCTCCAGAGGGCCAAGGCAAAGGGGAAGATGTAAAGACACTCAAGTCTAGCTCCTTGCCGTTATCCCACAGCATGCCAGAGTCCTCGTGGCAGAACTGAAGGAAGCATCAGAGCATCCGGTTCAAGTCCTCATTTTACAGGGAGGGATAGGACCCAATGAAGCGAGCCTTCCCAAGGGACATGCAGCTTGTTTGTGGCGGAGGTAGTTTTAGAACTAGGACTGCCAATTGATTCTGCACCGCAGGTGTATTAAGCTCTCCCCTTGTCAAGTTGGCCAAGCTCCTTTCCCCATTATCGCCTGAGGGTCTACTTTGTTTGGCTGTAACTGGCCTCAAAGCTTTTCCTCTACATACTTTATCATCTCTAGGTTTTTCTGGCACAGGACTCTGCACCCAGAGGCAGTGGCTTAGCACGGCCTCCCTTCCCTGACTCATCTTTGGTCTGCCCCTTTGCCACTTTTCCTCCCACACTGCCAAGAAGAGAACAATGTAGGGTGGGAGAAGGTACCTGAAGTTCTTTCTCCAACTGGGCCTGAAGCTCCTCCATCCCCGTGGGCAGCACTAGCCGGGAGGGGAGAGAGGTGGAGCATCTCAACAGCATGGGGTTGGTGCCATTGAGGAACTAGTAGCCAAAAAGCTCACCATCCTGCCAGCACCGGTGAACCTGCTCTGTGGAGGTTGGGTTGGGGTGTGGATGAAGGATATTTACCCCAATAGTCCTCTCCTCCAGACTCCACCTCAGGGATTTAGTCACACGACTACCCCATACCCAGCCCCCATCTTTTCATTCTTGAGGCCTCTGTGAGTTCACCAGGCACAATAAGGTCTTTTTTGGCAAACAGTTTTAGGGACTATGGCATGTGACAGATAGGTCATGAAAAGGGCCAGCAAGGTGTTATGGAGACCTGGGGAAACCAGTGATCAGTCAAGGCACTCTTTTGTCCCGAGAAGATCTGATCAAAATCCTCCAGGCATTTCCAGGAGCTCAGGAGGGTGTAAACTTGTTTGACGGCAAATTCTATAACCTTAGAACAAACAGTGAGGATTAAACTGTCAATTTACCAAATCCTACCTGTTTCTGGATCCACCAGCCCCACTCCACTCTGACCATCTCCTCACCCTGACTCCACTGTCCATTCAAAGTCCCGTCTCTTCTCCTCGTGGAATCTCATATTTGGAGGTAGATCACCCTTAGTCCCTGCAGCTATTGTCACGTGCAACCCTTCCTTCCAGGTGGCCCCGCTAGGAGATGGGGACAAAAGTTAATGGAGAGGGTAGAAGTCAGCGATGGAAGAAGTGTCAGGGAAGGGGTGGGACAACTGGGAGGCCTAAGGGAGGTGGCCCCTGGTAGGTCTGCTGTCTTTCCTCCAGTTCTTTCTCTCAGTGCTTCTGGCACACATCCAAGGCATTGTTTCCTGCGAGGTGGCCTGGGAGACGTTAACACAACTGACCACACTGCTCTGTCCAAGCTCATGCTATGCTCTGGCTTCTTCCAATCTCCTATCTCTTTAACTGTATTGCATCAGACTCTTTTGCCTTTTTCTCCGGCTCTGTCTCTCCTAATTAATTCCCTGGCCATTTATTTCATCCTCGCCCACCCCCTTTTCTTGATTTCACGAATCTCAGATCTCATATTCGTCCTAAGACAAAAATCCTGTTTTTGACACCCTGTCATAATCCTTAACTCAAATTTCCCTGTCTGTCCCTATTCTTCATTATCTATGAATTTTATTCTTAATCACCTGAAATGTTCACACCTATGCTACATTATCCTATATTACTTTATGATTCTCCCCTGTCTTGGTCCTCTCCTGTCCACACCTCGACCTGTCCTCCAACAGGACATATTTCAAGTCAGGTGCACTCACATCCCCTGACCTCGCCTTTCTCCATCCTCACCTATTCCCTGGGATAAGATACTGTGTGTGTGCCCCCATCAACCGTACCCTCCCACCTGTCTTGGAGAACAAATGGTTTCATGGTGCTACCTTTACTTGGTTCCATCTCACCTGTCCTCAACGTCACATAGTCTATATTTGTTAACCTGACTTGTTCCTGCCCTCACTTGTAATTATACTTGCTTCTCAAAGATGCATATTCCGTGTTCTTACCTGTCCTTTCTCTCAATTGTCTCTCCTACTTATTTCCTAAGGTAAAAGATTCTGTATTTTCTGTCATTCATCGCCACCCCCTGCCAGGTGCTCCCTGTCTCTCACAGTGACTTGTTCTTCTAACTTTTCAGCTCTCCAAGGTTATATCATTTGCTTCCCTTAGCTGTCTCCTCTCAGGGGTCACTGGCCATCTCATGTGCCATGTGCTACCCTGCCCTGCCCTAACTTGTTCCCCATCACATAGCGGTCTCCTTCCCACTTTTACTTTTCTCTTCAGTTTTCCATCATTGCTGCAACTCCATTCCCCGTTCTCCCCTTCTTGGAAGAGGGAACCTTCAGATCGCTTCTCTGTGTCCGCCTATTCTACGTCCAACTTCAGGACTTTATACATTTTTTGTTCCGTTTCAAGCATCCTGCGTTTTCCACCCTTAACCTGCTGAGCACCCACTTTTTCTAGTCTCTTCCGACCTTCGTCAGTGCCCCCCTCTCCCAGTGGTTCCCGAGGCCCTGCCCTAGTTCCCCGCCGCTGCCCCTCACCGGTGCCCTCGGGCAGCCTCAGCACGCCCTCGCCCTGCACCCAGCGGTAACACGGGAAGGCGGCCTCCGCGCAGGCTCCAGGGCCCTGCACCGTGATGCGGTCGCAGAACCACGCGTCGTCCACCAGGGAGCGGTGTTTGCGCAGCTTCACGAAGTGCAGTGGCCCCAAGTCCTCGGAAACGTCTCGATCAAACTCTTCCTCCTGCGGAGGCCAGAACCCGGCGAGACTTAGTAGCAGGGACCCGGGAGAGGCCGTTTCGTCCGGGTTGGGAGTTGGGGGTCAGAGGTGGGGCGGGGACGAGAAGCGGCGAGGACTTTGTGGAGCCTGGGTTGACAAGGCCTCCAAAGATAGCATTCCCTCGTTCCCTCCTCCCGACACATGCGGGCTGTGTCTCAGACGCCCGGTCGCAGGGAGGACGAGGGAGCGCGGGGCGTGGCCTGCAGTGTCTGAATTGATGACTGAGCATCAGCACCCGCATCGGTCCCTTCGCTGAGCTCTCACCCCGCCCACGCTCTCCCCAGGAGCTTCAGGTTTGACCCCTCATCCTATATTGAGCCTATGGTGCCACTGGCTCTGGGGTCTTTTGGGGAAGGAGTTGGAGGCTGCGAGGACCTGAGTCGGGAAGAGAGAAGGGGGTTGAGCCCAGCCTGGCCCTGGCTCTTGACCCTTTTCGCACTCCTGGCGCGGGAGTCCCCACTCCCTGGGCGTCTCAGCCGGCGCGGTGGCGCTGTCGCTCGCCCCCAGCCTCCCGATTCCGAGCCGCCCTCCCGCCGCGAGCCGAGCCCGGGCCAGGGTTAGGGTCCCCGCTCCCGCCCGCTGACCTGGCCCCGCGCCGGCTGCAGCTGCAGCTCCAGCTCCGCCTCCCCGCGCGCCCCGACCAGCCACAGCTGCACGCGGTTGTGCGACCCGGAGAAGAGCGAGGCCCCGGTGGCCACGCGGATGCGGTAGCGGCCCATGGCAGCGGGTGGATTCACCTGGGCTTTAGAGGTTCGGTCAACGATATCAGGTGAGAATTCCGCGGCCAGGTAAAATAAATAAAGCAGGACTGCGAGTCTGCCCACTCCAGGGTGTGGGGCACTCCTGGGTCTCCATCCCAGACAAGAACATGTGATTAGCTCGTGGGGTGGGGTGTTAGGGGGGAGGCTGCTCTTCTCAGCTCAATGCTGAGAAGCGGGGCTTTGAGGAAGATGAGGGGCTGAGCCTGGGTGCAGTAAGGAGGGAGAGGGGGCAGGGCTAATCCATCTGAGTTCCTCTCTAGGCTTCTCATCCTCCCCCAACCCCGCGTTTTGCTACTGAATAGCATTTTCTGCAGGAGTCCTGGGTGCCATTCCCTTTTCTTTTTGCCAGTGACCGGGGCCCCTGGGTGACTGTCTCCACCGTCTCTTCATCTACCAGGTCTGCCTGCTGAAGGGGCATCGAGATTGTCCTTGTGGGCCAGAGAAGGCCCCTTCTTGAGGGACACTCGAGAGTTAGGGAAAAGTTAGAATATCCCCTCCAATGTTACTTTCCATGTCCAGGCACCTAGGGAGTAGCTGAGGCCTCCATTTTCTCCCCCATCCCGAGAGAAAAAAAACCAATGTCCATGGTCCAGTGTTTCTCCTTATCCACTCCTTTCTGTTTATGGACTTGTTTCTATAAGGTTTTGGTCATTTCTTCCACAAAAAAATGAGGTCACGCTACCATTTTGTTTTCCTAGGAAGTTGTTTTCCACAGTTAACAATACATGATGGGAATATCTTCAGATCAATAGAGAACCAACTACACTTTTGGTTAGCTCTAAGTATTCCTTTCTTGATGAGCATCCAGGTTGTTCCCAGGAATATTAACTATGATGAGTGCTTTAATCAACACGTGTCTATGTATGCCATTAAGTATTGGAGCTTTTAAACTTATAGAATAAATTCCAAGAAGTGAGATTTCTGTGTAAAATTATATGAATGTATATTAATAGATATTATCAAATATTTTCCAAAAAGCCTGTAGCATGGTATCAGAGTGCTCTTTCTCTGCATTCTCACCTGCACAGGGAGTTATCATTTAAAAATATTTTGCCAGGGGCCAGCCTCGTGGCCGAGTGGTTAAGTTCACGCGCTCTGCTGTGGCGGCCCAGGGTTTTGCCAGTTCGAATCCTGGGCGCGGACATGGCACCGCTCACCAAGCCATGCTGAGGCGGTGTCCCACATGCCACAACTAGAAGGACCCACAACTAAAAATACACAACTATGTACTGGGGGGCTTTGGGGAGAAAAAGAAAAAGTAAAATCTTAAAAAGAAGAAGAAGAAGAAGATTGGCCCTGAGCTAACATCTGTGGCCAATCTTCCTTTAAAAATATTTTGCCAGTCTGGTGGATGAAAAGTGTCAAGAACTATGAGAAATCTGGGATTTTACCCTGCTTAAAAGCTAGCCAATTAGCCTGTTACTGTTTGTGAGACGGTGGTAGAAGACACAAGACTCCTGTTCAAATTCCTAAAGAACATTATTATTCACAGCAAAAGAAATAGCCGGAGGTTCATGTCCCATCCCTTCCTCCTGCCCCTAAGTTCCATGGTGGTGACTCAGGTGGGCGTGGATGGATGCCTGTACCTACAGCAGGTTGCATTACAGGACGGGATCACTGAGCTTGGGGAATTCACCATTTTTATACTAAGTGGAAGGAAGTCTGTTCTTTGTCTGGGGGTGATATTACCTCATTCCACAAGATTGCTTGCTACAAACATGGCTCTTGAGAAATAGCCCAAATAAAGAGCAGTCAAGACCTTGCATTCCTGGAATACCCAGCAGGAATGTTCGGGGGCAATCAGGGCCCATGGCAGATTTCCCCTCCCAATAGAAAGTAGTGTCTTAGCTGCTTAACACCTTCTATAGCTTCCTATTAGATATAAAATAATATACTCACGTCAATTACTTTCCTATATACCAGCAATGAACAAGTAGAACTTGAAATTTAAAACACCTTGCCATTTACATTAGTACCCCCTAAAATGAAATAGTTAGATATAAATCTAACAAAATATGTACAAGATCTATATGAGTAAAACTACAAAACTGATGAATGAAATCAAAGAAGAACTAAATAAATGGTGAGATATTCCATGTTCATGGATAGGAAGACTCATTCTTGTCAAGATGTCAGTTCTTCCCAACTAGATCTATAGAGTCAATGCAATCATAATCAAAATATCAGAAGGTTATTTTTGTGAATATCAACGGGCTGATTCTAAAGTTTATAAGGACAGGAAAAAGACCCAAAATAGCCAACTCAATGTTGAAGGGGAAGAATAAAGTTGGAGCCACTACCCAACTTCAAGACTTACTACAAAACTACAGTAATCAGGACAATATGGCATCGATGAAAGAAGAGACAAATAGATCAATGCAACAGAATAGAGCCCAGAAATAGATCCACATAAATAAAATCAACTGATCTTGGACAAAGGAGCAAAAGCAATACAATGGAGCAAAGATAGTCTTTTCCACAAATGGTGCTGGAACAACTGGACATCCACATGCAAAAGAATTAATCTAGACACACACCTTACACCATTTACAAAAATTACCTCAAAATGGATCACAGACCTAAATATAAAATATAAAACTCCTAGAAGATAACATAGGAAACAACCTTGTAAATGTTTTCCCCAGGAAGTTTTTCTTTTCTGGTCTTGGAGGGTTTTACTTCATACACATGCAGATTGGTATTCAGCTAAAAGATCTAAAGGACTTCTATGTGGCTATCTAGAATTCTTTGTGTAGCTTCCCCCTCTTGTATATGTAGCCCTGCAATTTCTAGCCTTCTTGGCCTCCCTGAACTCCAGTCTCTGTCTCCCCACCTCAGTAAGATTGTCTGACTCAGTTTGGATTCTCCCTCACTGTGCACAGTCTGGGAATTAACTCCATGAAAAAAATCTGGATAATGATAGAACTCATTTCATTTACCTTTTCTCAGGGATCACAGTACCACACTGATTATTTTTCAGTGCCTAAAAATAATTGTTTTCTATATTTTGTATAGTTTTCTAGTTGTTTATGGTAGGAAGGTAACTCTGGAACATCTTAGTGTCTCATGGCTGGAAGCAGAAAAACTCTCTCACCTTTGTCATAGTTTTATCACACCTCTATGTATTCGCAAATATATTTCATTTTAATTATCTTAACCTGATTTTTTTAAAAAGTGGTATCATGCTTTATGCAATCATTTGGAGTTGATACTAATTTAACCTAAACTTTCATGTTGTATTTACCTGTTTTTCTTATATCCTTACAAGCACAAGACTTCTGCCTCTGCCTTGATTTTGTTCCTATGTTCACCTGGACTAGAAGTTTGTGTTATTGTGAACTGGGGACAGGGGGTGCTTATCCCAAAGCCATTCAAGGGACAAGTAAGAGCAGAACTTCAGCAATCTCCCTCCTAATTGATCTGCCCAACTAAGCAGAACAGTTTCCCCCAGGCCCATCCCCATCCTTTCCACACGGGTCCAAAACAACGCCCCTGTCATCGAGTGAGTCTCTCGCCATTTTTTGGAGGTCTCATTTCTGTAGTTCCTCCTTGGTTGTACATTGGGGAAAGAACTAGTAATCATGCTGATTAAGTTTCCTGGCAGGGCTGGACATTTATTTGGGAGCACTTTTTTTTTTTTTTTTGTAAGAAAACTGGTAGCCATTTCTATCAATTGCAAACCATTTCTGTGGTTAGCACTAAAGCAATAACGTCACTTCAAGATTGCTCTTCTTTGTATTAGAGAATGTCCTGGAATGGTTATTTCTTTTCTTTCTTTTTTTTTTTCACCTTCTTACATTTCAATCTTGTTTCTTTTTGTTCTTTTTTTAAGGTTGGCACCTGAGCTAACATCTGCTGCCAATCTTCTGTTTCTTCTTCTTCTTTTTCTCCCAAAAGCCCCCCAGTACATAGCTGTATATTCTAGTTGTAGGTCCTTCTGGCTCTGCTATGTGGGATGCCACCTCAGCATGGCTTGATGAGTGGTGCTCGGTCCACACCCAGGATCCAAGCCAGCCAAACCTTGGGCCACCAAAGTGGAGCGTGCAAACTTAATCACTCGGGCACAGGGCTGGCTCCCTGGAATGCCTATTTTTTATTCAACTTAAAGCAATCATCTACCCACTATTTGGGAAGATATGGATATAGATACAGAGATGGATATAGTTCTAATAATAGAATTTTTGGGATCACAGTGTCTTGGGGTTTAAATGTTGATGGATATATTTAGTTGATATTTCCCCAAATATACCTATCAGCATACATGACTTTACAAAGGGGACAAAGATCCTTTAGGGAGAAGAAAAGGGCACAAACCCTTTTCCTTTGAGGTTCAAAGTTCTTGAATATTTTGAGACATTCGGGTGGCTCTGAAGTCAGCTGCCAGAGAAAGGACAGCAGAGAAACTCAGAAGCACAAAGGATCAGGGCTCTGAACAGGTGTCTGGATGGGATCCATACCATGACCTAGGTTATCACAGGGAGACCTGGTTCTCAGCACAACAAGTGACTTTGACACTGAGGGCATTAAAGAATATGTGACTGTATTAATTGGAACCCCAACTGGTGATTCATCACAAACCCAGTTTTCATATGTGTGCTCATATAATCTTAATAGCTGTGAGATAAAGTAAGCATTATTTTAACCTTTTTTTTTTTTTTTTAGAGAAAAGGACTTGGCATTTCAAGTGTGTGAATCAGTTTCTCATTGTCTGATCAGGGCTTTACAAATCTGAGGGTCAAATCCTAGAACAGGGTGACTGAATCAAGGTGTGACCAAGTGTTTCCCAATTTCTTGCCTACTTCCCTTAGATTATATCATGCCCGCCTCCAGATTGACCTCAGATGATTGAACTAGAGGATTTCCAAAGACCTAGCTTCATGAAATCCTCAGGTCCACCCTCCTTTTCTCTTTCATTGCCCCGTGACAAAACACAAACAACCCGAGGCAGACCTGGCTTTCTGTGCTTTTGGATGATCTTAAGAAAAGGGAAGCAATAGCAGCCAAAGAGCCTTATGTACAGGGGCAATAAGCCAAGAGTAAATTCCAAGGCAAAGTGAAATCAGGCTGGAGAAAGAATTATTTGACATGTTTAGAGTTTCAATCATGAGGTTCAGAGTAAGGGCATGCATCTATTACTGTATAAATCATGATTATTCTGAACCTGCATCCTTCTGACTACAAGATGTCTACTCTGTAACTTCTAGGGATTCCCACTCAGCCCAAAGGGTCAGCCATGTTTACAATAACTGACCTCACAGAGGAACAATCCAAAAATTCTGGTCTGTCTGTTAAAGGGCCTGTTTTCCCCCCATGTGGATGACTTTACCACCACAATCACAGCCTCAAGAAGCTGTGGGATGATCAAAGCCTTCTTAGAACACTCATCTCCACAGGGTTATGCTCAGATGTGGGTTCTCCATGCCAGAGTAAGGTGAGACACCAAAGTGATGGCCATAGCTGACACAGCTTTTACAAATGCACATACCAAGACACATACATGCTCATACACACTCATTTTGTCTAAGGCACATTTCTATGTCCTATTACTAGAACCAGATGACCCAGCACTTTGGGGATAAGACCTTGATATCACTAATGAAAAAAATAACCTGGAGACTTGGGGAATCAGCTCTGCTCCTGGCAAGCCTCAATGTAGCTCCTTCCAACACCACCCCTCTCTCCCTCACACTCCACATTCCCATCCTAGGCAGGGCTCCTATTTGAAGTTAATGTCACCTTTACTGATGGGATCTGGCCCAGGGCCAGCAAGAGTTGGTTATGCTGAAACCTCAGCACAGTGGGGCACTCTTATCTATGGTCATGTGGTGAGGAGACCCAGAAGGCTGTACTGATATCAAATAATGAGGCTTTAGAGTCAGGAAAATGTGATTTTAAGTTCCTTATCTGCCACCAAACTTTATGATTTTGAACAATGTTCTTAATGTCACACTTTTAGTTTCCTCCGCTTAAAAATGGGGTTAATACTGAGCATTATAGTGTTAATTTCCTTTGTCTCTTATCATCAAGTATCTAAATCTTCTTGCTATAGCTCCAGTTGGTCCAGCATCTCAACCAAGCCTTAATCACACCTCTCTCAGATCTCAAATCATCTCATGGCTTGGCTCTTGCCCATGACCTGAGTGCTCGGCTATGATTTCCAGCTGTACCTGTTAGTGTCAAATCCATGATGGGGACATCTTATAGCTGAGGTGATCTCTTTGATCCAAATTTCCACTTTATTTCAAGGTACCTCAATGGTTCCCCTCCACCTCCAAGATTTCACATATCAGGCTCATCAAAAGTGATAATAAGACAGGGAGGGGTTAAGAGTCAATTTTCTCACTTTTTTGATTGAGCTCAGGGATGCAAATGAAAAAGGTGGGACAGGGGCTTCTATCCTCCAAAATGATAACTAAAGTAACTATTTTTCCTAAAAAGTGAAGAGTCTATTAAAATAAGAATGCTGCATATTAAAATTCTGATTAGAAAATCAATGAAGCCAAAAGCTGAGTCCTTCAAAAACTCAAAAAATTGACAACCTTTAACTAAAGTCACCAAGAAAAAAAAGAGGAGACTCAAATTACTAAAACCAGGTGTGAAAAAGGGACATTACCACTGAACTTACAAAAATAAAAAGGATTAAGTACTATAAACAATTGCATGTCAACAAAAATGGAAATCCTAGATCAAATGGACAAACTCCTAAAAACACTTAAATGATGCTGACTGAAGAATAAATAGAAAATCTGAATAGATGTATAACAAGTAAAGAGATTGATACACTAATTAAAAACTTCCAACAAAGAAAAATCCAGGACCAAATGGCTTTACTGGTGAATTCTACCAGAAGTAAAAAAGAATTAACACTAATTTTTATCAAACTCTTCCAAAAAGTATACAAGGGGGAGAAATTTCCCAAATCATTCTGTGAAATCATTATTACCTTAATACCAAAGCCTGAGAAAGACCTTGGAAGAAAAGAAAGCTAGAGATCCAATATTTTTTATGACTCCAGATGCAAAAATCCTCAACAAAATACTAGCAAATCAAGTTTAGCAGCATATTAAGTGGATTATACACCATGACCAAATGGGGTTTATCTCAGGAATGCAAGGTTACTTTAACATCTGAAAAAATCAAACAATAACATACACCATATTAATAGAATAAAGGAAAAACACTACACGTAATCTCAATAAAAGCAGAAAAAGCATTTGACAAAATCCAATACCCTTTCATTATAAAAAAAGAAGTCACAGGGAGTGACATCAGCATAATGGCAGAGTGAGCTCTTCCCTTAGTCTCTCCCCCTAAGATACAACAAAAAGGATATTCATAAACCAACAGAGGACATTCATACAACACAATAGATGTCTGAGAGGACCTTACAGCCATACAACTGAAGGTGGGGGTGCTGGACCCCCCCGGGAGGCAGTGGAAGGAGGTAAGGGGGTCTCCTGTCCCTCATGAGTGGTGGTGATCTAGGGTGTGGGACCTAACGCTGTGGCCAGCATGCCACCCTGAGTGGAGAAGGGGGAAAAGGCAGCCCTCCACAGGAATGTTTGTGCTCTTGGAGTTGACTGCAAGCCTGTGGGAATGCTCCACATCAAGTCAGCTAGGCAATTGTGGGTGCTCCACACGAAGCCGAGAAGCCCAGGTGGGCACACAGTGAATGCAGAGTCGGGGCATGTGGGATTGCGCATGTGAAAGAAAGTGCCCCTCTCCTGCTCTGACCTGGGGCACCAGCTCAGCTAGTAGGCAAGAGCAGGGCATCCCTGCCAGAGCACCTGCACCTATGTGTATAAAGCAGCAGTGGCCTACAGGCAGACAGGCCCTGTGAGCACAGCTTCCAATGGACAGGCACATCTGCCAGGGGTCACAGAGGGCCTGCCTCCTCATCCAGTGGTAGCAGGTGGAATCTGCAACCAGATACTAACTACCACTATGTGATGGAAAAAATATGCCCCACTGAATAGCATGAAGAAGTATATTAACACTCCAGACAAGAAGGAAAATTACAAGTATCCAGAAATCAATCCTAAAGTCACAAGAATTTACAAGCTAAGTGGTAGAGAACTCAAAATAGTTATCATAAAGAAACTCAATGAGTTACAAGAAAACTCAGAAAGATAGTTTAATATATCTGGCATAAAATTAATGAAGAAAGAGAATTCTTCACAAAAGAGATACCATCCAAAAAAATCAGAAATGTTGGAGATGAAAAACACAATGAATGAGATAAAGAAAAATCTAGAGTCCTTAAAAACCAGAGCTGAGATTATAGCATACAGAATCAGTAATTTAGAGGACAGAAATATAGAAATGCTGCAGATGGAAGAGGAGAGAGAACTAAGACTAAAAAAAGATGAAGACTTCTCCAAGAATTATCTGACTCAATTAGGAAAGGCAACATAAGGATTATAGGTATTCCAGAGCGGGAAGAGAGAGAGAAAGGAGCAGAGAGCTTGTTCAAAGAAATAGTAGCTGAGAACTTCCCAACCCTGGAGGAGGAGCTGAAATTACATGTAAATTAAGCTAATAGAACTCCTAATTACATCAAGGCAAAGAGACCTTCTCCAAGGCATATATTAGTAAAACTGACAAGAGTCAGTGACAAAAAATATTAAGGGGAGAAGAAAATAATCCACAAAGGAACCGCTACCATGTTTTCAGTGGATTTCTCAGCAGAAACCTTACAGGCTAGGAGAGAGTGGAATTATGTATCCAAAATTCTGAAGATAAAAACTTTCAGCCCAGAATACTCCATCCAGCGAAACTGTCCTTAAGATATGATAGAGAAATAAAAACTTTCCCAGATAAACAAAAGCTGAGAGAGTTCTTTACCACAAGATCTGCACCCCCCCCCCCGCAGGAATGATCAAGAAGGCCCTCATACCTGAAAAAAAAAAAAGAAGGAGTTTACAAAGCCTTGAGCAAGGAGATAAATAGACAGACAAAATCAGAAAATTGCAGCTCTCTTTCAGAACAGGTTAGCAAACAATTATAACATTAAAGATAAAAGGAAGAAAAGCATCAAAAATAGCTACAACCACTTCATTTTAATCACAAACGCACAATGGGATAAGTTGTGACAACAATAACTTAGGGAAGAGAAAAGGAATGGAACCTGCTTAGACTAAGGAGATCAGAGGCTATCAAAAAATGGACTATCCCATCTATGAGATCTTTTATACAAACCTCATGGCAACCACTAAACAGAAAATCAGGACAGAGACACAAATGATAAATAAAGAGAAAACTGAGAAAACCATCATAGAGAAACACCAAACTGAACTGGCAGTCAGAAATACACAGGATGAGAAACAAAGGAAATATAGAACAACGAGAAAACAAGTGATAAAATGGCAGCATTAAGTCCTCAAATATCAATAATCACTCTAAATGTACATAGATTGAATTCTCCAATTAAAAGACACAGAGTGGCTGGGTGGATTAAAAAACAAGACCAACAATATGCTGCCTCCAGGAAGCACATCTCAGCTCTAAAGACAAACACAGGCACAGAGTGAAGGGATGGAAGATGATACTCCAAGTTAACGGCAAACAAAAGAAAGCAGGTGCTGCCATACTCATATCAGACAGAATAGACTTCAAGATAAAAAAAGGCAATGAGAGACAAATAGGGGCAGTATATAATGATAAAAGGGACACTCCACCAAGAGGACATAATGCTTATAAATATATATGCACCTAACACAGGAGCACCAAAGTACATAAAGCAACTATTAATAGACCTAAAAGGAGAAATTAAAAGCAACCCAATAATAGTAGGGGACCTCAACACCCTACTTACATCAATGGATAGATCATCCAGACAGAACATCAACAAAGAAATAGTAGAATTAAATGAAAACTAAACCAGGTGGACTTAATAGATTTATACACAACATTCCATCCAAAATCGGCAGAATATACATTCTTCTCAAGTGTACATGGAACACTCTCAAAGATAGACCATATGTTGGGAAACAAGGCAAGCCTCAATAAATTTAAGAAAACTGAAATCATATCAAGCATCTTTTCCAACCATCATGCTATGAAATCAACTATAAGAAAAAAGCTTGGAAAGTGAAAAATATGTGGAGACTAAACAACATGCTACTGAACAACCAATAGATCAATGAAGAAATTAGAGGAGAAATAAAAAAATATCTGGAGACAAATGAAAATGAAAATACACCATACTAACTCATATGGGATGGAGCAAAAGCAGTCCTAAGAGGGAAATTCATGGCAATACAGGCCCACATTAACAAATAAGAAAAATCTCAAATAAGTAATCTTAAACTACACCTAACAGAACTAGGAAAAAGAAGAACAAAGCCCAAACTCAGAATAAGGAGGGAAATAATAAAAATTAGAGCAGAAATAAATGAAATTGAAACCAAACAAACAAAAAAACAAAAACCAGTAGAAAGGATCACTGAAACTAAGAGCTGGTTGTTTGAATATAAACAAAATTGACAAACCCTTAGCTAGACTCAGTAAGAAAAAAAGAGAGATGGCTCAAATAAATAAAATTAGAAATGAAAGAGGAGAAATTACAACAGATACTGCAGAAATACAAAGGATTATAAGAGAATACTATGAAAAAGTATATGCCAACAAATTGGACAACCTAGAAGAAATGGATAAATTCTTAGACTCATACAACCTCCCCAAACTGAATCAAGAAGAAATAGAGAATCTGAACAGACCAATCACAAGTAAGGAGATTGAAACAATAATCAAAAACCTCCCCAAAAATAAAAGTCCAGGACCAGATGTCTTCTCAGGAGAATTCTACCAAACATTCAAAGAAGATTTAATACCTATCCTTCTCAAACTATTCCAAAAAATTGAAGAAGATGGAACACTTCCTAACTCATTCTACAAGGCCAATATCACCTTGATCCAAAACCAGACAAGGACAACACAAAGAAGGAAAATTACAGGCCAATATCGCTGATGAACATAGATGCAAAAATCCTCAGCAAAATATTGGCAACCCAAATACAGCAATATATTAAAAGGACATACACCATGATCAAGTGGGATTTATACCAGGGATGCAGGGATGGTTCAACATCCACAAATCAATGTGATACATCACATTAACAAAATGAGGAATAAAAACTACATGATCAGCTCAATAGATGCAGAGAAAGCATTTGACATGATCCGACATCCATTTATGATAAAAACTCTCACTAAAATGGGTATAGAAGGAAAGCACCTCAACATAATAAAGGCCATATATGACAAACCCACAGCCAACATCATACTCAATGGGGAAAAACTGAAAGCCATCCGTCTGAGAACAGGAACAAGACAAGGGTGCCCACTCTTGCCACTCTTATTCAACATAGTACTGGAGGTTTTGGCCAGAGCAATTAGAGAAGAAAAAGATAAAAAATATCCAAATTGACAAGGAAGTAGTGAAACTCTCTCTGTTTACAGACAACATCATTCTCTATATAGAAAACCCTAAAGAATCCACCAGAAAACTATTAGAAATAATCAACAACTACAGCAAAGTTGCAGGGTACAAAATCAACTTACAAAAATCAGTTGCATTTCTATATTTTAATAACAAACTAACAGAAAGAGAATTCAAGAATACAATCCCATTTATAATCCCAACAAAAAGAATAAAATATCTACAGATAAATTTAACCAAGGACGTGAAAAACCTATACAATGAAAACTATAAGACAGTATTGAATGAAATCGATGACATAAAGAAATGGGATGATATTCCATGCACATGGATTAGAAGAATAAACATGGTTAAAATGTCCATACTACCTAAAGCAATCTACAGGTTCAATGCAATCCCAATCAGAATCCCAATGACATTCTTCATGGAAGTAGAACAAAGAATTCTAAAATTCATATGGGACAACAAAAGACCTTGGATAACTAAAGCAATCCTGAGAAAAAAGAACAAAAGTGGAGGCATCACAATCCCTGGCTTCAAAACATACTAAAAGCTATAGTAATCAAAACAGCATGGCACTGGCACAAAAACAGACACATGGATCAAGGGAACAGAATTGAAAGTCTAGAAATAAAACCACACATCCACAGACAGATAATCTTCAACAAAGGAGACAAGAACATACAATGGAGAAAGGAAAGTCTCTTCAATAAATGGTGTTGGGAAAACTGGACAGCCACATGCAAAAGAATGAAAGTAGACCATTGTCTTTCACCATACACAAATTTTAACTCAAAATGGATAAAAGACTTGAAGGTAAGACCTGAAACCATAAAACTCCTAGAAGAAAATATAGACAGTACACTCTTTGACCTTAGTCTTAGAAGCATCTTTTTGAATATCATGTCTACTCAGGCAAGGGAAACAAAAGAAAAAATAAACAAACGAGACTTCATCAGATTAAAGAGCTACTGCAAGGCAAAGGAAACCATGAACAAAACGAAAAGACAACCCACCAACTGAGAGAAAATATTTGCAAATCGTATATCCAACAAAGGGTCAATCTCCAAAATATATAGAGAACTCACAAAACTCAATGACAAAAAAAAACCCGATCAAAGAAAGGGCAGAGGTTATGAACAGACATTTTTCCAAAGAAGATAAACAGATGGCCAATAGTCACATGAAAAGATGTTCAGCATCACTAATCATTAGGGAAATGCAAATCAAAACTACAGTGAGATGTCTCCTTACACCCATCAGAACGGCTATAAGTACCAAGACAGAAAGTAATAAATGTTGGAGAAGCTGTAGAGAAAAGGGAATCCTCATCCACTGCTGGTGGGGATGCAAACTGGTGCAGCCACTATGGAAAACAGTATGGAGATTTCTCAAAAAACTTAAAATAGAAATACCATATGACCCAGCTATCCCACTACTGGGTGTTTATCCAAAGAACTTGAAATCAACAATTCAAAGAGACTTATGCACCCCTATGTCCACTGCAGCATTATTCACCATAGCCAAGATGTGGAAGCAACCCAAGTGCCTGTCCACTGATGAATGGATGAAAATGTGGTATATATATATACAATAGAACACTACTCAGCCATAAAAAAAGACAAAATCGTCCTATTTGCAACAACATTGATGGACTTGAGGGTATTATGTTAAGTGAAATAAACCAGACAGAGAAAGACAAACACCACATGATTTCACTCATGTGGAAGCTAAACAAACTCATGGACAAAGAGAACAGATTGGTGGTTACTAGAGGGGAAGGGCTTAGGGGGTGGTCATAAAGGGTAGAGGGGCACACATGTATGGTGACTAACAAATAATAATGTACAACTGAAATTTCACAATGTTATAAACTATTATGACCTCAATAAAATTTTAAAAAGCAATGAACTATAGACATATGCAAGAAAATGAATGAATTTCAATATAATTAAGCTGAGTGAAATAAACCAAATAAAGAAGTAAAAATAAGTAAATAAATAAAAGAAATCAACCACTCACCCTAAACCATAAAAACCTCATCATCCTTATCTGCCTTGGGATCATTGGAACCAATATCTCCAAGTTCTTTATCCCTGTTTATATCGGTTAATACAGGAAGCCCAGGTCTCCATTTCCTCTGTCATGCTCAGACTATAATCACCAAACTCCTCGCAAGATTGATAAAGAAACAAAAGGAAGAATGTGCAAATAAACCACATTAGCAATGAAAGGTAGCCATAATTACAGTTGCTGCAGGTAGTTAATAAGTAAGAGAATATTTTCAACATGACAATAAATGTGGTGAAATTTTGTAAACTTCCCAGAAAGAGTAGAACTAAATCTGACTAAAGAAGAAATATAATTTGGATGGTTCTATAACTAAAACAGAATATGACTAGGTACTCAAAAATATTCCCACCAAAAAAATCCACCACACATGGACAGTTGTAAGGATGAATTCTATAAAACATTCAATGAAAAGATAATACCATAGAGAAGATCTAAAAAAAACTGCAAAAAATGAGAAACAGTATCCAACTCACTAAGGGTAATTATAAGGATCTTAATAAAACCAGAAAAGGGTAGCTCAAGGAATGATAATCATAAGCCAACCAAACTAAAGACCATAAATGCAAAAATTGTCATCAAAATATTAGTAATTTTGGAATTCAACAATGTATAAAACGACAAATTCGATATACCTCAAGAATACAAAGTTGGCTTAAGATTACAAACTTTACTAGATGTACTTCCAATAAAAATCACAATAGTTTGATATGGAGAATTACAAGCTGATTCTCATACCTGTGTAAAAGGCCAGAAGTCCAAGAAAAGCCAAGGCACCTCTAAAGGACGAGTTGGATGAATATGTCTTATGAAATAACAGACTATGTTAACTATAAAGTTATACAATATGTCAGTGTGGTGTGTTGTAAGACAAACATATGAATGGAATAGAACAGGAAGCTCAAAAATACTCCCATTCAGATATGGCAACTCGATTTACGTTGGCATTATAGATCAGGGGGAGAGGGTGGGCTCTTCAATAAGCTGTGCTTAGATAAGGGATTGTCCCAATGGAAACAATGGAATTGGACATCTGTCTCACACCATATTACCAAATCCATCCCCAAATGATTATATAATAAATCGAAAAGACAAAGTTTCCAGAGGCAGGAGGAGGCTCCGTGTTCTCTAAGGAGCATGGTTTTAAGTTAAAGATCATTCTGTTAGGTGACTAGGAGGTGAGGATAGTGCCTCAGACTAGTGACATATCCTGGAAGGGAACTCAGCTCGGGAAGAAAGTAGAAGCATAGCAACTCAGATCCATTAAAACATAGAACTTAGGAGGAAAAGGTTAATCATAGTGGGGTGGCATAGGATCTTTAAAGAGCCAGCATGTTTGGGCTCAGAGAGCGATACTGTTCTCTATGCAGCTGGGCTTCAGGTATTCATAGGAAAGGCCTAGTTGTTCATTCTGGGCAATGATTTCCTTATCTAGGTTGTCCAGATCTGTTTGAAATCATCTTAAAACAGCCTTGGGCTCAGGGCCTGAAAAATATTTTTCTGTGTGGTGCCCCAGGGGCACCTGAAGCAGAAAAAAAGGATCAATTAGTTTTTAGTTCTAAGAAATGGGCACCAAAGGCCAGTCACTCACTCTGATATCTTGTCTCCAGTTGTCAGTGCCCCCAATTTCCCAAGGTCCCCTCCCACCTTGTCTGGCTGCCACTGGCCCAGCTGTCACACAAGCAACTTCCGAAGACAGCTCTGCTTGACATCCGGTAGTGAGACCATCACTGTGGCCATTGTCACATCTTCCTTGGTGGTAGGTGAAGGCATCTTCATTGAACACGAGCATCAGAGACCCAGAAAAACCAGTCCAGCAGGGGGAGAAAGAATCTGGAGTCACACTGGAACTCTGATATGCAGGACCCTAGCCCCCAACTCTTTCCTTCAATCATCCCCTAATCTAGGCATTTTCCCTTAGGGACCCAGGCTTTCAGTTGTCTATACCTGGCTCTGGTTGATGGCCACATGCTGGGCAGTGCACGTGAAGATGCACGTGGCAAGGAAATGACAGAGCTGAGCCCAAGACTGGAAGGAGACAGTGAAACCTAGGAGAAGAAAGACCAAATTTAAAAACTGCAGTCCCTGAGGAGTCAAGGAAATAAATGCTGATGTCTTGAGACACCCATATTTAGAATTAGCAAGTGTTCATTCATTCATTCAAAATGTGTGGGATACTGTGTAGTAGGCACTGTCTAGGCATTGGGGATACATTGGTGAGCAAAAGTGACAAACACCCTGTCTTCTTGTAGCTTAGATTCTATTGGAGGAGAAAGATAATAAACAGAATAACCAAGTGAAATTGCACACAGTATGTTGATAGTGATGAGAAGAGAAATAAATCAAGGAAGACGGACATGAGAAGTCAGGGAGGGGTGGTTGATAATTTAGTCAAGGGCCCAGGGGAGCCTCAGGGGACAATTGTGTGTGAAGCAGGTGGTGCAGTGGTCAAGAGCCCAGGCTGTGGCATCAGCCCTGGGACCCATCCTGGCTCTGCTGCTGACCAGCTGCGTTACCTTGGACCAATTGCTTAGCCTCTCGGAGCCTCTTATTTTCCTCTGAAAATGAAGATAATAATTGTTACATTATAAATAGATGACCCATGTAAAGCCCCTCAGAAATTTGTAGCTATGTAGGGTGTAGCTTATGGTAAGGTGGAAGCTCTGAGAGGCTGCATGGTCAAATACTCTTTTTTTAAAAAGTGGTTAAAAATAACAAGATAAAGGCAGGTAACCAAAAAGTATATGGGCAAAAGGCTTTGATAGGCACCTCATAAAGGAGGATATCCGGATGGCTATTAAAGCAAGGAAAAAGAACGCAGTGCAGCAAGTCATTGGGGAAATGCAACTTTAACTCACAAAAGCTCTGCACACTCACCAAAATGGCTAAAGTAAAAACGATAGAAGTATATTTTTCATGTATTTGAGAGAATATGGAGCAATTACAACTCATGCTCTCCTGGAAGGAGTGGAAATTGGAACAGACACTTTGGAAAACAGTAACTTACCGAACATGAGCATACTCGGTGATCCATCAGTCCCACACCTACGTGTGCCCACAACAGAAAAACACACACACAAATGTCGATAGCAGCACAGAGCGTAATAGGCACAAACTGGAGACAATCCTAATTGCTCATCAATAGCAGAAAGGAAAAATAAACCGTGCCATATTCACAAAATGGGAAATTTACAGCAACGCTAATGAATGAACTTCACGCTACATGTAACAACATGAGTAAACCTCAAACATATTGTTCAGAGAATGAAGGCATACACAGGCAAGTACTTGCTTGTATTTCTATTTGTGTAAAGATCAAAACAGGTAAAACTAACCTATGCTGTTAGAAGTCAGGATAACGGTTACCTCTATGGGTATAGCCAGGTCTCTGAGGAGACAACCTTTGGTATGTAGAATTGTCCTGGGTCTTAGGAGGTGGGAATGGGATTCAGATGCTTCATGTATGGCTGGAGAGGGGGTTGTGATGAGGGGTCGGGGTCCTGAACCCAGGAGGGCAGGGCTGAGAAGGGGCTCTGGGCAGAGTCTCTGAGGAGCTCCTGTCTCTGGGGAGGGGTTTTACCTCGGTCCTGGGCCTGGCAGAGCCCCGCCTCAGTGATCTCCCGACACCAGGCCTGCAGCTCAGGGTCCCCTCTCACGGTGTCATCCCTGTGGTAGAAGAGGTGGACGATCCCCTCCACGTACCTGCCCAGAGGAGAAGGGAGGGGAGCTCCTTGAGGGGGGAAGGCTCCAGCCTCCTTCCTCTAACTTTCCTGTGGTCTCTGTCCAACTGACTTTCACTGTGTCTGAGGATAGATTCTTCAAGACATGCCTTTTGGGACTTTTCCTGGCTCTTTCTACACACTAGTGTGGAAAGGAATGAAATGTGGGTCCTTAGTTCTGGGAATTCCCTACATGTGGTTGCTGGCCATTCTTCCGGACAAGAACCCTGATTTGTCCAGATCCCTCAGTCTCCCCCTCCACAGCTTTCCCGACCGAGGCTCTCTACTCCTATTCCACTTTCCTCCTGTTCAGACCTCCCCACTGACTCCTCACACTCCCTCATCTCCCCAGGATTGAATCCTCTCCTCCTCCTGTCTGGACCTTCCTGTTTTCATGTGTTTCTTTTGCCTCATGCTGACCTCAGGTCAGAGCCCCACTCTCCCTCTCCCCGACGCCCCTCCATTTCTCAGCTCCCACTCTCACCCACCGGGCAATGATCTCCCAGAGCCGCAAAGCATCGTGGGCATAGAGAGCACTTGGGATTCCCAGCAGACCTCGGTCAGCCAGATCGTCAGGAGGACAGAGGGAGCAGTAGGTCAGCTGGGCCATGGCCTGATGGACCAGCTGCACATAGCCCCCTCCACCTGTGCTCACTGCTTGGGATGAGAGAGTTCATAGGTCTTGAGGTGTGGAAGAAGAGCTGGAGAATCTTGACATATTAGATAAGGGGTCAGAAATGGAGTTTTCAGAATCAAAGGTATAAAGGTATAAAAGAGACAGGAACCTGGGTGAAACTAAGAGAATTAGAGACTATGAGACAAGGACATGAGACAGATCTCAGGTAGCAAAAGATATTTGGAGATATAGAAAAGAATTTCCATCTGTGGTTGTGGCCTCTAGACTCTATGGCTCCACGTGGTGTGTACTCAAATCTGTATGGACTTGAATGAACCGTGGTGCTATGGGGAGAGGATATGAAAGGGTGAGGGAAAATACCTGAGAACCGTGTCTGGTTCCAGAGGAAGCTCTTAGAGCATGTGGATGGGGAATGCTGCATGGGAAGGTGAGAAAGGAAGGGGGCTGAGGAATCAGGAGTGATCACTAGGATTTCTGGAGAGGTCCAGAAATTCTCAGGTATCTTATCATGCTGTGAGAAGGGACAGATTGTTGACAGATGGTGCCAGTTGACACAAGTTCAATGGGGAGGGATCTGTGCCTTACTCCCCGTCCTAGGCACCCTGCAGTCCAGTCTCAGTGGCCTGCAGCTCTGGGCCATCCTTCACGGCTTCATCACTCTTGCAGAAAAGATTGGCCATCCCCTCCACGTACCTGCTCCTAGGGAAGAAGGCATTTGGTCTCAAGTGGCCAGTGTAGGACCTTCTTGACCTGTAGTTCCTCCTCATTCTCTCCACCAGGCCCACTGGGTCCTCCCTCTCTGTGCTACCCTCACCAGCTGATGTTTTCCCACAGCCTGAAGGCATCTTTGCCACAGAGAGAAGACTTCACATCCAAGAGCCCAAGTTCAGCCAGGTCATCAGGAGGGCAGAAGGAACAATAGGTCAAACAAGTTGTGGTCTCTGGAGAATGTCCACATGGCCTCCACTACCAGTGGTCATCACCTGAGGACAACCCCACAGCAGATAAACTAGGGTTAGCCATGTCAGGTGGGGCAGGAGAGAGATCAGGATCAGGAGATTCCAGGTCCTACTCAGGCCTCTCTAAGGAGAAGGCTACCTGGGTGTGAGACAGATCAGGGAGAGGCCTTCATGGAGGAAGCAGAGCTTGGGGGAGGGGGAGGAGTGAGCAAGTGAAACATCCCTTGGGATTCTGTCATCATTGAGCCCTCTTCCCTCTTTACCCGTCCCTTTCCATGCCAGATCAAAAATTCCCCATTCAGAGACAAGATTACTCTGAGCCAGGATGTTGATCTCCAAAGTGTAGTGAAAGTAGGGGCTCAGGAGCTGATTGTGGAAGAAAGAAGTGGGACATAGTCAAAGAAGAGGATCTCAGGATCCATGAGAGGAGGGGAAATTAAAGAACCATGGAGAGAAAAAAAAAAGGAGAGGATGGGTCTTCACGAAAATGAGAGACTTCCCGTAGGATTGGATTGTGTCAGGTTAAGATTTGGGAGAAGAGAGATGGGGAAATGTCTTCCTGGGGCCTCCCAAGGTCAAGGGTTTTAGGAGTTCACTTATTTACACAGTCTCATGTTATTCGTAAGAATTCTAGGAATCCTTTATCTCGTACCACAAAAACTAGCAAGCTTCCCACATATGAAACCATATGTTATGCCTCTCTCATCACTATTGATAAAGCATCTCTACTCCCTTCACAGGCAAATTCCTCCACTTGTGATCAGGAGCACGACCCCAGGACATCACTTGTAATCAATCAATCTCTCTCTCACACACACACACACTTAATATTTGATACCCTAACAAAGAAAACCCTCGCTTGACCCCACACCCCTTTTGTTTCTTGCTTACCCTTTCACAGCAAGTCTTCTTAAAAGCGTCACCCTGTGTTATCTCTGCTTTCTCACCTCACATTTTTCTGCTCAGCCCACACCAATCAGACACACCAATCAATGCAAGTGTCACTTCTCTGTTTGTAACTTTGTTGACTTCTCAGCAGCATTTGGCATAGACAATTATGTCTCCTTCTTAAAGCACTTTCTCCTCTTGGCTGCCATGACATCACACTTTTTGTTTCCCTTCTACCTCAACGGACGTCCCTTCTTTTGCTCCTTTTCTTACTTCACTCCCTCCTCTCAACTTACAAAGGTTGGGGTGCCCTAGAGTTATATCCTGGGACAAATTCTCTGCTGTAGCTACAAACCCTAAACAACTTCATCTAGTACAATGGCTTTAGATAATTCTGTTTTCTGATAACTCTAAAATCTCTATCTTCAACCCTGACCTGTTCCAAGAACTCCAGACTCATATCTCTAACTGCCCTCCTGACATTTTCAAATGGATCTCTAGGAGCACTGGAAACCTCACATGGTCAAAACAGAACTCTTTATTCTTCTCCCCACCAAGTAACATGGCTTCCTCTCTCATCTTTTCCCACCTCCCTTTCCTCCTACCCAATGCTTCAATCACTCACATCCTTCTCTTCAATCATACCTGTAGGGGAGGAAGACAATTCCTCTACCCTCTAGGTCCTCCTGGCTGATCTAAGAATTAAACTGACATGGGACAGAATAACAGGAGAAAATAAAACAAAGTTTAACAACATGTACACATTGGAGAAACCCAGGAAAACTGAGTAACTCACCAGAATGTCTGAAGCCACCACCTTAAATACCATCTTCAGCTAAAGACAGAGGAGGATGTTGGGGGGTGGTGATTTAGGACTTCAAAGGGGAGGAAGGCAATTTACATGGAGATGGAAATGCAAATGTTTGATAAACAAGTGTTTGCTGGGCAATCTATAGACAATGTGACCTGAGAGACAGAACTCTGATAAAAATGGGCTTGCTAGTGCCTTTCTGTCTATCACATCTCTTTTACATTATACTAATCCTATGATATTAGCTCCTTCCTGGAAGAGACCTATCTTAAATTCTTTTATGCAGTTAGGGGGAAGGTCAAAGTTTCTTCCAGAGTCTTTTGATCTTAAAAATAATCAAGCCAAAGAGACACATTTTGTGGTGGCCAATTCTGATGCCTGACACACCTACTATCAGCCATTATCCACATTCCTCTGCAGGTCTCTCTGACTGAAATGTCTGCATCCCTCACCACCCAAACAGAACCTCCTCAGCCCAAATTTCAACTCCTTTGTAAAAACCTACTCTCATTCTTTCCCCAACCCTGGGTCTTCTGATAGCACTGTGTATATATGTGTATAACTGTGTGCATGTGCATGCATGCGTGTACATATAAACTGAGATTGCTACTAACCTAACACGCCACAAGGTTAGACTCTTGGTAGATGCCACAAGGTTAGAAGTGTGAGATCTGAAGGGCTGTCAGATGCAGAATGACAGAGATGCTGAAATATCTTGTAGATAGGATGCAGGCTGGGCAGGCTTCTCATTGTGGCCACAGAAATAACCTCAGCCATCAGATGTCCCTCAGCAGGTGTGACTGTAACTGATATAGCTGGAAATCAGAACTACGGACCCAGATCTTGGCCAACAGCCAGGCCATGAGGGGATCTGAGGGCAGGAACAGCACAAGTTGGGGCCATCTGTGACAAGATGGCTGGAGTTGGGCAAGAGGGAGTTGGGGCTGAGGGCCTGTGTGTCTAAGTCCCAAAGGGGGTCAATGTCTGGGGGCGGGAAACCTAGGTCTCTACCTGAATAACCATGGGTAAGAGTCTTCCATCAGGCTGGAGCTTCAGCACCACATATTGTTACTTAGAAATGATGGCATTAGGCTTGACCCCATCCAGCAGGGAGAAATCAACTTCACACAAAGATCCAGCCTTAGGCTGGGGGCAGGGGTGGATAGAGGGGTAGGGTCAGTTCTGGACCTGCCTTCTCTCATTTGCCAGAGTGGATCCTTCCTCTACCCATCAACTTTTACTTTAAACACCAATCACTTTCCCCATAACCAATGCCCTAAATGCAAGGTTTCCACACCCAGTGTCTTTCAACAGAATTGGAGCTCCTGAGGTGAACTTTCTGGTTTTCCACCATGCACGTCCATCCCCTACAACCAAAGTCTTCCCTTATCACCCCCCTCAGGCTTTAGCCAAATGTAGCACAAAATAGTTCCTTTATCCCCTCCTCCCCCAGCTCTCTACTGGGCTTTGTTCAGTCTCTCTTGCTGTTTCCCTCCAGAAGCCTGAGCTCTTCCCTAAGACTAAGTACATCTAATGAAGAAGGAAGAGATGAAGGTGGAGATGGAAGAGGAGGAAGAAAAGAAGGAGATAACAGCAGGAGTTGGTGTAGATCAGTGGTGCTCAAGCAGACGTGATTTTGCCCCCCAGAGGATGTTTGGCAATGTCTGGAGACATTTTTGGTTGTCACAACTGGGGGGATGCTACTGGCATCTAGTGGGTAGAGGACAGAGATGTTGCTAACCATCCTACATGCACAGGACAGCCCCCCACAACAAAGAGTTATCTGACCCAAAATATCAATAGTACCATAGTTGAGAAACCATAAGTGTAGATGGAGGAGGGTGTAGATTAAAGAGGTATCAATGGAGGAAATGAGGGAAGGGGGGGCAGGAGGCAGGAGAAAGAAGCATAGAGAAAGGAGATGGGGACCATGGCTGTGGTGGCGAGTGAACAGAGGGAATGCAGCAGCTGGAGTTCTTTCTCCAGCTGGGTCTTCAAGTCTTCCATCCCTGGGCTGTGCCAGCTGGGCTGGGAGGCTGGTGGAATGCCTCAAGAGCATGGGGTTTGCCCTGTCGAGGAACTGGTACCCAAAGAGTGCATCATCCTTTCAGGAATTTCAAACCTGCTCTAGCGACATCAGTTGGGGCGCACGCTGTGAGCTCTGAGCTCCTGATCCTACTAACACGTCACTCTCCTATCCTCTCTCCCTCTTCTTCCAAATCCTTGGGTTGAAAATGTGATATAGATTTTAGGAGGTTGTGGTAACTGACCAGCCAGGGCAGTCTTTCCACACAGGAATATTTTTTTTTTTGAAGTCTTCCAGTCTTTTCGCAGAATTTGTGAGACCCAACGTCCCCTTGAGGGCCAAGTCCTTCAACCTGTGGAGAGAATGTTACTGAAAGTTCAGTCTGAACTCGATGTGAATCCAAATAACAAGAACAGAGTCTTGAGGGGAAAGAAAAGGCCTTATTTTCTTTGCCAGGTAGCGGGAGTAAAGCAATGGCTAGTGCCTTAAGAATTGCTAGCTCATTAGGAAGCAGGTTGGGGTTTTTAAAGGTTGGGAATGTGGCTCTTTGTGGGGAGTGTGGGGGTGGCTGTGGCCTTGCTGGCCACTATTTTCCCATCAGCCTGTGTCTGGGGCTGCTTCCAGCAGAGAAGATAAAGGATTTTGCAGATGAGTGTCCTTGGCTGTTTATCTCCATGGTGGATAGTAGACTCTGGCATCAGGAAGCTGAGGAGTTGGGGCCTGGGAAGCTTTTCTTGATATTGTCTGGACATTAGGTTCCTTA
Organism: Equus asinus; assembly: GCF_041296235.1. Lineage (NCBI taxonomy): Eukaryota > Metazoa > Chordata > Mammalia > Perissodactyla > Equidae > Equus > Equus asinus. The sequence goes on from NC_091802.1 coordinate 12,341,426, forward strand.
TAAGAGACTTCAAGGACCTGTGATTAGTTACAACTTGAGCGGGAGCCCAGCATGAGGCCATCTGGGCTTTTAACACTTTGTAATTTCTATTTGGTTGTAAAGCTCAGGGAGTCAGAGGTTAAAGAAACAAATATTTACATATGAGTGTAACTAAAGAAGCAGGGAATGGGATGTGTACTTTGAGTTTTAACCCCATATATGTTGGGTTCAACGTAGGGGAACCCATATCAGGGCTGGTATTAAGAGCCTGTAACAAGAAGGCCAGTGCAAGAAGATCAAGAAAGGATCCCACCTTGCATCCTAGGAGCCCAGTGCCCAACCTCCACCCGGCACTAACACTTTCACCAGAAAGAGAGTGAAGCCCAAATCCTCGTCCTGGAGGAATCACCTGTTCCTGGGAAGATCCCGCTGCGTGCTCCCCGCTATAGGCAGGATTAACCCACCTTTCCAGGAGACCGCCTGGAGGAAGAACTTGGAATCCGGAGAAAGTGGGGCGGTGGGTTTCTTGGGATCTGGTGGGAGATCAAAGGCTTTCTTGGGCTCACTGGTTCACCTTCTTTCTTGCCTTAGAGCTCCTGCTCCCGATGTTTCTTAAACAGGTTCTGCGGGTCTTCTCTCACAGTCCGGGCTGGGGAGAGGACAGAAGAGCACGAGGCCTCCCTTGACATCCCTCCGTGCTCGCTCCCCTGCGTCAGCCATCCTCTCAGCCCCACGCTCTTTCACTTCTCCCCTCTCCTCCAGCTTTCTCACTTTTCCCTCCTATATCACAGCATTCCCTCGACATCCTTCTCCCAGCCCGCCGGGTGCCGCCCCCCGTTTCCTCACGCCCTGACTGGTGCCCTCGGGCAGGCAGATAATCAGTGCCCTGCGGTCACAGGGGAAAGGGCCTCGCCTTGGGCTCCTGGACCCTGCACGGCGTGACCCAGCTGCAGAAGCAATCGAAATCCAACACGCCTTCGTGCTTACGCAGCTTCACCAGCAGGGGGCGACCCGGGTGTAGGACGACGTCGACATCAAACTCCGCCTCCCGCGGAACAGGACTCGGGTCAGAGGCAGGTTTGGGGGTCCTCAGAGAGGGCGGGGTCAGTGAACCTTCAGAGAAGTTTGGCTCCGCTTGCCCCACGGAGCACTTCCCAGGAGAGACCTGAATCCCAGCTGGAGGTGAGGAGGAACAGCCAACTCTGGGGCCTCCGGGCTCCGGTCCCCGCCGCGTCCGGGGAAAGCGCAGCGCATCTCTGCTCCCTCCACCCGGGCAGAAAATGCCGCTCTTCTCTCCTGGGCCTCTTGCTTTCTCTTTTCCTACCTGGCAACCCGAACCCGAGCTCCTTCTCCCGCGCCCGAGGCTCGGGCGCCCGCAGGCACCTCCTCCCTCCCCCGCCCCCAGTGGCCGCTGCAGGGTCCCGGGCCCCCGCGCCCGGCCGTGCTCTGCATTGACCTTGCCCCACACTGGCCGCAGCTGCTTCCCTAGGGCCGCTCTCCGTGCTCGCCCACCAGCCACAGCTGCGCTAGGTTGCTGAAGCCTCCCAAGACCGGTGGCCATGCGGATCTTGTACTTGCCCATCTTGCCCGGACTGGGAGGGGACCTGTGGAAATTAAGCAATTAAGAGGATCTGAGGCCCAGCCCCCGAGGAAACTACTCTCAGACCAGTGTCTGCTGTGATCGATTCCAGGGTGTCCACCTCCCACCCACAGGTTCCTCTCGGCTCAGATGCACGTGTCCCTGGGTTTCTCACAGCAGCTCTGGAAGGTGCGCCCCACCCTTATCCACTTGGCAAAAACTACCTGGCCAGTTCCACGCCCAACCAGGACTGAACACACTGGCCTACAGACGATGACAGATAAACACTAGCTATTACCCCCCCCCCACACACACACACACCTACACAAATTTTGATGAATAAATGAATAAGATAGCGACAAGGGACGGATATGAGGGAGGTGGAATGGTTTGAAGTGTGCGAGTGTTTTCAGTGAAAAGTGAGTGAACCATTTTGGCAAGGATGCAGGGCCTTTTGCTGAGGACAAGAATGAGATAATGCTGGACAGGTGAGGCAGCCGGGTCTGCTGTTCAGACTCGTGAGCCAAGAGGGGGAGTTTGAGATTCCTGGTCTAATCCAGTCATGAAGCTTCCGTTGGACTTTCCTGAAACCGGCTCTCTGGGGCCAGCAACCCAGGCTGAGCACCTATAATGGGCCCCATCAATCTGCTCCCTTAAGGACCAATTCTTCCCCACCCCACCTCCCAGTCTTTTGCTCTCCTCAACCTCCTTAGGGACAACTGCTGTACCAGGCACGGATCCCTCCTAGGTTCCTTCTTTGGATGTTCATTTCTATCCGCCTCTCCCCAGGTGCTCCTGCTCTCCCCTCAGCTTGCCTCTTTCCTGGACCTTCTGTTCCATTGTGAGCAAAGGCTTTGAATCCACAGCTTTTTGCTTAAACCTTGCTTCCATCTCCTCTTGTTCAAATAGTTAATCAAAATAGTTGGTTCAAGTGGGATTCAAAAACTATTCAGACATACCTTAAACATTTTGTTTTAAAGTGAAACCATAAATGTATAGACACTCATGAATGTTTTCATATAGGGTGGAATTTTTTTGAGTGTGGGTCCATAATAAAAGCTTCCCTAGGTCTTTCTTGCGTAAACCACACCCAAATGAGTTGATGTTTATTTAAAATGAAGCTAAATCCTAAAGGTTCTTGTGGGAAAAAAACTAAATGTAGTATCTCTCCAGATCTTTATGGTTTTCCCCAAACATTTTACTGTTGTCTTCCTACTCCTAATCATCAACTTCACAGTGATTTTTTTAATGATTCTTGTTTATAGAGTCATTAAGTATTCAACTTGGTTTTAATAAAACAATACCTTTATGTATACTCATTTCAGCCATTTTTCTGTAAATTTCATAATTACAATAATAAATATAACTGACATAAACAGTTTGGGAAACTTACACAACTATTCTTGAAAAACCTAAAGCTCAACTGGTGGGCATCAAAGTGCCAGGTGTGTCAGGAATTAGCCTACTCACTATGTGCGTTTGGCAAACTGTGGGCATGCCAGTCTCTTTTGGAGGGGATGGGTAGTGTTGATTACCTGATAATTTGGTTAAGTGTAGGTGATTTAGAAGCTCCTATTGTCAAATCCAGTTTTTCTCTGATGCTACCCTGTCCACAGCAGCTACCTCTCCCAATATGCAAGAATCTAGGGACCATGAATGGCCACAAACCCTCCCTGCTCCCACAGCCATGTCCAGAGAGTTGTGTCACTGCCATCCCTCAACAACTTCCTTCTGAAGTTCACGCTATTCCCCAATAAAATCCTCTTTCCTTCCTCCTCAAAATCAGAAGCACTCTCGCCTCCTCCCCATTGACTCCAACACCTAACAAACTTCGCCTTCACTCTGTGCCCTACCATTGTCCTCAAGAGCCTCAACTTGTATTTAGACAAGACCCTTCTTACACTTCAGCAACATGCTCCCTCCACTGACGGAGCCTCCAAATCCCTACTTTTCACATTCCAGTTGCCCGCCAAGCCAATCACAACTTAGATGTCATTTATCATCACTTAAAACTCACTGGCAGTATAGTACACATATCGTTGTTTAAGCCCTCAGCCCTCAAACCATTCTCCCTTTCCTGAAGATTGTGACTGGAGAGAGGAGAGAAAGAGAGAGACGGTGAGCTCCTGAGCATTTCCAGCCCCTTGCTCCGGCCCGTGGGAGACCCAGCTCAGTTCTCTTCCTTGGGTTGTGTGAGATACCAAGTGTCCTTCCAAGAAATCCCCTTTGGTGGCTTAAGTAAGTTTGAAGTGGGTCTCTAGGGCAAAAGAAATCCTATCAGGAGTAAGTATCAGTTATAGATGCATAGAAAGCAATTATGACACCAAGTAGTGACGAGTCTCAAGAATTGTTATGTAAACATGAATTTGTGTTCCTTCTCTAACCACCTCCCCATTGTGCTATGTGAACCTCCCTTCCTGCTGAGTAGTGTTTTATTTACTTAATGATTTCTTGTCCTGAGTCTACAATTTTCCAGTCCTTCTTGATTAATACTATAATCTTATTTCAATATTTAAGATTGCTTATTTTATAACTTCCACCTCAAAGTCCATTCAAAGCTCATCTCCTTGCCTCCATCTACTTCTAAACTATGCTTCTGCCACCTATTTAATTAGATGTCCTAACTCTAGCTACACTTATTTTTGGACATAGAGGCTTAGAGTAAAAGAGAGGGCTGATTTGCTTTTCATACAGTTTCCCTTTCCTTTCTCTCTTTGTAGTTCATACTCTCATACATCCTCTATGAAGGAAGCCGAGACAGAATGAAGAAATTCCACTAAGTAACTCATCAAAGCTGTCTCTGGCATCCACTACTGATTACTTGTGTGGATATGATAGTTCATGTAAGTAATGTTTGGTTTTTGGAGCAGTGTTCAGTTTCATGCCTGTCCTTTCTATCAAAAGCACTCCTCCTAGAGAAAGAGCCATATTTCATCAGGGTAAAATCCCAACACCATTTTCAGGCTGGATGTCCCATTATTTGGCCTGGAGATACTGTAGTCCCATGGCTTCTGCCCCTCTGCCAGCTTCCATGCCCCTACGTGTGGAGCCACCAGAATCACTGATACCCTCCTCTGTACTCACCCTAGTGAGTTGAGTTGAAAATGGCTCCTATCCTCTTCCAAGGCAAAATATATTATTTTCTTAGGTTATTAGGTTCTTTCAGGCTTTCTTGGAACTGTTTACAGGTGTCTCATTCCAAAATCTGTGGTGACATATGTCAAAGATAAACAAACAAACACAAAGACACAGAGAACATTTTGGCGGTTACTAGAGGGGAAGGGGGTGAAAGGAGAGCAAAAGGGGTAAATGAGGCACGTGTGTATGGTCATGGATGGAAACCAGACTTTTGGTGATGAATGCGATGCAGTCTGTACAGAAGCCAAAATATAATGATGTATATGTGACATTCACACAATGTTATAAACCAATGTGAACTCAGTAAAATTTTTAAAAATCTCCAGTGAGATTCATTCAAAAGTCTCCAGACCAATAACAAACACGAGTTTCTGTAGTAAAGCATGCCCCCAAATTTAGATGGCAAATAGCTCGCTCTTCTTCCCCATAATGGAGCACGACGACTAAAAAGGACAATGCTCCATACTACGAGGGCATCAGAACTCTTCTGTAATAACTTTTGTTTCACTGTCATACACTCCAGGGATGGCCCTAGGAGATTCATATTCTGCCAGTTTTCCTGCATCAGCCAAGGATCCAATAGAAGATAGATGACACATTTAAATTAGGATAATTAGAGGAGAATTTATTTACTCTGGGACAACATATAAAGGGATGGATAGGGTGTGAGAAACTACAGTGCCAAGGCTAACAGTCCTGGGGCTGTCAACACCTATAGGCCCAAGGAAAAAAGAGGAGGGAGTGGTTGCTAGAAAGTTATCTGGAGAAGACTTCCTTGAAAGGAAGAGTGCTCTTTTGTCAACTCACACACCCTGAAATGAACTTTTAGAGAGGGATTTAGGGGAATAAACACCCTTACCTCACTCTCCTTCCCTATTGCCTCCTGCTGGGGCTCCCCATTGGGCAAACCCAATTGGAAACCAGAGAGTATGAGAACCCATTAGTATAATCCATCAGATCATCTCCCAGGGAAGAGAGAAGAGTACATAAGGGTAGAAAATGGATCTGAAGAGACAAAAAGAATTTATCCAGAATACTGTCTTTATAGTAGACAGCCTCAGTCTTCATGAGAGCCTCTCTTGCATCCCCCCACTGTGGCTTTAGAGAGAAAAGAACCCTGCCCTCTCTCATATTGGTAAAAGGGAAGAAAATATTTCTCTTTAAAACACTAAACTTTAGGGTTGGGGTGGGCAAAATTGGTGAAGGTCGTCAAAAGGTACAAACTTGCAGCTATAAAACAAATGTCATAGGGATGTAATGTACAGCATGTTAACTATAGTTAATAATATTATATTGTGTATTTGAGAGTTGCTAAGAGAGTAGATCTGAAAAGTTCTGATCACAATAAAAAAAGCTTGTAACTATATATGGCAATGGATGCTAACTAGACTTACTGTGGTGATCATTTCATAATATATACAAATATCAAGTCATTATGGTGTACACCTGAAACTAATATAATACATCAATTATATCTCAATAAAAATACCCACTAAATTCCACAGAACACTGGTGACCTGTTCTATCTGTTCTCTATTTATACTGATTGAAATGGGATGGTTGGTAATAGAACCAATTTTGAACCGGCACCTTCAGTAAGCTCTCCGTGAGGTGGAAAAATTGAGATGAAGTGGGGGCTAATGAGAGTCCCCCATCCTGGGATAGGAAGTAGGCAGTGACAAAGCCATTGACTAAGCAATCACCTATTGTCTTCTGGGCCTCATATCATATGAACACTAAGGGAGATGCAATAGCCAACTCTACAGTTTCAGTTTTGTGACTCTAAGGTGCAGCAGAAGAGACAAATATGAGTTCAAGTTTGCCCATCTGAAAGCAGATGAACGCCTTGAGGAGATGCAATAGCCAACTCTACAGTTTCAGTTTTGTGACTCTAAGGTGCAGCAGAAGAGACAAATATGAGTTCAAGTTTGCCCATCTGAAAGCAGACAGGGAAAAGCAGAATATTTATATAACTCTGTTATGGCAAACTTTTCTTATTACAATCAGTGATTTGAGACCACTGGTGCCAAATCAAGAAATTAGTTGTTCAACGCTATCCCAATCAGAATCCCGATGACATTCTTTACAGAATTAGAACAAAGAATCCTAAAATTCGTATGGGGCAACAAAAGACCCTGAATTGCTAAAGCAATTCTGAGAAAGAAGAACAAAACGGGAGGCATCACAATCCCTGACTTCAAAACATACTACAAAGCTACAGTAATCAAAACAGCATGGTACTGGAATAAAAACAGGTGCACAGATCAGTGGAACAGAATTGAAAGCCCAGAAGTAAAACCACACATCTATGGACAGCTTATCTTCAACAAAGGAGCTGAGGGCATACAATGGAGAAAAGAAAGTCTTTTCAACAAATGGTGCTGGGAAAACTGGAAACCCATATGTAAAAGAATGAAAATTGATCATTCTTTCTCACCATTCACCAAAATAAACTCAAAATGGATCAAAGACCTAAAGGTGAGACCTGAAACCATAAGGCTTCTAGAAGAAAACGTAGGCAGTACACTCTTTGACATCAGTATTAAAAGGATCTTTTCAGACACCATGTCTTCTCAGAGAAGGGAAACAATAGAAAGAATAAACAAATGGGACTTCATCAGACTAAAGAGCTTCTTCAAGGCAAATGAAAACAGGATTGAAACAAAAAAACAACCCACTAACTGGGAAAAAATATTTGCAAGTCATATATCTGACACAGGCTTAATATCCATAATATATAAAGAACTCACACAACTCAACAACAAAAAATCAAACAACCCGATCAAAAAATGGGCTGGAGACATGAACACACATTTCTCCAAAGAAGAGATATGGATGGCCAATAGGCACATGAAAAGATGTTCATCATCACTGATCATCAGGGAAATGCAAATCAAAACTACACGAAGATATCACCTTACACCCATTAGAATGACAAAAATATCTAAAACTAATAGTAACAAATGTTGGAGAGGTTGTGGAGAAAAAGGAACCCTCATACACTGCTGGTGGGAATGCAAACTGGTGCAGCCACTATGGAAAACAGTATGGAGATTCCTCAAAAAATTAAAAATAGAACTACCATATGACCCAGCTATCCCACTGCTGGGTATCTATCCAAAGAGCTTGAAGTCAGCAATTCCAAAAGTCCTATGCACCCCAATGTTCATTGCAGCATTATTTACAATAGCCAAGACATGGAAGCAACCTAAGTGCCCATCAACAGATGATTGGATAAAGAAGATGTAGTATATATATACAATGGAATACTACTCAGCCATAAAAAAGAACAAAATCGTCCCATTTGCAACAACATGGATGGACCTTGAGGGAATTATGTTAAGTGAAATAAGCCAGATAGAGAAGGACGATCTCTGTATGACTCCACTCATATGAGGAATTTAAAAATGTAGACAAAGAGAACAGATTAGTGGCTACCGGGAGAAAGGTGGGGTGGGGGGTGGGCACAAAGGGTGAAGTGGTGCACCTACAACACGACTGACAGACAATAATGTACAACTGAAATTTCACAAGATTGTAACCTATCATTAACTCAATAAAAATAAATGAATAAAAAGAAATTAGTTGAATTAGTTGTGAGTCTTAATGAATAATGGCAGCCAAATCATCTGAAGCACCTGGTTTCTAACAGTAAAGTTGGTATAATAACTGGGGAAATGGAGAATCCTGGCAACTGAAGAGGATATCTAGGAAGAACAAGAGGTTTTAGGGAGCTCTCTCCCCAGACTTCACCATTCCACCAAATACTATCTCCATATGTGCCCCCTAGTTATGATCAAAGACGTTACAATATTCCATTGTAGAGTGGTTTCCACCATTATTCTGGGAATGCATCATATAAGCAGAGGATGGTAATATTTAAGGACTGGACTTCCATGCTGCCCTTCGCTCCCCATTTGTGCCCTGGGGTCAAGGCAATAAAGCAAAGAGTTCAGCAGAGATGTGTGGAGCTTTCAGGCTTGCTGAGAAGAAACTTAAACTCCACGTGGCTCAGTTCTGGCCATTAAGTCTCTGATGATGACCCACATGCTAAACAGTCCACTAAATTTCTGTGTGAATTTCTTTCTCAGATACAGGAATCATAGGGAAGGTAGTTAAAGATGTATGGATATAGTTAAAGATAGGTGATAGGTAGATGGATAGATGATAGATATCTACATCTATAGATATAGATCTATATAGAGCTATAGATCTATAGATATCTATATCTATGCCTACATCTGTATCTATCTAGAGAGAGAGAAAGATAGAAAGAATATAGAATTTTTTCCTCTACAACATAAGAACATAAATATGGCTGCCAACAGATCACCATGGAACTAAGCCTTCAGCAAATGTCCTCTCCAGGAAGAAAACTACCAGTTATTTGCATCCATTATCGCAAATTAGAAAATGTGAATCAAAAAACTGATATTAGGGGCCGGCCCCGTGGCCAAGTGGTTAAGTTTGCACACTCTGCTTCGGTGGCCCAGAGTTTCACTGGTTTGGATCCTGGGCACAGACATGGCACTGCTCATCAAGCCATGCTGAGGTGGGGTCCTGCATAGCAGAACCAGAAGGACCTACAACTAGAATACAACTATGTACTGGGGGGCTTTGGGGAGAAGAAGGAAAAAAAAGATCAGCAACAGATGTTAACTCAGGTGCCAATCCTTAAAGAAAAGAATTGATATTAAACTTGTCAAGGTCACTTTGGGAAACCTTATTGCATCTTCATCAATGCAAAACTTTTAGGCAATGGGAAAATCCTCCAGATCAAAATAGGATTAAATCATATTCAAACAAGGCTGTGTGCTTTGAGTTAGACCTAAGGATTTGAGATCACCTCAAGGGAAGAACCTCAGAGTGTGCGAGGAGGGGGGAAGACTGGGGTAGTGCTTATGAGCACGGGCTTTTGAGACAGCCAGACCTGAGTCCAATTCTGGACCTGCTAACTTGCTGTGTGACCCATGACACATTACTGAACCTCTCAGAGTCTCTATGACCTCATCTATAAAATGAAAGTAATAATACCTACATCATGGAATATTTGAGGATTCAAACGGTTGCTGTATAAACTGCTCTTAACAGAGTATCTAACATTTAATAAGCATTCAACAAGTGGTAGATATCATTATGCACAAGGAAACCTCAATAAAGAGGTGCAGAGCTTTGACTAAGGTAACTGAGGACGGTCTTGATGCATTTGGGGACAAAGTTTTTCCTTCTGGGGAGAAGTAATATCCTAGATAACGAACCTGAGGGCAACAAAATTGTATTTTGTCTCCTGAAATCTGTCCCTTTTGAGCCAGATCTTCTAATAGGTATTGGGTATCTGTCAATGAATTATCAAATGCACTGGGGCAAAGAAGGAGGTCATCTACATATTCAATACATCAGTAACATGGGAAGACAAGATTCTTGAAGTTTTCATTTAATGTCTGGGGAAAAATAGGCTGTAAACCCCTGGGGCATAACAGTCAAGTGTATTGTGGATTTTCTTAGACGAAGGTAAATAGATGTTGGGAGTCAGAGTGGAAGGATTTACTAAAGAGAGTGGAAACATAAGTCAATAACAGAGAAGTAATTGGTACTGGGGGTATTGAAGCAAGGATGATATAAGGGTTTGAAACTAAAGGGAATCTAGGCTTTCTTAGTTTATTTACGGTCCATAGGTCTTGGGTTAATCAATATCCTTCCCATTAGGCTTTTAAAGAAATTAATAGACTTTATTTTTTAGAACAATATTAGATTTGCAGAAAAATTGAGTAGATAGTACAAATCTATGTAATCAGCGCTCAGATCAAAAAACATAAAATAACCAGCATCCCAGAAGCCTCTCTCATGACCCCTTCCAGTCACTACCCTCCTCCAAGAGGTAACCACTGTTCTGACCTCTAGCGCCACGATTAGTTTTGCCTGTTTCATTCCCTATATAAATGAAGTCACAGCATATGTACCCTTCTGTGTCTGGCTTCTTTCTTTCTTTCTTTTTTGGCTGAGGAAGATTCACCCTGAGCTGACATCTTCCTCTTTTTGGATGTAAACCGGCCATCACAGCACAGCCACTGACCAATGAGTGGTGTGTGTCCAAGCCCTGGAACCAAACCCAGGCCACCAAATCAGGAGTGCATGGGACTTAACCACTAGGCCATCGTGGCTGGCCCATGTCTGACTTCTTTCGTTCAACAGTGTGTTTGTGAAATTTGTCCACATGGCTGCATATTAGTTGTTCTTTTATTCTCATGAGTGCATAGTATTTTTTGTGCAAATATACCACAATTAATGTACCCATTCCATTGTTGATTGGCATTTGGGTAGTTTCCAGTTTGAAAGTATTGTGAATAGTACTGCTATGAACATTCTAGGGCATCTTTTAGCAAATATATATAAACACATTCGTTGGATATATATTAGGAGTGGAATTATTGGGTCATAGGCTGTACATATGTTCATTCTTAGTAAATACCGCCAAATAGTTTTCCAAAGTGGTTGTACCAATTTATACTCACACTGTTGGTTCATGAGGGTTCTATTTGCCTCACATCTCCACTCCCCAGCACTTGGGATTTTCTTTGCAGCTGTGTTCCCACTTAAAGAAGACGAAAGATATTGGAGAGCAATTAGGAGTCTCTGCCTCAATCAGAAACACCTTAGTATGGAGAGCTTTAATCTGGGGCAACAACACCCACACTTTCTCAAGCACTTCCCAGACGGTTTGCTCATTTCCAGTAGAGAAGAGCCCTTTGGGGGTTTTGCCTAGAAAGTGAACATCTGGTTACTCGGGATTCCATGAGTGGGAGGAGGAGAAATCAACTGTTCTGAACACAGTGCTTAAATTAATATCTAATTTTAGCCCCACTTCTCAATTCTCTTTCATCTTACCTTATATCTGGACTTCATGACCCTGTCTAAGGATCTCAAAGAAAGGGCAGCTCCTCCCCAAATACAAGCTGCTCTTCACCTTTTCTAGTCTGCCGCTTCCTCTCTCCCACTTCATCAGTCACACCGCTCCGTCTACTTTCTATCTTCTAAAATTTTTGAGATTTTTCATTCCTTTCAGATCTTCCCCACTTCTTTTCACTGTGGACCCTTTGTTATTCCTTACAATAATTTTTATAGCATCTTGGGAGGAAAAGCAGCACTCAGTTCTTCATATTCAATCAGGAGTCTTCCTTTTGCTTAAGTAAATTGTTTGGCTGCTAATGGAAATCAACCACTTTCTTCTTTTTTTTTTTAGTGTTTTTTAAGTTTGAGTTCATAATAGTTTACATCATTGTGAAATTTCAGTTGTACGTTATTTCTTGTCTGTCACTACATAAGTGCTCCCCTTCACCCACTGTGCCCACTCCCCACCCCTTTCCCCGGTAACATCTGAACTGTTTTCTTTGTCCGTGTGTTGTTTATATTCCACATATGAGTGAAATCATCTGGTGTTTGTCTTTCTCAGACTGGCTTATTTCACTTAGCATAATTCCTTCCAGGTCCATCCATGTTGTTGCAAATGGGATGATTTTGTCTTTTTGATGGCTGAGTAGTATTCCATTACATATATATATCACATCTTCTCTATCCAATCATCAGTCCATGAGCACTTGGATGGAAATCAACCACTTTCTAATGGGCCATAAAGCTCTATTGTAAAGGGAAAGAAATAGAATGAGTACTTTTGTGTACAAGGAACCAAAAAAAGATGGAATCGAAAATGTAGGAGAGGAGCTCCTGACATGACGGCGTGAGTTCTGTGAACCTGCTCTCCAGCGAAACTATTGAAACATTTTTAAAAAGCAACTGTATAAAATCTCTGGGAATGGTCCTGAGGGCATACAGCAAATGAAGAAACGCTTATTCATGAAAATCTCCCAAAACTCAGTTTTTTAAAAAAGTGAGAGTTTGTGGTACTTAATCCAAGATCTGCTCCCTCTTTCCCACCTCTAGCGAGACGGAAACTCACTCCAGACTGGCAAGGCAAGAATACAGAGCTCCTTTTCCCTCTAGCTCCCAGTCAGAGAGCTATCTGTATTTGGTGCACTTTTCCAAAAACATGTCAGCATTTTTCATCCTGCTCCTAACTGCCCCTTGCTGAGGGTGAGCTCCAGACGGTGCTGCTGAGTGGGGGGGACACCCTTCTTCTGCTCAGCCCCTACTCAAGCAACAGAGGCCCTACCTTAGGTGCAGAATGGTGAGAACATCTAACCTAATTTTACACCTTAAGGAACAAGAAAAAAGAAGAGCAAACTAAACTCAAAGCTAGCAGAAGGAAAGAAATAATAAAGATTAGAGTGGAAATAAAAGGAATAGAGAGGAGAAAAACAATAGAAAGAAGCAATGAAAGCAAAAGTTGATTCTTTGAACAGATCAACAAGATTGGCAAAACTTTCGCTAGACTAAGAAAAAAGAAGAGAAAACACAAATAACTAAAATTGGAAATGAAACTGCAAATATTACCACTGACCTTCCAGGGATAAAAAGGATTATAAGAGAGTACTATGGCTTCCTTTAGTATTATGTTTGGATTCCTTTCTCTTAATGTTTTTGTGTATTTATTATAGGTTTCTGGTTTGTGATTACTGTGAGGTTCATATATAATAACCTACATACATAGCAATCTGTGTTAAGTTGATGGTCTCCTAAGTTTGACCTCTTGCTGAAAGCTCTACTCTTTTACTCCTTTCCTCCCACATTTTATGTTTTTGTTAGTATATCTAACCTCTTTTTGTGCATGTGTATACCCACTGATCATGGATATAGATAATTTCGCCACTTTTGTCTTTTGACCATCATATTAGCTTCATATGCAGTTCATCTGCTACCTTTATTGTATATTCACCTTTACTAGTGATTTTATTGGGGTTTAAAAAAAATAATTTTCTTATTCCTATATGTGAGCTTCTCTTTTCCACTTAAATAAGTACCTTTAGCATTTCTTCTAAGTCTGGTTTCTTGGTGATGAACTCCCTTAGCTTTTGCTTGTCTGGGAAACTCTTTATCTCTCCTTCCATTCTGAATGATAACCTTTCTGAGTAGAGTATTCTTGGCTGTAGATTTTTCCGTTCAGCACTTTAAATATATCATGCCACTGCCTTTTAGCCTGTAAGGTTTCTGCTGAGAAATTTCTCATAGCCTTATGGGGTTTCCTGTGTGTAACTTGTTACCTTTCTCTTGCAGCTTTTAGGATTCTCTCTTTATCTTTGATTCTTGACATTTTAATTATAACGTGTCTTGGTGTGGGCATCTTTGGGCTTATCTTGCTAGGAGCTCTCTGTGATTCTTGTACCTGGATGTCTGTTTCCTTCCTTAGGTTAGGAAAGTTTTCAGCTATGATTTCTTCAAATAGATTCTCTGCCCCTTTGTCTCTCTCTTCTCCTTCTGGGACACCTATATTTTGGATGTTAGTGCTCTTGATGTTGTCCCAGAGGTCCTTAGACTGTCCTTGTTCTTTTTAATTCTTTTTTCTTTTATTTGTTCAGTTTGGGTGATTTCCTCTAGTCTTTCGTCCAGCTCACTGACCCATTCTTCTGTATCATCTACTCTGCTATCGAGCCCCTCTAGTGAGTTTTTCATTTCCATTATTGTATTCTTCATTTCTGATTGGTTCTTTTTTATATTTTCCAGTTCTTTGTTGAAGTTCTCACTGAGTTCATCTATTCTTCTCCCCAGATCAGTGAGCATCCTCATGACTATAAGTTTGCATTCTTTCTCAGGCAGATTCTTTATCTCTGTTTCATTTAGTTCTTTTTCTGAGGATTTGTCCTGTTCTCTTGTTTGGAAAGTATTCCTTTGTCTCTTCATTTTGCCTCTTTTTCTGTGCTTCTATCTATGTTTTAGGTAGATCAGCTATGTCTCCCGATCTTGGAGAATTGGCCTTATGTAAGGTAAGAGATGCCTTATGAGGCCCAGCAGTGTGCTTCTGTTTTGTCACCAGTTCCAAATGTTCCAGAAGTGTCCCTTGTGTGGGCTATGTGTGTCCTTTTGTTGTGGCAGGGTTGCTCTTGCTGCAGGTGCCCAGGGAGGCTAGGCTGTGCCCCTGGCCAGTTCACTGTAGTGTGTAAGAGAGTACCATGAACCACTGTATGTCAACAAATTAGATAGCCTAGATGAAATGGACAAATTCCTGGAAACACAAAAACCAAAGCTGACTCAGGAAGAAATAGGAAATCTGAACAGAATTATAACAAGAGATTGAATCTGTAATCAAAAATCTCCCAGCACAGAAAAATTCAGTACAAATGGTTTCCCTAGTGAATCCTACCAAACACTTAAAGAAAAATTAACATGAATCCTTCTCAAACTCTTCGAAAAATAGAGAAGAAAACACTTCCTAAGTCATTTTGTGAGACCAGTATTACCCTGGTACAAAAGCCAAAGACACTACAAGAAAAGAAAACTACAGACCAATATCCTTTATAAATATAGACACAAAAATCCTCAACAAAATACTAGCAATCTAAATCCAACAGAATATTCAAAGAATTATATGTCATTACCAAGTGGGATTTATCCCAGGAATGCAGGGTGGCTCAACATAAGAAAATCCACCAACGTAATATAACATATTAATAGAATGAAGAGGGGCCGGCCCCATTGCGGATTGGTTAGGTTTGCATGCTCCTCTCCAGCGACCCAGGGTATCACCAGTTCGGATCCTGGGCACAGACATGGCACCACTTATCAGGCCGTGCTGAGGCAGCGATCCACATGGCACAACCAGAGGCACTCACAACTAGAATATACAACTGTGTACTGGGGGGCTTTGGGGAGAAGAAGAAGAAAAAAAGAAGATTGGCAACAGTTGTTAGCTCAGGTGCCAATCTTTAAAAAAATTTAAAAAATAGAATGAAGGAAAAAAAATCATCTCAATTGATGCAGAAAAAACATTTGACAAAATCCAACGCATTTAAAAAAAAAAAAGGCTCAGAAAACTAGGAACAGAAGAGAATTTCCTCAAAATGATAAAGGGAATCCATGAAATACCCACAGCTAATACCATACTCAATGGTGAAAGACGAAAGCTTTGCCTCTATGGTCAAGAATAAACACAGATACCCGCTTCTACCAGTGCTATTCAATATTGCACTGAAAGTTGTAGCTAGAGCAATTAGTCAAGAAAAAGAAATGAAAGATATCCAAATTGGAAGGAAAAAAGTAAAACTATTTGAATTCACAGATGACATGATTTCAAATACAGAAAGTCCCAAGAACCCACAAAAACTACTAAAGCTAATTAATTCAGCAAAGTTGCACAGTACAAAATCATTATACAGGAAATCAGGGTTCCTATACACCAGCAATGAACAATCCAAAAATGAGATTAAGAAAACAATTCTATTTACAATACCATCCAAAAGAATAAAATACCTTGGTATAAATTTCACCAAAAAGATGAATGGCTCGTTCACTGAAAACTACAAACATTACTAAAAGAAATTAAAGAGGATTTGAATAAATGGAAAAGCATTCGATGTACGTGAATTGGAAAAGTTAATACGTTAAGATAACAATACTACCGGAAGTTATCTACAGGTTCATTGCAATTCCTATCAAAATTGCAGAAATGGAAATGCCAATATTTAAACTCATATGGAATAGCAAGGGACTTTGAATAGCCAAAACAATATTTAAAAAGAAAACCAAATTTGGAAGACTCACATTTCCCGATTTCAAAACTTACTACAAAGCTATAGTAATCAAAACAGTGTGGTACTGGCATAAGGGCAGACATATAGACCAATGAAACAGAACTGAGAAGTAAACCCATGCATCAGTGGCAAACTGATTTTTGACAAGGGTGCTGAGATCATTCAGTGGGGAAAGAACAGTCTCTTCAATAAACCGCGCTGGGACAATTGGCTATCCACACGCAAAAGACTGAACGTGGACCCTTATCTCACATCATACGCAAAAATGAACTTAAAATGGATCAATGACCTAAATATAAGAGCTAAAACTCTAAAACTCTTAGAAGAAAACGCAGAAGTAAATCCTAATGACCTTAGATTTGGCACTGGATTCTTAGATATGACACTAATAGCATGAGTAAGAAGAGGAAAAAAATGCATAAATTGGACTTCATCAAAACTCAACTTTTGTGCATCAAAGGGCAGTGTCAAGAAAGTGAAAAGGCAAACTACAGAATAGGAGAAAATATTCACAAATCATATATCTGGTAGGGTCTAATATCTGGAATATGTAAAGAATTCTTACAACTCAACAACGAAAGACAAACAATATAATTTTTTAAGTGCACAAAGATTGAATAGACATATATCCAAATAACATACGTAAATGGTCCACAAGCATATGAAAAATTGCTCAGCACCATTAGTCACTAGAGAAATGCCAATCTAAACCACAACGAGGTACTTCAGACCCACTAAAATGACTGTAATGTTTTTTAAATGAAAAATAAGCTTTGGCAAGAATATAGAGAAATTGTAACCCTCATACATTGCTGGTAGGAGTGCAAAATAGTGCAGCTGTTGTGGAAAACAGTTTGGTGGTTCCTTAAAATGTTAAACATAGAATTATCATATGATCCAGCAATTCTACTCCTAGGTATGTACTCAAAAGAATTGAAGACAGGTGTTCAAACAAATACTTGTACACGAATGTTCATAGTACCACTATTCACACCAGCCAAAAGGTAGAAACAAACCAAATGTATACCAACTGATAAATGGATAAACAAAATGTGGTGTATCTATACAATAGAATACTGAATATTGTTCACCCATAAAAAAGAATGAAATTCTGATACCTACTAAAACATGGATGCACCTGGAAAATATTTTATAAAAAGCTAAACGCAAAAGGTCACATACTGTATGATTCCATTTACATGAAATGTCCACAATAGGGAAGTCCATAGAGACGGAAATCAGACTGGAGGTGTCTGGGGGCTGGAGGAGGGTGAGTGGGGAGTGACTCTTTAATGGATGTGGCTTTCTTTTGGAGTGATGAAAATGTTCTGGAACTAGATAGAAGTGGTGGCTACGTAACACTGTGAGCTTACTAAATGTCACTGAATTGTTGCCTGTACACTTTAAAATGGCTAATTTTATGTTATGTAAATTTTACCTCAATTAAAAAAAATTGTTAGAGAATAATGCGACAAACGCTCATGTACCCACTACACAGAATAATCCACTGTTAACATTATTGCTTCGGATATATTTTTATATAAAATAAATAGAACATCACAGGGAAAAAAAATCATATGAAGAAAAAGGATGACGCTCTGCCCCTCCTCTCTTCGCCCCCCAACCTTGCTCCCTCCAAGGAACCACATCTCAAGTTTTTAAAATATTTCTTCTGATATTTATACCACATTTCTAAATAATATACTTACAGTTCTGTTTATTGAGCAGCCAATTTTAGAAACTATTTACTAATGATTTGACTTGCTGTGACAGTAATGAGAATTTAGCTCCCCCAGACTTCTCTCCTTTTCACTTTTCCCAGCCTCCCTTATGATTATGTCTAAATTTTTGTTAAGTCAATATTCAGAGTTTACATCACTTTGATTGTGTAAATATTGCTCACTGCAGTCAAGCAAAATAGATTCTATTTCCTTTCTTGCATAGCATTGTTTCCCTTGAAATTAATAGTTGCCTTGTTTTTTTATTTGCTTAATTTCCATGTACTGTCCTTAACTTTCACATTGGCTTCATCAGATCTGTAAAACGCCTATCTATTTTATTATTTAATTATAAAATATATGAGATAGCACATCAGTGACATTTTATCCTTTCTTAGATCCCTCTGTCCTCCCGCTCCAACCAGAACTGGCCAGTCTTCACATCCGCCAAGCAGTTGTTATTCTGGAATCTGCCTTTACTGTTTTCCTATGTTGGATCCTCTCACTAAATCCCAAGTTTTTCTCTTCTTGGTTTTTTTCTTATTTTGCTCCAGTAGCTTTCTTGTGGATATGACTCCCTGTGCACCTTAAAATGTGTTTAGCCTCTCCTCACATTTAACAATTTGGTGGCAGTATAGGTGTCGCTTTATTGTCTCTGGCTTCCGATAGTGCTATTGAAATGCCCAATGCCTTTCCAAATCTAGTTTATTTTATGTAATCTGCCTTTTGTCAGTGAAGCCTTTCAGAATGTTCTCTCTATAACTTGCCTTCCAGCTTTTTGTAAATGTAATCCATGGGTTTTTGGTTTTGCAATCTAGTTGTTCTGTCTGTTTTTATGTGAGTATATAGATCCAAAATCTATGCTTCCTCCTCTGATACCACCTGCCCAGAATCCCTACATATTACTTTTCATAGTAAAAAACCGTGGTATAGGAAGATTGATCTGTACATTGAGTTTGTAATGAGTTTTTATGAAGTTGCAGAGATGGCAGGGAGCCAATGTTGATTTCTGAGAGATGGGAGCGTTATTATCAGGCTGGCTTATATGAAAGATTAGCTTGGCAGAGGTTTAGGGATTGGGGAAAGACAGCAGAATGGGAAGACAAATTATGATGGTACTTCACCAGCTCAAATAGGAGATGATAATAAGGGAGAAGTGGGTGGCAATGGCAAGGGACAGACAGATGTGAGAAACACAATGGAGGCTAAACCAAGTGGCTTGGTGATGAGGGAGGGGGACCTTCATGAGCTGCCCCTCAAGGCTAGGGAAGCTTGTTGTTCACCCACTCTTCCCTTCCAGGCAAGGGGAACTCTTCAAGCCGGGGAGTTCCCTCCTGGCACTGGGCAATACCAACTTGGGGGATGGGATGATGGAGGTAAGATGAAGCTGTCTTCCTTCTTGTTTTGTGTGGTTATTCTCAGGCTTTTTGTTCCACTGTGTTGCTTACATGTCTTAAGCGGACTCCGAGCTCTCCCAGAGCTGTGTTGTTTGTGGATAGCTGTCTAACTGTTGATCTTTGACGGGAAACAGAGGCTGGGGTCTCCTACGCCACCATCTTGGTGATGTTGCTCAGACATTATTTCTGATGAATGATGACAACATCGCCATGGCTTTGGAAAAGGGATTAAATCTGAGTTGGATCAAGTCTCTTGATTTACCGCTTCGTGTGGAAAATACAGAGGAGAGAAGAACACATTGAACCGTGCCACTAACAGGCCATCAGGAAAATCTACAGGACCTGCAGCCTGGGTTCTCCAATACATGAAGCATAAGGAAAGGGAAAGGGAGGGAGGCAGATGCTAGAATTAAAAGAGATGTAAAGACATATCACATTTAAATAGTGAGCAATACTGTAGTGTCTATAGATGCAGACCTGAGGGACAAAACCGAAAAGAATCACGAAGAAATGATAACTATAAAAGTCAAGAGAGTGGTTACTCTGGGGAGAAAGGCATGTGGGGAGGAGAGTGGCTGAGTCGGAACACTGGAGAGGCTCTCAGGGAGGCTGGCAAAGCTGTCGTTCTTGACCTGGATGGTGGGAGAGTGCTTTAGAGTAAATCCGTTAAGCTGTACCTTTATTTTGAGTGGTTCTGTATCTGTGTTTTATTTTACCAAAAAAATAAAAAAAGCCCTTATACAAAGACAAGTAATTAATAGGAAGAAAGTGTTTGCAATATATAACAAAGCATTAATGTCTATAATACATAAGAATCTTCTACAAATAATAAAACATAAAAAATCTTATAGAAAATTAGCAAAGCCATTAAGAAGCAAAGTATAAAAGAAATGCAAGCGATCAAAAATAAGTGAAAATGTGTTTAACCTCATTAAATATTAGTTTAATTATTACTCATTAGTAATTATGAGTATAATTATTACTCATTAGCACTCATTAGCAATAGGGGAAATGCAAATTGAAAGAAGATAAAAGTTTTACCCTTTTGACTAAAAACAACAATAAAAAGCCCTGTAATTTGTTGAAAAGAGTATGGTAAAATTGGCATTCACATTGCTGAGAGAATAAATTGGTAAAACTTTTGTAGAGGACATTTTGGCAGCATTAGTTAATATATCAAATATGCTCACATTTTACCCACAATTCTACTTCTAATATCTAAAGAAAACACCCCTCTCTGGACCCAAGGGACATTCATTGTGGCACAATTTGAAATTTTTGGAAAAAAATATAGTTGTCAATAGGGTAATGACTAAATAAATTTAAATTACAATGCATCCATACTATCAAATATGGCCATAGATCTGGATAAACTTATAGTATGATCCCAATTATTTTTCAAAACTGTATATGTATATATGTAAATTAAGTGCATATTAAACCTTTAAAAATTATAAATAAACATGCCAAAAAATTAAAAAGTATATAAGGATATACAGCGCCAAGTCGTAATCTTGCTCTAGAACCTAGTCCAGTTAACAGAGGTAAATACTCATTATTAAATACCTAAATCAAATTAATAATTTCTTATATAACCTTCTAAAATTTTTCTATTCATTTGGGAGTTATAATGGGTATATAATTTCAGGGAGGCAAACATGGATAATTCTTTATCTCTAAAGTTGACTTCAGTTGTTGACTCTGAGCCCCAAATCAGCATTCTAGAAGACAACTTGGTCATTTTTCTATCATCCTTTTGTTATTATCTAGTTTTAAATTCATTCTGTGTTATTATCTAGTTTTAAATTCATTTCCAGGTTTTCTTTTCCCCTTCTTCCCATCCTCACTCTGCATGTTCACGTGGCCCTCAGAGGCTGTGGCTGGAAGCAGTCTGCTTTGCAATTGGCCATACCTCCGTGGCAAGGAGCAGGTGCTTCTCTGTCAGTCTCATCTGGTCCTGTGTTGGCATCAGTGGGTCCTTAGAGTCTGAGTTCTCTTGGCTGATGTTGGGAGACAGCTTTGATGTCTAGGAACCAGCAGATCCTGCTACAAAGTATAGTTCTAAAGCGGTTTTCTGATGTGCACAACCCCACCAAGATGCAGCTCTATTCTTGTCCTCACCCCAGCAGGAATCTACACAATTTTTTAATGCTCATCCCCTTACCCTGCCAGGCAAACTCTTGAGCTGAAATGCCAGCAGCTTCCTCTACTAGCTACCAATGCCCTCCCAAGCTTCTCAGGGTCTTGCAGCAAAGGCTGTAGATAGCATGACTGACCTGTCATCCCTGGACCCCCTCATTGCCACTCCAATTATTCTCTGCATACTCAGTTGCATGAGAAACCTCTGTTGAATTTCTGCCTCAAACTTTAGCCAGAAAACAATGTGTTAATTTCTCAGAGTCACAAATAATCTCCAGTTTTGCAATGTACCTTTTAAGGTTGCTTTCCTTTCATCACCACACCGACTCAGAGCCTGGCCCCAGGGAGAAGAGAGAGAAAGACTCTACATTCCTTCTCACTCTCTTTTGCCTTCCTCCAACTCTTCACCTTTATATGAGCATAGAAGGGGGAAAATTGGTTCTACCAGAACAAAATCTACCTTAAAATCTTTGAACTCTGTCTATTCACACCACTGTGTGAAAGCTTTACTGTGTCACACTAGGCAGGGATGCCTACATGGTACTTTGCAATTTAAAAGCTGTGGTCTTTCCTCTCTGAGTTGGGCTACCTCCATAGCTGTCAAAGTCCTCAATGTTTAGATCTTGCATGTGGAATGGTCTTTGAGGGGATTGGGAGGGTGTCAGGGTTAGGATTAGGGTTAGGGTTAGGGTTAGGGTTAGGAATGGCTTATTAGTAAGTACATTAAAATATCATCCAGCACACGGTTTATCTGTTGGATGTTTTTTATGAAAGTACAGAATATGAAAATAACAGTAGTTTTAAAAATAAGGATATGAGATATCACACAAGACGTATGTCTGAAGACATGTCCAGAAATCATCAAGATAGGTTAATAACCCAGCTGCTCAATAATGTCTAGTCTCTGCTGCCACTTTCCTGCGGTTTTCTTGCTTTACCTTCGTGATCGCAAAATGTCACAGCTTTAAACATTACATTCTGAAGCTATGATGTCTAAAGGAAGTCACAGAGGAAGGAAGGAAGACGAGGAGGGAGGGAGAGAAGAACAGAGAGTTTCTCCTTGCTTGCCTCTCTCTTTTCATCAGAGAGGAAAATCCCTCTCAGAAGTTCAATGGCAGACTTCCTCTTACATCCCATTGGCCATAATTGGGTCTCAAGTTGACAAAAAATTAGGACCTGATTGACAATGGAAAGGGGGACTAGTTTGGGATAAGCAACAAATACTGTTTCCCCACTATTAATATTTGTGTCTATTTAACTTTTTTCACAAATGAACACATAATTCAACCGTCCTCCCTTTTCCTTTTTTTACCAAACAATATACTCTGAAGATCTTTTCATGTTGGCACATTTACGTATAACTCACTATTTTAATGGCTGTATTATATTCCACTATAATGGACATGTTCCTTTTTATTTTTGACCTGCAGGGCATCATTTCCTTTGGTGAATTACCCGTTCCAACTCCATGTGATTTTGTGACATCCTAAACCCTCACCACAGGGTAGACATGTGTCTCCAATAGGATGATCCAGAGTCCTTTAAGGTGGCTGTGGGAGGCTATATTTCTCAAAAAGAGCTAAAGCAGTATTTCCAGTCCCACAGGCTTTTCCAGAACCTTGCTACTTTCCCATTAAGAGATAGGGTCTATTTCTCTTCCCTTTAAGCCTAGATGGGGCTTTGTGACTGCCTCGCTTCATTCACACTCACACCACTCTCATCGTCATCTCACACCTGGACTCCTGTAATAC
This sequence comes from Equus asinus, assembly GCF_041296235.1. Taxonomy (NCBI): domain Eukaryota; kingdom Metazoa; phylum Chordata; class Mammalia; order Perissodactyla; family Equidae; genus Equus; species Equus asinus. Next base: position 12,364,766 of record NC_091802.1, read on the forward strand.
TGTCTTCATTATCTGCCCACTCTCTGCACTCTCTTCCGCTGTTGACAGGTTAATCGTCCAAATCTAGAGGTCTGACCGTGTACAGTAGTCCCCCCTTGTCCACCGTTTCACTTCACCTGGTTTCACTTTCACCACGGTCAAACATGGTCCGAAAATATCAAATGGAAAATTCTAGAAATAGATAATTTTTGAGTTTTAAATCACTTGCCATTCTGAGTATCATGATGAAATCTGGCACCATCCTGCTCTGCCCTTCCTGTGACATGAATCACCCCTTTGTCCAGTGCATTTACACTGTGTATGCTACCTGTCCATTAGTCACTTAGTAGCCATCTCATTATCAGATGAACTGTTGTGGTATCACAGTGCTTGTGTTCAAGTAGCTCTTATTTTACTTAGTAATGGCCCCAAAGTGTAAGAGCAGTGATGCTGGCAATTCGGATATGCCAAAGAGAAGCCAGAAAGTACTTTCTTTAAGTGAAAAGGTGAAAGCTCTCAATTTAATAAGGAAAGAAAAAAGTCATATGCTGAAGCCGCTAAGATCTATGATAAGAAAAAATCCTCAATCTGTGAAATTGTGAAGAAGGAAATAGAAACTTGTGCTAGTTTGGCTGTAGCACCTCAAATACATATGTATAGGAAAAAACATCATATATATAGGGTTTGGTACTATTCATGATTTCAGGCACCATTAGGGATCTTGGAACATATCCCTCATGCATAAATGGGGACTACTGTAACTCTCTTATTCACAAATCATCATTGGCTCCCTGCCTCCACTCACTACTGCACACCAGTCTTCGGCCTTTTTAGCTAGTAGGTAGAATTTATGAAATTTCCACTTCTGTAAGTCAACGACTCAAAATATCAGCAATTTCACATGGTTCAAACTTTTTATCAATAAAAAGAGTACGTGCATATGGTAAAAACTCAATCAATAGAAAAATGCAAAAGATTATACAACAAAAAGAAATTATCTCTATTATCTCAAATTCCTAATCCCAATTTCCAGAGGTAAACATTGTTAGCAATTTATTGTATATCTTCTAGAAAATTCAGTTTTACTTGCCTAAAGTTGTGTATAATATTACTTCATAATTCTTTTAAATACCTTGGAGAGCTATGGTCATGTTTTATTTCTCTGTCTTAATTGTTGTTTCATCTCTTTTTGCTTAATAAGCCTTAAAGAGGAGTCTTTATATCTTTGTTTTTCAAAGAACCAAATTTTTGTTTTATTAATGAATTCCATGAGGCCTTTTTATTTCTAATTTATTAGTGTTTTACACTATCTCCCAGAGGTCCCTGGAGGTATCATGCTCCAGTTTTCCACAATAGTAAGCAGCTTATTAATGCTTTTTTGGTTCCCTTCCCTTCCCTGTCTCATTCACCACTCTCCTATCAGGACTTCCTGGGATAACCTCCCAAATAAACTCCTCCCTGCACTCAAATCCTAGTCTTAGGGTTTTCTTCTGGGGAAACCCAATCTTAACTGAGATAGGAACACTTGAGTGAATGTGCTTGAGAAGTTTCAACCCCAAGATTCCTGTAAACCCTCTGGGCCAGCAGAAGTAGCCTCTTTCAGCTAGCTAGAGGACAGAGCTCTTATTTTCTGGAGAGCATGCAATGGCCTCCCCTAAGGCAGGTGTTATGCAAGATGGTGTTGTCCTCCCCAAGATCTGCCTCCACCTCTCCTCTTTGCTTTTAGACTACTTTTAAAGATTTTATTTTCTATTTTTTTCCTTTTTCTCCCCAAAGCCCCCCAGTACATAGTTGTATATTCTTCGTTGTGGGTCCTTGTAGTTGTGGCATGTGGGATGCTGCCTCAGCATGGTTTGATGAGCAGTGCCATGTCCGCGCCCAGGATTTGAACCAACGAAACACTGGGCCGCCTGCAGCAGAGCACGCAAACTTAACCACTCGACCACGGGACCAGCCCCTAGACTACTTTTAAAGTCGAATCTAAGTATGGCCCAAGGAGGGAACTAATCTATTCACCAAAAGAACTGCAAAACATGACTAGTGCATGCATACTAAGAAATGAAGAAAATATGCTTGGGTGTGAATCATGAGGGTGCCAGTCTAGGAAAGGCAAGATCTGAGGCCAGATAAGGCAGAGTTTATTGATGTCACTCTCCTGTGGCTTAAGATTTAACACTCTGCAAGCAAAAGAAAGCAGATGTAGCCATACTTATATCAGATAAAGTAGACTTCAAGATAAAAAAGATAATGAGAGACAAAGATGGGCATTATATAATGATAAAAGTAACATTCCACCAAGAAGGCATAACACTAATTAATATATATGCACCTAACACGGAAGCACCAAAGTATATAAAGCAACTATTACCAGAACAAAAGGGAGAAACTGACAGCAACACAATAATAGTAGGGGACCTTAACCCCCACTTTACATCAATGGATAGATCATCCAGACATAAAATCAACAAGGAAACAGTGACCTTAAATGAAACACTAGGCCAGATGGACTTAATAGATGTATAGAGAGAGCATTCCATCCAAAAACAGTAGAATACACATTCTTCTCAAGTGCACATGGAACATTCTCAAAGATAGACCATATGTTGGGAAACAAGGCAAGCCTCAATAAATTTAAGAATATTGAAATTATATCAAGCACCTTTTCTGGCCACAGTGCTATGAAACTACAAATCAACTACAAAAAAAAGCTAGAAAAGTCATAAATAAATGGAGATTAAACAACATACTACTGAACAGCCATTAGATCAAGGAAGAAGCCAAAAGAAAGAATCAAAAAATACCTGGAGACAAATGTAAATGAAAACACAACATATGAACTCTGATGGGATACAGCAAAAGCAGTGCTAAGAAGGAAATTCATAGCAATATAGGCCTACCTCAACAAACACAAAAAATTCTCAAATAAATAATCTTAATCTACACTTTAAAAAAACTAGAAAAAGAAGAACAAACAAAGGCCAAAGTCAGTATAAGGAGGGAAATAGTAAAAACCAGAGCAGAAATAAATGAAATAGAGACTAAAAAAAACAATAAAAAGGATCAATGAAACTAAGAGGTGGTTCTTTGAGAAGATAAACAAAATTGAGAAACCTTTAGCTAGACTCAGTAAGAAAAAGTGAAAGGACTCAAATAATAAAATCAGACACGAAAGAGGAGAAATTACAATGGATACCAAAAATTATAAGCGAATACTATGAAAAGCTATATGCCAACAAATTGGATAACCCAGAAGAAATGGATAAGTTCTTAGACTCATATGACCTCCCAAAACTGAATTAAGAAGCTACAGAGAATCTGAATAGACCAATCACAAGTAAAGCTATTGAAACAGTAATCAAAAACCTCTCAAGAAACAAAAGTCCAGGACCAGACAGCTTCTCTGGTGAATTCTACCAAACATTCAAAGAAAATTTAACACCCATCCTTCTCAAATTATTCCAAAATATTGAAGAGGATAGGTTGCTTCCTAATTCATTCTACAAGACCAACATTAGCCTGATACCAAAACCAGACAAGGACAACACCAAAAAGGAAAATTACAGGACAATATCGCTGATGAACATAGATGCAAAAATCCTCAACAAAATATTAGCAAATCAAATACAGCAATACATTAAAAGAATCATAGACCATGATTAAGTGGGATTTATTCCAGGGATGCAAGGATGGTTCAACATCTACAAATCACTCAATGTGATACGCCACATTAACAAAATAAGGAATAAAAATCACGCGATCATCTCAATAGATGCAGAGAAAGCATTTGACAAGATCCAACATCCATTTATGATTAAAAAACAAACCTCACTAAAATGGGTATAGAAGGAAAGTATCTCAACATAATAAAGGGCGTATATGACAAATCCACAGCCAAATCATTAATTACAATTAACACTGAAAAACTGAAAGCCTTTCCTCTGATTACAGGAACAAGAGAAGGGTGCCTACTCTCACCACTCTTATTCAACATAGTACTGGAAGTTTTAGCCAGAGCAATTAGGCAAGAAAAAGAAATAAAAGGGATCCAAATTGGAAAGGAAGAAGTAAAACTCTCACTGTTTGCAGATGATGTGATTCTATATATGGAAATCCTAAAAAAAAAAATCCACCAGAAAACTATTAGAAATAATCAACAACTACAGCAAAGTTGCAGGGTACAAAATCAACATACAAAAATCAGTTGCATTTCTATACACTAATAATGAACTAGCAGAAAGGGAAGGCAAGAATACAATCCCACTTACAATGGCAACAAAAAGAATAGAATACCTTGGAATAAATTTAACCAAGGAGGTAAAAGACCTATACACTGAAAACTATAAGACGGTGTGGAAAGAAATCAAAGAAGACATAAAGAAATGGAAAGACATTCCATTCTCACAGATTGGAGGAATAAGCATAGTTAAAATTGCTATATTACCTAAAGCAATCTACAGATCCAATGCAATCTCAATCAAAATCCCAATGACATTCTTCATGGAAATAGAGCAAAGAATCCTAAAATCTATATGGAACAACAAAACACCCCAAATAGCGAAAGCAATCGTGAGAAAAAAGAACAAAGCTGGAGGTATCACAATCCCCAACTTCAAAATATACTACAAAGCTATAGTAATCAAAACAGCATGGCCCTGGCACAAAAACAGACACACAGATCAATGGAACAGAATTGAAAGCCCAGAAATAAAACCACACATCTATGGACAGATAGCCTTCAACAAAGGAGCCAAGAGCATACAATGGAGAAAGGAAAGTCTCTTCACTAAATGGTGCTTGTAGCCTGGTGTTGTAGCGGTTAAGTTCGCATACTCTACTTTGGTGGCCTGGGATTCACGGATTCAGATCCCAGGTGGGGACCTGGCACCACTTGTCAAAGCCACACTGTAGCAGCATCCCACATAAAATAGAGAAAGATTGGCACAGATCTTAGGTGAGTGACAATCTTCCTCACACATACACAAAAAAATGGTGTTGGGAAAATTGGATAGCCATGTGAAAAGAATGAAAGTAGACCATTATCTTATACCACACACAGAAATTAACTCAAAATGGATTAAAGACTTGAATGGTTTCAGTAAGACCTGAAAGCATAAAACTCCTAGAAGCAAATATAAGCAGCACAGTCTTTGACATCAGTCTTAGCAGTATATTTTCAAATACCATGTCTACTCATGCAAGGGAAACAAAAGAAAAAATAAACAAATTGGACTACATCAGACCAACTTCTGCAAGGCAAAAGAAACCATGAACAAAATTAAAAAACAATCCTCAACTGGGAGAAAATATTTGCAAATCATATATCCAAGAAGGGGCTAATTTCCAAAATATATAAAGAATACATATGACTCAACAACAAAAAAATAAATAACCAAATCAAAAAATGAGCAGAGGATATGAATCGGCATTTTTCCATAGAAGTATTCCGATGGCCTACAGGCACATGAAAAGATATTCAATACCACTAATTATTAGGGAAATGCAAATCAAAACTATAATGACATATCACCTTACACTGGTCAGAATGGTTATAATTAACAAGGCAAGAAATAAATATTGGGGAGGATGTAGAGAAAAGGGATCCCTCACACACTGCTAGTGGGAATGCAAACTGATGCAGCCCCTATGGAAAACAGTATGGAGATTTCTCGAAAAACTAAAACCAGAAATACCATATGATCCAGCTATCCCACTATTGGGTGTTTATCCAAAGAACATGAAATCAACAATTCAAAGAGATTTATGCAACCCATGTTCACTGTAACATTATTCACAATAGCCAAGACATGGAAGCAACCCAAGTGCCCATCAACAGATGCATGGATAAAGAAGATATATAATGGAATACTACTCAGCCATAAAAAAAGACAAAACAGTGCCATTTGCAACAATATGGATGGACTTTGATAGTATTATGCTAAGCTAAATAAGCCAGACAGAGAAGGACAAACACTGTATGATTTCCCTCATATGTGGAAGATAAACACATAGATAAGGAGAACAGATAAGTGGGTACCAGAGGGGAAAGGGCTGGGGGGAGGGCAAAAGGAGTAAAGGGACACATGTGTATGTTGATGGATAAAAAGTAGACTATCGGTGGTGAGCACGATGCAAGATACAGAAACTGATATATAATAATGTACACCTGAAATTTACGCAATGCTATAAGCCAATATCACCTCAATAAAATAAATTTTTAAAAAAAGATTTAACACTCTGATGTGGCATCAGAAAGCCTTGTTGGAATGTTTCCTTGGAGTTTAGAGAAAACAATAGACTGGTAAATGAGGTGGAAAAGCTCTTGGAAGAATATTAAGGAAGAGATCAGGTGTAGAGAAGTGGGTGTGTTAGAAAGAATTTATTAACATAACATCAGCTGACTATTTCCCTGCAGGGCCCAGAAGGTACTCCCTTCACTAAAGCAATGAGGAATGCATGAGTGAGGAGAGCACCAGCATCCTTAGAAAGCTCAGTGCAGTTGCCCTTGTAGGTCAGAGATGACACTAGAGGATGTCATAGAACTAAGTACTAAACCACTGTGATGGGTTAGTTTTCTTTTAAGCATTAGCAAACCACGTTATGCTTTGCTCATCAAAATTATGCAACAAACCAGACATTTACCTCCCCTTATACCTTACAGATCTCAGTTGATGTTAAACTGGCCTTGCTCATTTTTCGTCACCCTTGTATTTTGCATTATGTTTTTCAGTATGAGCCTGCTTACCTAAGATTTTTCATTATTAAGACCACTTATTTCTAAAACACTACTTGAACTTGAATAACTAATATATTTCAGTATTTAGTGTTATGGGCAAAAGAGAGCCATCAAGGAAAACTCCAAGATTGTTTTTTTTTAAAGATTGGCACCTGAGCTAACATCTGTTGCCAATCTTTTTTTTTTTTTTTTTTTTTTCCCTTCTTCTCTTCCTCAAAGCCTCCCAGTACTTATTTGTATATTCTAGTTTCAGGTCCTTCTAGTTGTGCTATGTGGGACGCCACCTCAGCATGGCTTGATGAGCGGTGCAGGGTCCTCACCTAGGATCTGAACTGCTGAAACCCCGGGCCGCCCAAGCATAGCATGCGAACTTAACCACTCGGCCATGGGGCCGGCCACTCCAAGATTCTTAGTCAGAACTATGGGAAAGATGGAGCTGGTATTAACCATGCTGGGGAAGACTCAGGGAGGAAGAGGTGCAGGTGAAAGATCGGGAGCTCAGTTCCACTTTGTCTAAGCCACTTCAAGTTGTTGCAAGTGAACGATCCAAGTTACTTGAACCAAAAGCATCCTACCTTATACAGAATTTGCACCAGTAATTGGGAGACTACAAGCATTAGATCATTAAATATAGATCATAAATATTGTGTCCTTTATAATGAGGATGGAGAAATGAGGATGGAGGAGAGGAAGAGCTCCACCTTTTTGGGTTAAACTTGATAAACTAAGGCTTATTGCATGCTAGACTGAGACCATATGCCTGAAAATACTGCAACATCAAAGAATTTGGTAGGAAAAAAAAAGTCCATCATGTTGGAATGTGTTAGCTATGTCATGCAGCCTTCAATAAAGACTTAAAAGAAAGAGACTAGCTTAAGCTGAAGGTAATGATTTCAAATCAGAGAGGGTATTGCATATTTGAAAACTGCTATGAGAGTAAATCTTAAAAGTTCTCATCACAAGAAAAAGAATTCTGTAATTATGTATGATGACAGATGTTAACTAGACTTATTGTGGTGATAACTTTGCAATATATACAAATATCAAATTGTTATGTTGTATACCTGAAACTAATATAATGTTGTATATCATTTATAATTCAATAAAAAATAAAATAAAATCAGAGAGGGAAGAGTGGCTTTGTTAAAAGCGCCTCTCTCTGGTTATAGACTACAATTTAAAAACTACTGGAATTCTGGTAATCAGGAGTCTTTTGCTCTTGGAAAAACTGAACTCTCTATACCCCAAGCTAAGATTAGTGCTAGCAAAGTCAGGGAGATGGGGACTCAGTATGAAATAAGACTAAAGCACAGAGAAACGTCTTTCCCAAGTGCCTCCCATTAAGTAAGCACTCTGCCTGACGAAACAGCCTCAGTGGGAAGATGCAACTGAGATTAACAATGTCACTGGTCCAACTGGGCTTTTGTGAGACTTAGGAAAATGTATCTTTCCAGGTAGAGGCATCCCCACAGGTGTGCAGTTTCACGAATGATTCATGATTTTTGCATATCACTAAAAGTGCACTAAAGATCATGATTACTATAGAGACTTATTTTGTCCTCTCCCAACTTGAATCATGTAGGGATCACTAAGACCCACATCTTTATTTTAAAAACTCTCCCTTTGAGTTTTCACAGATCCTGTACTCTCGCTTCCTGGAGTTTCAAGCCTACCAGCTTATCTGGTCAGATCTGCGGTGCCTCACCTCTCTCCACTGCCCAACACATCTAACAACAGCTTCTTCATCATAAACTTTGACGTTTTTCTTTATATTTAGACTTTTAAACATAGTGGACTAGACACTCAGAAGAGTATGGCTCCCATATCCTATTGATACTGTCAAAGTTCATAAGACATTTACTATCTCAAACCATAGATGATCAACAGACCAATTAGACATCCTAACATTATCTGTATTCCCTTCAATTTCTGAATTAAAATTGAAAATTTCTTCACTAAGAGTTATCTGTAATGGTTTTTGATTCTTTGCATTAATCCCATTTCTAATACCAATCTATTTCACCACATACTGACAAATATTAATGGCAAGCTCATATTGTAGAAAACATCAGACATAGATACCAAGAAAATAAACAAGACCTAGACATCAATTAAGTCAAATGACTTATTTATCCAAAGGATGCTCATCAGAGACACACAGCTGCAGATGATAAAATCAGAGTGGGTGATATCATTCCTTCCAGAAACTCACTTGTCCACCTTCAGATCCAGACTTATCCTAGGGCTAGATTTGGTCAGGACGTATCCTTGCCTGGGTACATACTGGGACCTCCACACTCTGGCCATATTCGCCTCACAAATCTCCAGATCCTGTTGTGGGCAGCATGATTGCCAGAGGACAGTACACAATGCACTTTGGCCTGCACAATAGTTCCCTCAGCTTTCTCACGCTAAAAGAGCTGGGGCTGTGTACATACCAGAATTTAGATATGTGGGTCTAGGACAAAGGTCAGTCACTCAGACGTTTCAAGAATCATAGTAACATCTCACAGACCAGCTTAGTGCCTGCATGTGGGGTCTCAATAACATTTCACCATGGGTAGCCCAGGGCTCTATCTCCTGACTGCTTTTGGACCAAGCACAACCAAGACGAGTGTCATAATATCTGGCTTTGCTAGCTATTAACTACAATGAGGAATAACCCCAGAAAAGCTATCAGACATAAGGGGAAAGAAAAGCCTGCTCTTAAAGGGCTTATGCACAAATTCACACATTTCAGAAAGCAACCTAAAATCACCAAAAAGAAAGCTGCACAGTCCTTTGGTGAAAAGAGACTCACTTGATAGGCTCTGGGTACATCTCAGTGAGAGGTGAGACCTCCCCAGGGACTGAGACCTTGGCGGTAGCCATTATTGTGACCTAGTACAGGCATGCTGACACAGATGCTGGCAGACACCATTGGAGTTCTTCCCCTGACCTGTTAGGGCAGGGGTCTGCTCCGCCCACTAGAGCACTGATTTAATCCAGTTCAGCCAGCGCAGACATCCCACCCTAGGGACAGGCCCCACCCAACAGTAAGCCTTCAGGCAACTTGTGGGCCCACATAAGCAGGGTGCCTGTAACCCCTGCAGCCAGGTGAGTGGGTCCACCTCTGAGGGGCAAGGTCTGTGTTGGTGAAGTGTGTGGGTCCCCTACAGTCAGGTGACTAGGTCCGCTTCAGTGGGTTGAGGCACATGCATGGTGCAGGACTGTGTTGACAGAGTGTGTGGCCCTGTGGGCAGTGGGGCTTGTCAGCTGCAGCAGACTTGTGCTCCTCAAATAGCCACATAGGGGATTGGCCCCACCTTCCAAAGCCTGAAATAATTGGGTACTCCCATGCTTGGAGCTGGTCTCACTCAGCTGCAAGCCTGAGAGAGCTGACAGCAGCCTTGCAGGCCAGAGGCCTACAGTAATTGTGAGCCCCTGAGCGCAGCAATCAGCCATGCTGGGGGTCTACTCACTTATCAGAAAAACTCCAACAGGAATGTGCTATTAGACCTTGCAGCCAACTGTGCTTGGGCTCTCCATGCCTAATAAAGTGACTGAAGGGTCCATAGCAGACACATGCAGCTGAGCATTACAACCAACTGGCCAGGGGGACAGCTTTGCCTCCCTGGGCACCTGCAGCAAGAACAACCCTGCCACAACAGAAGGACACATGTAGCCCACACAGGGGACACTCCTGGCACATTTGGAACTGGTGATGAGTGGGAGGCACACTGCTGGGTCTCATAAGGCATCTCTTACATAAGCCCACCTCTCCAAGATCGGGAGACGTAGCTGATATACCTAAAACATAGATATAAGCACAGAGAAAGAGGAAATATGAAGAGACAAAGAAATATGTTCCAAGTGAGGGAACAGGACAAATCCCAGAAAAACAACTAAACGAAACAGACATAAACAATCTACCTGATAAAAGAGTTCAAACTAATAGTCATAAAGATGCTCATTGATCTTGGGAGAAGAATGGATGAACTCAGTGAGAACTTCAACAAAGAAATGGAAAATATTAAAAAATAACCAATCAAAAATGAAGAATACAACAATGGAAATGAAAAATTCACTAAAGGGACCCAATAGCAGAGTAGATGATACAGAAGAGCAGATTAGCAAGCTGGATGAAAGACTAAAGGAAATCACCCAAGCTGAACAGATGAAAGAAAAAAGAATTTAAAAGAATGAGGACAGTCTAAGGGAATTCTGGGACTGCATCAAGCACACTAACATCCATATTATAGGTGTCCCAGAAGGAGGAGAGAGAGACGAACGGGCAGAGGATCTATTTGGAGAAATCATAGCTGAAGACTTTCCTAACCTAAGGAAGGAAACAGACACCCAGGTACAGGAAGCAGAGAGCGCACCAAACAAGATAAACCCAAAGAGGCCTACTCCAAGACACACTATAGTTAAAATGTCAAGAATTAAAGTTGAAGAGGTAATCCTAAAAGCTGCAAGAAAAAGGCAACAAGTTACACACAGAGGAAACCCCGTAAGACTATCAGCTGATTTCTCAGAAGAAACCTTAGAGGTTAGAAGGGAATGGCATGATATATTTAAAATGCTGAAAGGAAAAAAACTAGAAAAAGCCAAGAATACTCTACTCAGCAAGGTTACCATTCAGAATGGAAAGAGAAATAAATAGTTTCCCAGACAAGCAAAAACTAAAGGAGTTTATCGCCAAGAAACCAGCCTTACAAGAAATGCTAAAGGGACTTATTTAAGTGGAAAAGAGAAGGCCACAAATAGGAATAGAAAATTATCAAGAAAAAAGCAATAAAATCACTGGTAAAGGCAAATATACAGTAAAGGTAGCAGATGAACCACCTGCGAACCTAATGTGAAGGTCAAAAGGCAAAAGTACTAAAATTATCTATTTCCATGATGAGAGTAACATACACATGCACAAAAAAGAGGTTAGATATGAGATCAAAAACACAGAATGGGGGAGGAGAGGAGTAAAAGAGTAGAGCTTTTAGCAAGAGGTCAAATTCAAGAGACCGTGAGCTTAATATAGATTGCTATATAAGTACGTTATTGAATATGAACCTCATGGTAATCAGAAACCTACAATAAATACACAAAAAAACTAAGAAAAAGGACCCCAAGGATAATACTAAAGAAAGCCATCAAACCACAAGGTAAAAGAGCAAGAGAAGAAGGAAGGAACAGAGAAGCGCTCTCTCCTACGTTTCTAGCTAGATCTTCGACTGATCCTACTGATTCTCTCCACCAGCCCATTGCTCCAACCAATGTGGTTCCAGCCAATGTGGGTCAAATAAGCTCTGGGCCTTAGCAGTTCTGCACTCATGCTGATCCCTCCTCCCAGAATCCATCCACACCACATCCCCATGTTGAAACCCCATCCTTCCTTCAGACCTAGCTCCAAGCCTGCCTCTCAGTGAAGCCTTCCCTGACGACCAGCCATCAGCAGCCTCTCGCTCCTCTCTATCCCAATAGCACAACACTTCTAACCACATGTTGCTCAACTGCAGTCATCTGTGTCTTTGTATCAGTCTGGGTTTTAGCAGGAAACAGATGGCAACTGAAGGGACTTAACTGAAGATAACGTGCAGAATGAATGGAATCAACAAGGATGGTGAAGCATCTAGGAACAACAATGGAGTGAGCCAGTATCACCACTAGCAGGAGAGGGAAGGTGTTCCTGGAGCCTGGAGGGAGGTGGACCCACGGAAAAGGAACTGCCCAACAGGAGCCACGGCCCCAGAATAGAAGCAACCATCTCCAGAACCACAGTGAGGCAGGGCATTTGGCGAGAGGAGGTGAGATAAATGCCCAGGTCCTTCTCTCCTCCCAATTCTTCATCTCCTGCAGACGCCTCCCATCAACAAAACCTAGTCAGAAGCCAGAAGGCAAGGGACTTCCATAATGCAAGCTGTATGTAAATGTCGGCCTCCTAGGGCGCAAAGCAGGACAGAAAAAGATGGAGAATTGATCAGGATGGGCTGATAGGAAAATGGGGAAGAACCAGCGTAGACGTGTTTCCTGCACAAACTTACCTTACAAAACATTGGTTCAAATCACAGTTTACACCATAACAGCTCTTGAGAAGTTATACCACTTTTGGAATGACTCCTTTTTTATACATTTTTTTTACTTTTGGTGTGATGACTTTTCCATCCAAAACCATGGTAAATTAATATACTATGTGAAGCAATATATTGATATTATGGTTTCAGGTAAAGATCTACTTACTAATTTACCCAACAAAGCAGTTTCCAGTTAAAGAATATTGCCCATAGAAAATTTAAATTCCGCACCGTATTCAGATGACCCCAAATAATTTTGTTTAGCCTTCAAAGTCTAAGAGAGAGGGGTGAGGAGACAGCATCTTCTACAAATCTTCAGTGTGCTGCGTGTGTGTGCTGTTTTCACGTGTTTTGAAGCATCATCATGTCAATCTTTTTTTGTCGGTCTTGAGGAATAGAAAATTATCACGTGACGTTGAATGCCTTCCTGAAAGTTAATTAAATTCAGCATCCCCCCTCCATTAGCCCCACCCACGATCAAGTCTTCTCTTATTTCTTTAGACTTCATTACATTTCGTTTTCTATGCAAACTGCATTTATTTGCTTTCAAACTCTTTTTTACCACTTATCTAAACTTGTTCCTATTGTTTAGATAATATATGTTTCTATTTGTGAAAAATATTTGAGTATCTTGGGTTGGGATGAAATGCATCATAATTTTTACCACTAAAAGTCTTGGGAATTTTAAAATTCAGCCACAGGATATTCAGGAACTAATTAAAGTTATTAAGTAAGGATTAGGTGACTTTTTAGTGCTTTGGAACAAAATCTTGGAAACCTTGGTCTTCCAAAGCTTCCATTAACGGTTTTGCACATACCGTGGTAGGTTCCCAACAAATGCTGGTTGGTTGGTTTGTCTTGTTTTAGTCCACTGAAATGACATCTACTCAATTATAAGCTCCTCGGTGGTGGCAGAGACTGTGTCTCAGTTCATCTTCCCTTCCCAGTGACGAGCACAAGGACAGTAGATGGTAGGCACTCAGTACACATGGGTGAAATAAATGAACATGTCATTGGATTTGTGCTGCTCTTGTCTATCAAGGGAGCTTCTCTAATCCATTCACATTTCCATGTATTGGAAAGATAAGTATTGCTTTTATTTATCATGGTTGTCTAATCAGCCCAACCAATGGGCAAGTTTATCTAGGGCCCAAATCGAATCTTGCCCAGGGCCATATAGCTGGTGAGTGCAGGATCCAGGATTTGAACCTAAGCAGTTCAAGTCCAGAGGCTGTGTACTTAACCACTCCCCTCCAACCCCTCCCCGCTCTCCTGAGATCCTGTAATGGAGACACTCCAGGGAGTGGGAGCCTCTGAGCCCGTCAGGGAGTCCACTCCTCCTTCTGGGATTTAAATTATCTATTTGGTCACTCATGTTTTTAAAATGAAGTCTTGTTATAAAACGCAAGAATTCATAAAATAAATGCACAATCCTGGTGGTGTCATTTTGCTCCAGGATTGTGACCACTAGGTGAGAGTCCCCAGGTCATCCATAACCAGGAGAAGGAAAACACAGCCCTTCTGCTCGCCCTCCTTTTATCCACAGGCCCTGAGCGCCTTTATGGGCTGGAGAGAGGAAGTGTTCCAAAGTTCTTAGGCGCAGCACTGTGGTCCTTTACAGCTCGCCCATTTCTCTTGGCTTTAAGGGCAGGAGCAGGTCCTCCAGCTAATTCTGCCTACTGGCCAGCAGGTGGCGCTCAAAGCTCAAAGGAGGCTAAAGGGCTAACCCGGATTTGCCAGTATCTCTTGCAGGAGGAACGCAAAATCACCAAAAAGAATTTGTTTCCATTCCTGCCCATGTCCCTTCCTTCTCCCTGCGCTCCATCACTAGGTACAGAGGGACAATCTGTTTAAATATAACAAGGTCTTTGAGTCGGAATCTTGGAGTACAAATCTTCTTGAGCTGATGAAATGTTCTGCTATTTTAAGTGGATTAGGCTGAGGTAAGCCGCACCCCGGTGTCAGGACCACTGACCCCAAAGCCCATCCCAAAGCTGGAAGGCTGTGGGAGTGTGGGGGGTGGGAGAGAGCTTTAGCGTGGCCTCCAGTGACCAAGGCCAGAACCCATACAAAAAGAGCGTTCTGATACAGCCCCATTGAGCCCTTCCTGCCAGTGCCCCTGTGGCCAGCACGTTCCTCTGTCCATTCTAAGTGCCACCAGCTGCCCTGAGTGGGTGAGTGAGATAGAGGGTGGACTCTGCGGGGAGAGGGGAGAAGGAGAAGAGGAAGGTGCAGCTGGGTCTAGGACTCGGAGCGCAGGGCCAGCAGCTGGGTTATAAATGAACCCTCCTAGAACAGTGACCACAGCCCAGCTGAGAAGCTGTCAGCAATGCCTTGCATCCCTCCTTTTCTCTCACCTTCTGCCCGGAGTTTGACAGGCCCCTTGCTCCCTAGGGAGCCCAGACTCAGAGGGGACGTCCCCTGTGTGCATGCTGTAACCTGCAGAAGCCTGGTAACCTGGGGAGCAGGGATAAGAAGCTGGTTGGAGATCATCCAAACTCACTCATGGAGAAAAGGACATCCTTTTCTTCCTTCTCCCACTCACTAAATACTTCCTGAGTACCTATTATATGCCTGGCCCTTTGCTAAGCCTTACATGTTGTGGGGGAGGAATGAGGAGGAAGAGACCAAAGGAAAAAGTAAGATATGGCTCTGACCTTTTGGAGTCCACCATAGGAGGGCCTGGCCCTGACGGGACGAAGTCAGCCTCATGCGCTCGCAAAGGCGGGCTGGAGGTAGCGCATACACATGAGGCTTTGGTTACTTCAGTCTGTTAAGTCCAGGGAATGCTGGACATGGAGGAGCCCCACAAACTGGTTTGTTCCCAGAGAGAGAGGGAACAGCAGCCACAAGGGCAAATAAGTGAGAAACTGTTTGCTGGAGGGTGGGAGGTGGGGATGGCACAAATATTTCAACGGTGAATTACGGCAAATAATTTAAGGATGGTTAAGTGCCCTATTCAAGTGGTTCACACCTCAGAGATGAGGCACAATGTGCCACCTGTCTCAGAGGACATGCTTCTTAACTGAGAAGAAAGAGACTCGAGTCCAAGTAACAGTGGAAATTCAGGCATCAGGAGTGTGTGTGTCTATGGTCCAAGGTCAGAGTGAGCAGGATATGTTGGGTAAAGAGGACTTTGCCCTTTTGCTTGTCTTTATTATTCCCCCCACGTCACAAATGCTTCTTTTCAGCTCACAAGTTGAGGATGGAACTGCCTAGACAAAGACCAACATTGTGCCCTTTAATGGTGTGTCTCTGGGCAATGATGCCCTATGGCTTCTTCTCTCCCTTTCAGATCCTGGCACTGGGGTAGCACCAGGGTTCTCTGGCTCCTAGCCTCTGCTTCTTGGCTTTGTTCAGAGCTTGGTCCCCAGATAGCAGTGATTCGGCCATTATTACCAAGAGATCATGCCTAACACAGCCACGTTGGGTGTCCAGAGCATCAGCATCCATTCCAGGGCCACCACTATGGCCAATGGATGACTATCTCTGCCTGGATCTTCGACATAGGTTCTAACCAGTCTGGGTCAAGAGGGCAGATCCTGGGTAGAAGCAGGAATGTCTGAATAATCTCTGCAAGCCTTGACTGCCTCCATCCTCAGGGAGGCACTGGTGTTCCAGAGTAGTCCAGCTTTGTGTCTGAGCTCTCTACTTCCCCCAGTGAGTGCTGTGAATTTTGAATAACCCTCTGCCTCCTCATCTGAATCGCCAATAGGAAGTGGGTTGAAGGTCCTTATCCAGTACAGCCAGGGAACCCAGCTGTGCTGATCCAGGTGTGCAATAGCCATCGCTACAACTCCCCCGGGTGTTGCCTTTGAGAAGTCCTGATGCTAAAGGTAGGCGAAGCCTGCCCAGTGCCAGGGAAGCTGTGAGGGTCTACTGAGCTCTCTCAGGGGCTCCTCTCCCACCCTGAAAGAAAAAGCCCCAGGGATACACTGGGACTGGGCGGGGGAAAGGGGTTGAGGGACATTTCTGGCAGAGTTATCAATTAAGCAAATAAACTTATGTACTGTATTTAATAGTTTCAACACCATCAGAATCACTTTTTATTTCTGCTGAAGGAGGAGATGAATCTCAGATTGTTCATCTTAACCTTCGACATAAATTGGCTGTTCTAAGATTTGAATACAAACAAGGCTCCTTTAAGAAAAACGGAATAAGCTTGCTGTTGGGTGTTTTTACATTAATTGATACACATCTCTAAACGTCATTAATCTGAAATAACTAACAGAGGGTTTTTTTTTTTTTTAAAGATTTTATTTTTTCCTTTTTCTCCCCAAAGCCCCCCCGGTACATAGTTGTGTATTCTTCGTTGTGGGTTCTTCTAGTTGTGGCATGTGGGACGCTGCCTCAGCGTGGTCTGATGAGCAGTGCCATGTCCGCGCCCAGGATTCGAACTAACGAAACACTGGGCTGCCTGCAGCGGAGTGCGCGAACTTAACCACTCGGCCACGGGGCCAGCCCCCTAACAGAGGGTTTTTAATGTCCATGAAGAGAAGAGTAAAATAACACTTTAGTACTATTTTGGTATTAGAAAAAAATCTTCTCTTTGTAAAAGAAAAAACAACTGCTTCTTCCACAGAGGAACTGAGATAGATATTCACTTTGAAATTAATTTTTTCTTGTAATAGATAATCTTGCCAGGAAGCAAGATACAAGTTTTTCAACATTCTTAAAAGAGACACTCATAATTTTAGATCATCTCCTCCCTTAAGTTAAAAGGTTGGGGGGGGGGAGTTGGAGTTTTTTAAAACAAAGAATAGCTTTATTAATACAAACACACGAAAAAACTATAAAGCAGTGATAAATTTAAATATCTAAGTTATAGCAAATGGGTAGGAATTTAACATCCAGGGTCAACAGGATGCTTGAAGGAGCAACAGAGAAGGACTCCCACAGTCGGAAGGGCGTCTTCATAGGCAAAGGGGGACGCAGCTGTAAACAGTTTTTCAAATTCTCTCTCTCCTTATTAAGGATCATAAGAGGCACTCCATTCAAGGGGAGATATGTGATCTGATGCTCTTCGGGCAGGTCAAAACTCTCAAAATGTAAAGGATCGAAGAGGAAGAATTTTTCTCTTTCTGGATAGGTGTCATCCGAGGCAGGAACTGAGCTTCCCAAAAGCTAAAATGGCAATGAACAATAATGAAGAGACTTTTACGGAAATTGCACCCTCAACATTACTTAATTCTTACAGCTACTCCTAAAAGAATAGTGATGAGAGTTATTTGACAGAGTTCAAATTGCATGATTATAGCATATTTTAAAGTACAATCTGGAACTATCTGCCTAGCAAAGGAAAAGGTGGACATTCTCTAGAAGAAGACTTCATCATCTGGGATGTCTGCAATTTTTATACAAATTACCCAGCATTCAATCAAAAAGTACTAGTCAAGCCATGAGACAGGACTATAGACAAAAGTATAAGAGAAAAAAGTCAAAGAAAGAGAATCTCAGTTGCTACAGATACTAGAGTTATCAAAACAAAGACTGTAAAATAATGGATTAATGTGTTCAAGGAAATAGAGGAAATGATGAAGAAAATACGTGAAACGATAAAAAATTTCACCAGAGAACTATAATCAATAAAAACAAATCAAATGGAAACTCTAGAACTGAACAACACAATCGCTGAAAGAAAGACTTCAATAGATGGATTTATGGCAGAATAAACCCAGCATAAAACTGGGTTAATAAGCCAGAAGACAGGTCAATTGAAAATAACCACATAGAAGTAGAAAAGAAAGAAAAAGAGAAAATAAAGAACCTAAGTATGTTGAACACTGAGAGGAAGTCTAACTTGTGGAATTCCAGGAGAAGAAAAGAGAATTAGGTGGAAGCAATTTGAAGAGATAATGGCCAAGAATTTCCTGAAACGGACTAAAGATATCAACTCACGGATTCAAGAATCTCTGTCCACCCCAAGAAGAATAAGTACAAAGAAAACTATTCCCAGGCACACAATAGCAAAAGCGCTAAAAAACAAACAAACAAACAAACAAAGACAAGTAGAAAACTATAAGAGCAGCCAGAGGAAAAAAAAAGACACGTAACTGAAGGAGCAGCAGTTGAGGTGCCATCGCCATTTCTCAACAGAATGAGAGAAACCAGGGAACAACAGAATGCTGTTTCTAAAGTACTTATAGAAAATGACTCCCACCTCTAAGTCTATACCCGGTGAAAATATCCTTCAAAAACAAATGCAAAGTAAAGATATTTTTAGACAGATAAAAACAAAGAATTCATCACTATCACATCTGCTCAAAAACAAATACTAAAGGGAGTTTTTCAGGTATAAAGGAACAGTTCCAAATAGAAACACAGAAACAGAGGAAGAGCACCTACATATACACACACAACAGAATATTATTCAGCTACGAGAAAGAAGGAAATTCTGCCATTTGCGACAACATGCATGGTCCTAAAGGACATTATGCTAAGTGAGATAAGTCAGATAGAGAGATACAAATACTTTAAGATATCACTTATACGTAGAACATAAAAAAGCTGAACTTGTAGAAACAAAGAGTAGAATGGTGGTTATCTGGAATCAGAGGGTGGGGGAAATGGGGAGATATTGATCAAAAAGTACAAACTTCCGGTTAAGAGATCTCTAAGCTCTGGGGATCTAATGCACGGCATTGTGACTACAGATAACAATACTGTACTATATACTTGAAAGTTGCTACAAGAGCAGATCTTAAATGTTTTCACCACAAAAAAGAAATGGTGATTACATGACGTGGTGGAGGAGTCAGCGAACACTACTGGTGGTGACTTGTTACAGCAGCCTGAACGGACTGAGGCATCTTCATTTCCAAATCCACCATCAGTTGTTCTCTCGAGGCAAATCGAATGGAGATGATGAAAGAATTAAGTATTTTCATCTCTGAAGGACGTCTTTGTAATCAGGGATCCCAATGTTCAGAAGCTTACAGTACTAATAATAAAGGGGGAAGATACATTTTAAAATATACAGAATAAACCCTAACCTTAGGAACAATGAAATAAGTCCTAATGAAAGGCACAAAATCCATTCATTTTATTAGAGAAATTAAAATGACTAAGAACCAAAGAAAGGGAAAATATTTAAGTTTCCCTCGTGAAAGACTCAGAAAGATATCAATGACATGACTTGGAAGAGGCACAGTTGTATGGCTTGCTCACTCTCTCTCTCCATTCTTGTCAATGAAATAAACAAATGAGAAAATTGGAGCGTGGTATACACAAAACCTATTGATAGATGATCCTGCATATTTAAAGAATCATACAACCTGTCAATACTGTACACGTATGGTGGGAATAGAAAAGGAAAGAAGGGAGGGAGGGAAAAAGGAAGGATGAATGGAAGGGAAGAAAGTTCTTGGCACAACTGTTATGTTTCTGGGTGAAGTCATGGCATAGTAACGATAATAATACCTAATATTTATTGTGTAATTATTATGTAACCTGGCCCTAAGTGCTGTGCCTACACTGTCTTGTTTAATTTTTTCTTATTTACCTTTTATCTTTATCTACATGACACTGTATATGCTTTTAGACATCTCACAGTGCTCGAACACTCCTGCATTCCACCCCTTTCCTCTGCAGACGCAACCTCCTTCAAAAATTTTAACTATTTCATCTAATATTTATTGTCCTATTTCTAAATAACATAGTTTTGCTATTTCTTGATTTTTTTTTGAATTTTTTCATTTGTCTCCTAAGCAAGATAGGCATTTAGCTCTCTCACGCCATCCCCACACACAAACACAAACGTCCCCCATCCCTACCCTCCCTATGTACTTGCTTCAGCATTTTTATTTAAATAAATATTTGATGTTTAGGTTATTATGACTATCTAACTATTATACACAGTTTAACCACACCGTATACTATGACTACGTTTCTTTCTTTTACTTTTTTGTTTTCTGTGAAGTTAATCATTGCCTCATTTTTTATTGTTTGCTTTGTTCCTTGTGAAATTATTAATTTATCTCTGGACTCAAATAAAACTATAAATCTCCCTTCTCGATATCTTCAAAAACGTCAGGCAATCTAATGATTTCCTCGTCCTCATGGAGACATATCTCTGGAGTTCCAGGCTGAACTGGCTTCTATCTAGACCTCCTATAGAGCCATCAGCCTGGAACCTACCTTCACCATGGGTGGAAATCTCCTCCAGCACTTTCCTGTCCTGGGTCCCCTGGCTCTTGGCTTTCATTCATTCACTTAGTCAACAATTATTTATTAAGCATTTATCTGTGCCAGGCACTGTTCTGGGTGCTGAGTTTACATCAGTGAACAAAACAGGGAGGGAGATTGTCCTTATAGAGCTATGCGCTAGTGAAAAGAAACATAATAAGCAAGTAAAGTAAAATATTTAACATGCCAGGTGGTGATAAGTGCTATAGAGATAGAGGAGGGAGAAAGGAGGAGGAGAAGAAGTGCTGATAGGAGGGTTACAATTTTAAATGAAATGTTCGGGGAAGACCTCATGGAGAAGATGACATTTCACCAAAGCCCTGAAGGAGATGAAGGCATGAGATATACACGTATCTTGGGGGCTGGGCATGGGCAGGCCAAAAAAAAAAGTAGAGGAAATAACAAGCAACAGAAGTCCTAAGGTGGGAGCATGCCTGGTATATTTGTGGGTAGAGATGAGTGAATGAGAAGAAAGGGGGCAAGGGGATGAAGCCAAAGAGGGAATGAGGACCACATTGTACGGGACCTTATGAGCCTTGGTAGGAATTTTGGCTTTTACGCTAAAGGAGACCTTGGAGCGCTTTGGCAGAGGAGTGACATGACCAAATGTGCGTTTCAATGACAGCGTTCTGGTTGTTGCACTGAGAATATATCGCAGACTTGCTTAAGACAAGAGTTAGTATCTTTGCTTGGAAACAAAGAATACTAACTGGAATAGAAAGTAACAGTGAAGAACACGCTGCAAACAACAGACTCTTAGGGAAATATGGGGTGTTTGGAGTTAGGTATCTGGCTGTGATAGAGTGGATAACAGTGAAGTTCTCACTAATATTCCATGTATGGAGACCGTAGAAGTTCTTGGTATCTGGCAGCAAAATGACTAAGTCATTACTGCATCAGGAAGCAAGCACTTAAGGAGGCCAGGACTCTGTGGAACGAGGTAACTTCTTCTATATAACAACACAAGAAGTACTAGGAATTCTAGGACAGTGGGGTACTGGGGCTGTTTCTAATGCCAGTGGAAAACTGAAAAAGAATGTCAAGTTTCGATCCTAAATTTATTGCTTCAAGGTGAACTAAAACTCAGAGACTTTCTGTAGCCATCGTGTCAAAGAATCTCATCTCTTGTAGCCACCTAGAGGGGGCTGCACGAAAGAAAACTCAGTTTGATTCTCTGACTTGAAGAAAGCCATTGATCAGGAAAGGCTGGGACTTAGCTCATTAGAATGGGATATCAGGGAGCACCTGGAAAGCTGCAAGTTTGCCCAAACCCTTCTAAAATGCTTTGTCCTGCCCTCCCCTATAGCAGACCCGATAAGGGTTATGTATTCTGTTTGAAGACTAAAACTCCGAGACAAAGATATTTAGTCAAATAAACACTTACCACATGATAGAAATACAGAGATTTACTGTTTTGGCGACGAAGTGACCAATGGAATGTTAGCAAAGGCATTCGACCGTATACTTATTCAGTGGACCTTACAAAATGGGTCTCACCAAGGGTGGAGAGCCACCACTGTCATTCTCCTGCTCTTTTCGAGTTGACCACCACTGCCTAATGTTGTGCTTAGAAAGCTGCTAGCCAGGCTCCAAATGCTTTGCTTCTCTTGGTCACTCTTCTGACAGCAAACATTCTTGCATAATAGAATGTTTCTTTGTACCAACAACACTTCTTTATCGTTGCATGTGTCTTATATTATTTAGACAGTTGAGTTGTTGCCTGGAAAGAAAGTTCATAGGAATTTTATCTTCTGACTCTTCCCATTAGGTGAAATTCCTTAGTTAAGTGGATGTCCAAGAAATGCTCCTGACATCAATGCCGTTAGGGGCGAACCTCCCTCGCCCTCCTCTCCTGAAGAAGCTGCTCCTCCCCGGCTTACACACGGTGCTACTGCCTCACTAGAGGAAGACCACACGCAAGAACAAACAAGGATAATTCCCTCAGATCCACCCCCAATCACATCACAAGCTACTAACCAGAATGGGATCCCAGTATTCCAGGGTGTAAGATGTAAAATCAGATTCTGGAAGAGAAACATTACATGGTGGGAGGGTTTCTGAATTTGCTTATTTATGACAGTAAAGATCTATAAACTATTTATGGAAATGGGTTTTTGAGGATGATTAACCAAAGTGAATGGAATATTATTTTACATCAGGCTGAATCTGTCTGTGTGTGGACTTACAGAGATTCTGCATTTGCACATCTGGGTATGATTCTCACACTTGGTTCTGTTGGCCAACATGAAGTCAGAGGCAGCTCTGGATGACACAAATGAAGTTTAGATGCTGTAAAACTCTTGACATATTGCAGAAGGATTTCAAAGATGGGCACACAAAAATACTGGATTAGTTCCATGCATATGTCCTACTCACCCACCCACACACTACGTTCCCTGAGGGGACCCAGAAGATTCTCCCTTGCCAGAATTGAAGAAGCAATATCCTTGAAGTGAGACTTACTGGCTGTTCAATTAAAAACTAATATGTTTACACACACATACATAAATGCACGCACACAACGAGGATTGTCTGTACCTGTGAGTTTTAATTCAATACAAGTCTTCAGATAAACTAAGATTACTCACTAATTACCTCAATTTTGCATTGGTCCAAGGAATCAAAGGCAACTAAGGATTCTGTAAAGTAACTTTAAGTCAGCATCATAAAACAACACAATAATTCTTGATTATAAGTATTCATCAGAGAGGTACAACATCTTAAAAATTTCCTTTCTAAATGAGTGGAGTGATTCTGTAGATCCACAAATATTGCAATATTATTTGACATTTATAAGTAGCTTATGAATTTATTAATTTGAATTCTAACTTAATTTTGATTAAAGCCCATGTCTTTATTTACATACTTTTAAACAGTATTATGTGTTTAGGGGTTTATCCGACCTAAAAAATAAGTGTAAAGATTTTAGGAAATTCCACTACAGTCTTTTAAAAAGATCGAAAGTCTTGCATGAACTAAACTATCAAGTTGACATTTTTATTTCCCACTATGGAAAAATCACAGAGATACTGCACAGCCATTCCTTAAATCCAAAATTGACACAATCATTTAATTTTGCAAAAGGATTGCCTTGATTAGGAAAATTAAGTGAATTTGAAGTAAGGTATAATTTTCTCATTTTGCTTTTGCTAAGTAATGTTAAAACCACAGACGTCGCGATTAAAAGTCTCAGTATAAAAGAGTTTCTTAAAAGTTTTTATGACCATTAAAATTAACCTGATATGAATTTATATATTTGTTCTTTATCTTATAACTCAGTACAGATGAGTTCAATTTTTATTAATAATAGTTGTGCATAGTTATTTATATGGATTTTATTATATTCTCATAAGCATGCAGAATTTATCTTCTAACCAAATATTTCGTAACTTGAGTAAATTACTTGACTCAGAATTTCCCTTTTACAACTAGAATACCAGGGTTAAGATTCTCTCCCTGTGGCGGCCATGGAGGTAAGACCTTCGGATATCCCTTCAAGAGAACCTGCTGGAAGGAGGGTGGTAGGAGGACAGCCTCTAGCTGCTACACCCCTAGATCCATTTGCAGTGTTCACATCGTGACCAGGCTTTCTCCAGAATGCTCGCAGCTAATGAATGACCATCGTGAGGTACTGCAACTGCACGATTCCTGTCTAATGCAAGACACCTTTGTTGGACAATCTTTGCTCTAGGGCTCCCTACCAGCCTGGCCAAGACTTTCTCAGAGCTTCACTGGCATCTGAGGCTCCTCTCCCCCACGATTTTCCTTACTTCCTCCTCTCCTTACACAGGTGTCAGACCTGCAGGATGATCTGAAGGCTCTCCCTGCCCACGCCTGCTCCTCAACCCCTTTGCCCTTCACTGGTATTTCCCTCATCAAATCTTTTGAACATTTAATTCCAACATGACCTCTGCTTGTTGAAGGACTGGAACTGACACTGTCCCTCAAAGTCTAATTTAGATACATTATTTAATGTGTTTGTTCGAGTTACCAAGTATGATTTATGACTTGGCTCTCTTTCCAAACACAAGGAAAGCAGTAGAAATTTTTGTTGGATTTGTACTCTCTCGCTCTTCTCTAGATGGCCTTTAAAGTCTCTTATCTCGGATGTTGGCAAACACTTGGAAATTTCTCGTAACTCATGAAGTAGGAGCTCTACTGAACCTGAAAGACTTTGTAACCTTTACTTTTTTACGCCCTCCAGAAACGAACTATCCCATATAATTAAAAGGTGCTCTCTAAAGTAAATTATTTTCCTTTGTCATGCATGGAGTATCTATGCCAATACTTTTTAAATAACATACAGCTTCATCAAACATATTTCTTTATCATCAGAAAGACTAGAGTCTCCACTGGAATCCCAGAATCCTCTTCGATACTCCATTGTTCATCTCTCAATTAATAGAGGTTTTCACACGGGGGAGAATATTTCTTATGTGAGCAATGGAAGAAATCATTAAATTAAGATGAGCAGTTTGGGGAATATATATGATCTCTTTTCTTCCATGAATAAGAAGGAAAAAAATGAATGCCTTCAGAAAACAAAACTTAGCCCTGGATTTATCCCCTAAGAAGATGGCTGCCTCCTGCTATTAATAACAGGAAACCTTCTTAGGTCACTGGTTTTCTTTCTTGGAGATTCAGCTCTCCATCCCTGGTCCAGCAGCAAAATATAAAACTTATTAATAAGGGCTGCAATTCTCTCAAGGAGAAAAATCCACTTGCTTCAGCTCACACATAAATTTAGTCTATATTTTGAGACTACATACCCAGTACTATCTAGCAAAAATCCATGTGATAACAAACAGCAAGAAAAAAACCAGCAGAAAACAAAAATAATTTTCTTACTTTCCAATGAGTGGCAGAAACTGCTAGGTATCTTTCCACATCCATTTCAAACTTCTTCCACAGCACCAAAATTGTAGCCTGACACATGGCTGGCTATCTGCCCAACATTTCCTTGTCACCCTACCAATTAGATTTGGCCATGTGGCTTAATTCTCTTCCTTGGAATGCAAGCAGAAGTGACGTTTGCTGCTTCCAACTGGACACCTTAAGACCAGATTGTTATTTCCACATTTGCTGACCACAACTCAGCTTCAACTGTGAGAAAAAAACTTCCTGTGGGGGAAACAAGGGGACAGGAAAAACCTGGACCTTTGAAATATGGAGTAGAGCTTCCAGGTTACCTGGAGCACCTGCCCTGGACTGTTTTTTTAGAGAAAAATTGAGTTCTATTTGTTTGAGCTATTGAATTTTGGATCTCTTTGTCAAGCAGTTTAACCTACCCTAATTGATACACACGTCTCTGTACATTTTTCTCAACATAGTAGCTGTCTAGCAGCATGATTCCCCATTGGTTAGAGACAGACGGCAGAGGCAGGCAGGCTCTGCACCAGTGCCCAACCAAGGCTGTCTTAGTCAGTTCAGGCTGCTATATCATATATACCAGAATTTGGTAGCTTAAATAACAACATTTATTTCTCACGGTTCTGGAGGCCAGCATGTCCAAGATCAAGGTTCTGGCAGATCTGGTGTCTGGTGAAAGCTCACTTCCTGGTTTTCAGATGTCCATCTTCTCATTGTATCTCCACATGGTAGAGAGCAGAGAAACAGGAAGCAAGCTCTTCTTTGCTTTTTCTTATATGGACACCAATCCCATTCATGATGGCTCTGTCCTCGTGATCTAATTATCTCCCCAAATCCCACATTAGGTATTACGGTTTCAGCATATGAATTTGGAGAGGACGCAAACATTCAGTCCATAACAGGAGCTGATCTTACTTTCCTTTCTGTGGCTCATATTTAGCAGGAGTGTGAGCACATGGTCTTCAATGTGTCATTTTCAGCTTCATTCAGCCAAACCACATCACAGCACCATTTGTTAATTTAAATGGAGCAAGACTTCCATACTCTCCACTTAAATAAGAAATCAAGATGAGTCATCATTTTATTTTTCTTTATAAATAAGAGAGAAGAGGAAAGCCAAAATTATTCTCTTCTTGATTAAGACACAAAATGCATAAGTATGTACAATTTGATGAAAACAAGATGTTAATTTAAATAGTATGGCCAGACCAACACATTACCAATGTAATCATTCTCATTTAAAGATTTTTTTAGAGGTTAAGGGTTATTTTCACAGGATATAATGTCACAGGAAATATTTTCACATGACTTCTACAAAACACAGCAACAACATGCCTAGAAAAGGGTGAAGTTTCTCTGGAGAAAGATAATGTCAGTCAGATAATTTTGTTTTGTTTTCTTTTGTTTTGTTTTGTTTTTTTAAAGATTGGCACCTGAGCTAACAACTGTTGCCAATCTTCTTTTTTACTTTTTTTTCCTGCTTTTTTTTGTCCCCAAATCCCCCAAGTACATAGTTGTATGTTTTAGTTGTGGGTCCTTCTAGTTGTGGGATGTGGGATGCCACCTCAACGTGGCCTAATGAGCAGTGCCATGTCCACGCCCAGGATCTGAACCAGCAAAACCCTGGGCCACTGCAGTGGAGCTCAATAACTTAACCACTTGGCCATGGGGCCAGCCCCAAAAATGTTTTATATACAGTGTTCCACATTCAGTTGAAAAATTATTATGCATGCTAAAAGACAAGATCATATGATCAAAGCCCAAGAGAACAAGAATAAGTAGATAATAGAATTACCTGAATCACCCATAAGTGATTCAGGTAAAAGAGTCAGCAAACGAGAACATTAAAATAACTATGATTAATATGTGCAAAAAAAAAAAAAAGGAAAATGTAGAGAATTAAATGAAAAGTTGGCCAATTTCAGAAAAGAATATGAATCCATAAAAAGATTAAAGGGAATCCCCTTGGAATGGGCAAAGAGACACCTGATTGGTGGTGTTGCTCTTATATCAGTCAGTTGTACAGTCCTTTGTTCATCCTAGCTTGATGACTGGGTTGGTGGCCAGAGCTGTTTCATGCCTAGGGCACATAAAAAAAAATTAAATGGAAGTTTTAGAATTGAAATATACAATGCTAAAAATCAAAATTCAAAAGATCAGTATAAACATAGATTTGATGTAACAGAAGACAGCATCAGTTAACTGGAAGTTGGACCACCAAATTGAAGCACAGATAGAAATAAGAATGGAAAATACTTAAACAAGTATAACAGACATGTGAGATAAATTGAAAAAGATTTCATTGTAATTGAATCCTAGAATGACAGAAGAAAGAAAATGGGACCTAAATAATATTTGGCAAAATAAGGTCAGTTATTTTCCAAGATGAATGAAAGACACAAATCCACAAATTCAAAAACATTTTCAAAGAAGCAACAATAAGTCTGGGAGTTGACTTCTCAATAAAATTTATAAAAAGTCAGAAGGCAATGGAATGAAGAAGAACAGAAAAAATGACCTCTTTTCAAGCACATTTAATTACCCAAAATCAGAAATGATAAACTTATTAAGGTCTGTGCCCCTAAGAGCTTCAATATTATTTTAACTTAGTTTGTTGGTCAAGAATGAAATGGGAGGAATCTGACTTTAGTTTACCCAATTGTCAAATTAAATCTTAACCAATGCTTCTTAATAAAAACTATTTTCAAGATCAACACTACTCTTTCTCCAGTAGAAGCTGTATATAAAGAGAAGAACTCAGTAAAATTTATGTTTTCAAAAAAAGGAGAAGCCAAATGACAATTGGTCTATTTTATTGACACTTTTTTTTATTAGTAACAGACTTTGATCTATTTCCAAATATTCAAATGTAAATGTGTCTGTGGTTGTAAAGAATGTGCCTTGTTTCTATAATAAATGTTTTGTTTAAAGTCTTTTAAACAAAGACAGTCTTTTGTTTAAAGTTAATCTTAATGCCATCTCATTTTTATTTTAAAAAAACTACTTGTGAGAGTGACATCAGCATCATGGCGGAGTGAGCTTTTCCCCTGGACTCTCCCCTCTAGAATACAACCAAAAGGACATTCAGGCACCAACAGAGGACACACACACAGCACAAAAGATGTCTGAGAGACCCACACAACCATACAACTGAAGGTGGTTGTGGGGCTGGATCCTCCAGAGGAAGTGGAAGCTGATCAGCAGGAGCTCTTCAGAGATAGAGGGGCCACGGCTGGGGGAGGTGAGCAGCTGAGAAGAGGCACCCCATCCCCACCTGTGCTCCAGCCCCACACAATCACATGGAGTATGGCACAGTGAGAAAGGGGCTGGCTGGGGGAGGTGTGCAGCTGAAGAGAGGTGCCTCATCCATGCCCAGTGCTCCAGCCCCATGATAGCCCAGAGCTTGGAACAGAGAGGGAAGTGGCAGCTAGTGGAGCCCCATGAGTGCCTGGAGCACCACACAGAGAAAGATGCAGCAGTTGGGGGAGGCATGCAGGTGTAAGAAGTGACCCTTCCCCCACCTGGCACTCATCTTGCAATTGTCCAGAGCTCCACACAGAGGGAGAAGCAGAGGCTGGGGGAAGCACAGGTGAAAGAGAGTACCCCTCCCCTGCCCAGTGCTCCAGATCTGCCATTGGCCAGAGCATCACATAGTGAGAAAAGCAGTCAGTGGATGGAGTTGGGCCCAGAATTCAAAGTGCTTGATCCCCACCCAATGGAAGCACGTGGCAGCAGTGACTACATAATAACACCATGTGGAGACAAAAATCCACATCATCAAGCAGTATGAGAAAGTATATTAAATCTCCAGACCAGAAGGAAAATGACAAGTATCCATAAACCAACGCTGAAGACACAGAAATCCATAACCTAAATAACAAAGAATTCAAAATAGCTATCATAAAAAAAAAACTTAATGAGTTATAATAAAACACAGAAAGACAAATTAATGAATTCAGGAGCTTCTTCACAAAAGAGATTGAAACTTTAAAGAAGAACCAATCAGAAACATTGGAGATGAAAAACACAATGGATGAGATAAAAAGAAATTCTAGACTCCTAAACAACAAAACTGACAATATGGAAGACCAAATTAGCAATTTAGAAGACAATACTATAGAAATGCTTCAGAGGGAGGAGAAGAGAGAACTAAGACTCAAAAGAAGTAAAGAAGCTCTCAGAGAAATATATGACTCAATTAGGAAATGCAACATAAAGATTATAGGTATTCAAGAGGGAGAAGAGAAAGAGAATGGAGCAGAAATCTTGTCCAAAGAAATAATGGCAGAGAATTTCCCAAATCTGGGGAAGGAGATTGAAATCCACATGAAAGGGGCCACCAGAACTCCCAACTATGTTAATGCAAAAAGACCTACTGTAAGGCATATGGTAGTAAAGCTGGAAAAAGTCAATGATAAAGAAAAAATATTAAGGGCAGAAAGGCAGAAGAAAATAACTTACAAAGGAACCCTATCAGGCTTTCAGTGGATTTCTCAGCAGAAAACTTACAGGCTAAGAAAGAGTGGAATGATATATTAAAAATCCTGAAAGACAAAAACTTTCAGCTAAGAATACTCTCTCCAGTGAAAATCTCCTTCAGATATGACAGAGAAATAAAAACTTTCCCAGACAAACAAAAGCTAAGGGAGTTCATCACTGCAAGACTTCCCCTACAAGAAATCCTCAAGAAGCCTCTCATACCTGAAAGAAAAAAAAAAAAAAAAAAACAGGAAAGTGGCTGCAAAGTCCTGAGCAAGGAGATAAATAGGTAGGCAATAATCAGAAAACGGCAGCTCTCTATCAGATCAGGTTGGTAAACACTTAACTTTTACATCAAGGATAAAGAAAAGGAAAACACTAAAATAAACTTGTCTCATCATTTTAACCACAAATGCACAACACGAGATGGAATAAGATATGAGAAAAATAATTTAGAAGGGGAAGAGGAAAAGGACGGAATCAGTATAGTCTAAGAAAATAAGAGGCAATCAGAAAATGGACTATCTCATCCATGAGACTTCTTATATGAACCTAATGGTAATCACTAAACAAATAATTAGAACAGAAACATATACAATAAACAAGGAGAAAATGAAGAAAACCAACATAGAAAACTACCTAATCAAATCGGTAGTCTGAACTACATGGGGCAAGAAACAAAGGAAATGCAGAAGAATTGTAAAACATGCGATAAGATGGCAGTATTAAGCCCTCATATATCAATAATTACTCTAAATGTAAATGAACTGAATTCTCCAATTAAAAGACACAGAGAGGCAGGATGGATTAAAGAACAAGACCCAACAATATGCTGCCTCCAGGAAACACATCTCAACTTTAGAGACAAACATAGGCTCAGGCTGAAGGGATGGAAGATGATACTCCCAGCTAATGGCAAACAAAAGAAAGCAGGCATTCCATACATATATCAGACAAAGTAGACTTCAAGATAAAGCAGGTAAAGAGAGACATAGAGGGGCAGTATATAATGATAAAAGGGACTCTCCACCAAGAATACATAACACTTATAAACATATATGCACCCAACACAGAAGGACCAAAGTACATAAAGCAACTATTAACAAACCTAAAAGGAAATATTACCAACAACACAATAATAGTAGGGGACATCAACACCCCACTTACTTCAATGGATAGATTATCCAGACAAAAAG
This sequence comes from Equus asinus, assembly GCF_041296235.1. Taxonomy (NCBI): domain Eukaryota; kingdom Metazoa; phylum Chordata; class Mammalia; order Perissodactyla; family Equidae; genus Equus; species Equus asinus. The sequence continues at coordinate 12,396,256 of NC_091802.1, forward strand.
TCAACAAGCAGATAGTGGAATTAAATGAAAAACTAAACCAGGTGAACTTAATAGATATAGAGAGAGCATTCCATCAAAAAACAGCAGAATATACATTCTTCTCAAGTGCACATGGAACTTCTCAAGGATAGACCAAATATTGGTAAACCTCAATAAATTTTAAAAGATTCAAATCATATCTACTATCTTCTCCAACCATAATGCTATGAAACTGGAAATAAACTACAAGAAAAAAGCAGGGAAAGGAACAAAAAATGTAGAAACTAAACAACATGCTGCTGAACAATTAATGGGTCATTGAAGAAATAAAGGGAGAAATAAAAAAATATTTGGAGACAAATGAGAACAAAAACATACAATACCAACTCATATGGGAGGCAGCAAAAGTGGTCTAAGAGGGCAATTCATAGCAATACAGGCCCACATTAACAAACAAGAAAAAGCTCAAATAACCAATCTTAAAGTACACCTAACAGAATTAGGAGAAGAAGAACAAACAAAGCCCAAACTCAGCAGAAGGAGGGAAATAATAAAAATTAGAGCAGAAATAAATGAAATTGAAACAAAAAAGACTGCAGAAAGGATCAATGAAACAAGGAACTAGTTCTTTGAGAAGATAAACAAAATCGACAATCCCTTAGCTAAACTCAGTAAGAAAAAAGAGAGAAGCCGCAAATAAATAAAATTAGAAATGAAAGAGGAGAAATTACAATTGATACCACAGAAATACAAAAGATTATAAGAGAATACTATCAAAAACTATATGCCAACAAACTGAACAAGCTGGAAGAAATGGATAAATTCTTAGACTCATACAACCTCCCAAAACTGAATCAAGAAGAAATAGAGAATGTGAATAGGTCAATCACAAGTAAAGAGATTGAAAGAGTAATCAAAAACCTCCCCAAAAATAAAAGTCCAGGACCAGATGGCTTCTCTGATGAATTCTACCAAATATTCAAAGAAGATTTTTTACCTATTCTTCTAAAACTATTGCAAAATACTGAGGAAGATGGAAATATTCCTAACACATTCTATGAGGCCAACATCACCCTGATACCAAAGCCAGACAAGGACAACACAAGGAAGGAAAATTACAGAGCAGTATCACTGATGAACATAGATGCAAAAATCCTCAACAAAATATTGGCATACCCAATACAGCAATATATTAAAAAGATCATATACACCATGATCAAATGGGATTCATACCCGGGACACAGGGATGGTTCAACATCTGCAAATCAATCAATGTGATATACCGCATTAACAAAATGAGGGAAAAAACCATGCAATAAACTCCATAGATGCAGAGAAAGCATTTGACAAGATCCAACATCCATTCATGGAAAAACTCTCACTAAAATGGGTACAGAAGGAAAGTACCTCAACATAATAAAGGCCGTATATGACAAACCCACAGCCAACATCATACTCAATGGGGAAAAACTGAAAGCCATCCCTCTGAGAACAGGAACAAGACAAGTGTGCCCACTCTCATCACTCTTATTAAACATAGTACTAGAGAGTTTGCCCAGAGCAATTAGGCAAGAAAAAGCAATAAAAGGGATCCAAATAGGCACAAAGAAGTGAAACTCTCACTGTTTGCAGACTACATGATTTTATATATAGAAAAACCCCAAAGAATCCATCAGAAAACTATTAGAAATAATTAACAACTACAGTAAAGATGCAGGGTAAAAAGTCAACTTACAAAAATCACTGGCATTTCTATACTCTAATAACAAACTAACAGAAAGAGAACTCAAGAACACAATCCCACGTACCATTGCAACAAAAAGAATAAAATATCTAGGAATAAATTTAACCAAGGAAGTGAAAGACCTATACAAAGAAAACTATAAGACATTACTGAAAGAAATCAATAATGACATAAAGAAATGAAAAGATGGATTGGAAGAATAAACATAGTTAAAATTTCCATACTACTTAAAGCACTCTACCAATTCAACACAATCCCAATCAGAATCCCAGTGACATTCTTCACAGAACTAGAACCGAGAATCTTAAAACTCCTATGGGGCAACAAAAGACCCCAAATAGCCAAAGAAATCCTGAGAAACAAGAACAAAGTTGATGGCATTGCATTCCCTGACTTCAAAATACATTACAAAGCTATAGTAATCAAAACAGCATGGTACTGGTACAAGAATAGGCATATAGCTCAATGGAACAGAATTGAAAGCCCAGAAATAAAACCTCACATCTATGGACAGCTAATCTTTGACAAAGGAGCCAAGAACATAAAATGGAGAAAGGAAAGCCTCTTCAATAAATGGTGCTGGGAAAACTGGACAGCCCCATGCGAGAGAATGAAAGATGACCATTATCTTTCCCCATACACAAAAATAGACTGAAAATGGACCAAAGACTTGAAGGTAAGACCCAAAACCATTAAACTGCTGGAAGAAAATATAGTCAGTACACTCTTTGACATCAGACTTAAAAGGATATTTTCGAATACCATGTCTACTCAGACAAGGGAAACAAAAGAAAAAATAAACAAGTGGGACTTAAACAGACTAAAGAGCTTCTAGAAGGCAAAGGAAACCAAGATCAAAATGAAAAAACAACCCACCAACTGGGAGAAAATATTTATTTGCAAATCATATAACCAATAAGGGGTTAATCTCCATAATATATAAAGAACACACACAAATAAACTACAAAAAAAACAAACAACCCAATCAAAAAGTGGGCAGAGGATATGAACAGACATTTTTCCAAAGAAGATATACAGATGGCCAATAGGTACATGAAAAGATGCTCAACATCACTAATCATCAGGGAAATGAAAATCAAAACTACACTTAGATATCATCTTATGCCCATTAGAATGGTTATAATCACCAAGACAAAAAATAACAAATGTTGGAGAGGTTGTGGAGAAAAGGGCACCCTCATTCACTGCTGGTGGGAATGAAAACTGGTGCAGCCACTGAGGAAAACAGTATGGAGATTCCTCAAAAAGCTAAAAATAGAACTACCATATGACCCAGCTATCCACTACTGGGTATCTACCCAAGCAATTAGAAATCAACAATCCAAAGTAACATGTGCACCCCTATGTTCATTGCAGCACTATTCACGATGGAAGCAACCCAAGCGTCCATCAACTGATGATTGGATAAAGAAGATGTGATGAATATATACAATAGAATACTACTCAGCCAGAACAAAAGACAAATTCATCCCATTTGCTATAACATGGAAGGACCTAGAGGGAATTATGCTAAGCGAAATAAGCCAGACAGAGAAAGACAAACATCAGATGATTTCACTCATATGTGAAATATAAACAAATACACGGACAAAGAATACAGTTCAGTGGTTACCAGGGGAAGGGGGTGGGGGGTGAGCACAGGGAGTGAAGGGGAGGACTTACATGGTGACAGTCAAGAAATAATGTACAACTGAAATCTCACATTGATGTAAACTATTATGTACTCAATAAAAAATAAAATAATTTCTACCATTCCTTTTTAAGGCATATTCCGCATGACTCAATCAAACTCCCTCCCCAAAACCTGCAAGATATTTGCTCCAATAGACAATTGGTGGGCAGAAATTATTTACATAATTTTCATCATATTGGGATTCTCACCAATTCTATAACACTGGAAGGTTTGCAGAAACCATACTAACTGGAGGCATTCTTCACAACCTACTAGCTATAATCAACACAAGGACACGCATTTTCAAACAGATCTTACTAAGCCATTAGCGTAGTATGATGATTAATTAAAAACTCAGTGAAACATGTAACTATAAAAAAATAAAGAATTTACCAATCCCATCAAAATTTTAGAAAACCTTACTGTATTTATAGATATCGAATAAATGACCCTGGAAGTTCTTCCTGAAGTTTTCTTTAGCACTGAAAAAGAATGCCTGTATAAGAAACCTAGATTCATATTATTGCTCTAATTGACTATATGAAAGTGAATATACTGATATCTTTATGAATGACCTAACTATAGTCTTCCTGACTACCACACTCCCCCTCACAATCTTGACTTTCGGTCCATGTCACCTGTAATTATTATTCATGCTATGTTTAAAATTAAAAGTCAGCAGGAAATTCATATCCATCACTCTTCATGCTATCCTCATCCATAAAAATTAATTTAATCCACATGCTCTCAACACTTCTCCTTCATTTCCTTGAAGAAAGAGGAGGATTGATACGTCACATTCCATGTCCAAAAAGTCAAGTTCCCCACTGTTAATTTTAATTTAACTTCTATCATCTCCTTTCATGGGAATAAAATGTAATTAACTCACTTATTTTCAACTTCAAATCTTCCATCAGCTGTTCTCTTGTAGCAGTCTGAGGTACATGAATGAATGGTGATGCTGAGAGCGTTTAGTAGTTTCCATCTCCTAAGAGACATATTTATGGCCAGAGGTTCCAAGGTGATCTACCATGCTTCATAATATAGAGAATAAACATTAACTTAGAAACTCTGAAATAAGCCTGAGTAAAATATCAAAATCCGTTCATTTAATTGCAAGAATAAGAATTACTAGGCATTTTAAAAAGAAGGAAAATATTTGAATTTTCTCAGAGCAGAGACTTAAACAAAGGTACCAGTGACGTCATATGGAAGTGGCAACAGTCTACATTTCTTTCTCTCCATTCACGTCAATAAAATAAAGAAATAAAACTGGGGAGTGCATATGGAAATCCTATTCAGAAATGATGCTGCATACACATAAAAAATACGCAAACTGGAAAATATAGTGTACATAAGAAGGCAATCACCAAAAAAATGAGTTAATTAGAGAATATATAGTATGTTTTTCAATGAGTTAGAATAATAACAATGATAATACGAGTATTGAATAGTTACTTTGTGGCAGATGCTATATCAAATGCTTTATGTACATTACATAATTTAATTTTTCTGCGCCTAAATTTTATTTTTATCAGAATAACATGTGTGCCGTGAAATGAGTGAGAGAAATTTCAACTAAACTGGAGTCAGCAAGTCCTGTCGGGTAAGCTCCCACACCCTATTATACATGGTCACTTACTCCAAACAGGAAGCAATGCACGCGGGTATCCTCCACAGAAAGTAGAAGTACTTTACTTACTGAAGAAAGATTTCTTCCCCCACCGGGAAACAGCCCAACCAATGAGAAGTGTCCCAGCTCAGCCAATGAGAAGCTGCTGCCGCCCTGAACTGTTACTTTCCCCCAATGGAGCCCCTCCCTCCTCCCCTCTTTTCTCCCCTTTAAAGCAAGCTTCTTTTCTTTCTTCCCCAGATTTGCTCATAGTTCACCATAGCATGCACGTCGCAAATGGCAATTCTTTTGGCTATTCCCAAATAAACTTTTTTTGAGACTAAAATAAACAGGCAAATTTACTTTTAAGTTGGCAGTGCGTATTCTTAGTAGTCTAACACATGCTGTAACACTCCTCTGTTCTAATCCTTATCATTCCATATTCTCTGAAACTGAAGGAACCATCTTCAACGCTTAGCTATTTCTTCTAATCTTTGTTGCCATATTAGAGCCATTACATGGTTATTCTGCTATTTCTTGATTTTTTTTTATATTTTAGATATTGTCTGTCAACTTCCTCCTGTGTAAAATAGAGATTTAGCTCTCATATCATTCTGCACAGAAGCACATACTTCCTCCCCCCCCCCCACCCCCAGCATATCCTCCTGCTATGCTTGTATCAGCTCTTCGGGTTAAATCAATGTATTTAGTGTTTATATTATTATGATTATGTAAAGACTATCACCACTGAGCCACACAGTTTGGTTTGATTACATTTTTTTCTTATAAAATTTTTATTTTTTCTAGGAGTTAATAATTGTCCCAATTTTTTTTTGGCTTAGTTTTCTATTTACTTATCATTAATTAATCTCCAAACTCTTCAGTAAAACTATAAATCTATCAAAACTTTCAGACACATAAGGTAATCTAACAGTTTATTCTAATTGAAATCATTTCTCTTGGGGTCCTCTGCCTTCCTCCTCAAATCTGGCCTAATGTCCCCCTGGACCAGCCACACAGCTGCCATCTGTAAACAGCCCTCCAACATCATCCTGGGAATTCACTTCCTCTCTCCTCTGAAGGATCCCTGCTTCCTAGCTCATTCTTTCACCTAGCAAATGATTGAGCACATGATCTGTGCCAGACACTGTTTCAAGCTCTGTGGATTAGTGATGTAACCAGCATATCTGACACACAGAGGAGACAATTTTCCAACTCTCCTTCTCCATAAGACAAAATTTCCAGTAAAATGATGTACTAATAAACAAGAGTTGTTATTTTTATTTATTCTTTAGTTTTAAGGCAATTAACAAAAAAGAAGACTAAGTTTTAATTTCAAAGATATTTTTCAAATTCTGTAAAATATTTCAGATATGAACTAAATTTTTTCTCACCAAAAATATATATGTATGTATGTATATATATTACACCTCACGGTTCTTACAGTGTTTCAGATTGATACACTTTAAACATAAGTAAGGGTCTCATATTTGGAGAGCGGCATCCCCACCACACTGTCCTTGAGACATCACTACTGAGGATATGTCAGTGAGTAAAACGTAAAAAAGCAAAATCTCTACCCTCAGAGAGCTCAGAGATGATAATGCAAGGAGACAGACAATAAACAAATAAACAAGTAATGTGCACAGTATACCAGAGAGTGGTAAGTGCTATGGAGGAATAAAAGAGCAAGGAGGAGAGTTACAATTTTAAATAGATGTTCAGGGTAGTCCTCACTGAGAAGGTGTCACTTAAGTAAAACCCTTAAGGAGATGTGAGCCATGGATATATCTGGAGAGAGAGCATTCCATGTTGAGGGAACAGCAAGGAAAAAGTAAAAAATCATAAAGTGGGAACATGCCTAGCATATTTGAGGAAGAGGAAAGAAGCCTGCATAGCTGGAGCTGAGCGAGCAAGGGAAATAAAAGTAGAAAATGAGATCAGAGAGGAAATGGGGGACGTGATGGGGTGGGACCTTGGGAACCTCTGTAAGGTCTTTACTTTTTATTCTGAATAACGTGGAAAGACACCAAAAGAGTTTGGAGAGGAGTCACATGATCAGACTTAGGGTTTAATAGCAACACTGACAGCTGTGTTAAGAATGAAGGAAGATAAGAGGGCAAGCGGGTGACTTCTTAGGAGGTATTGCTACAATCCAAGCAGAGCTGATGTTGGCTTGGACAAAAATGATGGTGGGGAGGTGGCAAAAAGTGGCAAATATAAATATATGTTGAAGGAAGAGCTGTCAGGATTTGCTGACAGATTGAATAGGAGAAATGAAAGAAATAGAGAAGTCAAGACATTTGGCCCGAGAGACTTTGAGGATGGAATTGCCATTTACTGAGATGGGAAGAGAGTGAAGTGAATTCAGGGGGAAAGAGCAGAAGTTTGTTTTTATACATGCTAAGTTTGAGATGCCTATTATATTATAAGTGATAATAATATGAAACAAGAAGTTGTACCCTCTAATTTGGAGCTCAGGGGTGAGGTCCAGGCTAAAGACATACATCTGGGAGTCACAGTATGGAGACGGTATTTTGAACAATGAGGGTACGTGAGGTCACAAAGGATGTGAAAAGGCAAGAGGTCTAACATTTGAGCTACGGCATGTGGTAAGTGATGTGGTGTGTAACCCAGATGGCCTATCAGGACTGAGGCACTTCTCCCCACCTGTCATGAGTGTTGGCAGCTGAGCTGAGGGCTAACAGCTAAGTCCCTCCCTGAAACCTGCCCTCAGCCAAAGAGGGCTGCCTCTTGCAGGATTACAGCCCTCCCCAGGGACAACCCACTTCAAATTCGTGGTCAGTATGGAAGCACAAAGACCTAGCCTCTTTGCCTCCATCTGGGGAAAGTTTGAAGGACAATTCCAGCTCCAGAGCTCTGTGTGCAATCAGCATCACTGTTCAGCTTCTTCGTGTGTCCATCCTGGTTCCTTCGTGCCCTCACAGGTATGACTCTCAAGAGCATGCAATCTCCATTTCATTGACTGCTTCCCGAGGAACCTGACCTAAGAGAGTACTCCAACTTCAGAGTTAGAGAGACAAGGAACTAACAAAGAAGGCCAAGAAGGAATGGCCAGTTAGTTAGGAAGGAAAGAGTACGGCTTCCTGGGATGTTCTTCCAAAGAATGAGGCACTAAAGAGCAGACTGGAGATTCTGTGAGTCTGGGCAAGGCTTGCCAAGAGGCAGACCTCCCTCCGTGCTGTTAGCCTGCTCTTTCATTGAGAGAACCCAGTTGTCAGTACTTGCAGGTCTTTTCTCAAGATTGTCAGCATCAAACAGGGATTTCCAGTCGTCGGAAGGAAGACTCTTGGCCACCAGCATTTGGTGTGGCAAGGGAATTGAGGATCTCACAATCCATCCTGTGGATTTTCGCTTAATCCCTCTGTTTTTAGGACTACATCTCCTCCTACCCTCAGCTGTGCTTAGGCGTCCTGGAGTCCAGAGCCCAATTTCTCCGGAGAGTGAACCTCCAGTCTTCTGCTGGTTTAAGGGAGGGGCAGCGAGGTGGCTGTGTGGGGGGAGGTCTGCCCACAACTTGTAGCCAACGCTGTGGGAGTTCTGCCCATATCCTCTCAGCCCACCTCCGAACTCACTTGATTTTTTGTATTAAGACAATTCAAAGTAAACACAATGAACCTGTTAAATCAAAAAGGTTTTCTTTGCCCAATTCTTGCCTGTTAAGGAGATATTTGTGTAATATTTTTAAATGCGGATTTTCTACCCCACTCTAACATCCACTCTTGGCTTCCGGGATGTCCTCCCTTCCTCACTCTTTTTTTTGTGTTCTGTTCCTCATCAGTCTCCTTTGCTGGTTTCTCCTTCTGGAGCATCCTTTAAAATATCGGCGTTCCTGGAGTTTTCAAGGTCTCCTCTCACTCTATACTCTGTCCCTCAGCTCAGCTGAGGCTTCGAAGTAGTAAAGACCTCAATGGATCCAAATTCCTGTTTTAAGCACAGATTAAAGCACGTTCCGTGACAATGCTCAGAGAATCTGTCTTCTCTGGGGATTGAAGAATCACAGTTAGGAGAATTCACTTTATCAGGTCCCATCATAGAGGACTGAGGGGTCTGATCAGGAAACAATGAGACTCTGATCATTGGAAAGGATTATGTGTGAAAATCAGAAAACTTGGGGAATTCCCAAACCTCTTCTGAAGCATCTTCTACTGTCCTTCTCTATAATAGACACTATATGGGCTGTAAATTGTGCTCCACAATGGAAAAACTGAAACACTGATTTAGTCAAATGAACATTTGCCGAACGATAAATACAGAGCTTTATTTGTATAGACAGTGAGAAGACCAAGGGAAAATTAGAAAAAGTGCTCAGTGGTGCAGCTCCCCAGAGTGTCCCAGTTCCCACAGAGAAGCACGTGTTTGGCAGACACTGGAGACCGCAGCAGACCCAAAATGAGTTTCACCAATTCTGGGCAGCCATAGTTGTTGTATCTGTCAGTCTATTAGACAAAGCTGCCTCCTCACCTTGCATGCAAAAATACTTTCATCCATCCTCCAGTCACTTCTCTTCCTTACTCCTCTGATATCAGAGACTCTCATATAACAGAAAACATATTTAAACCAAACAGTTACATGTCATTGTACATATCTAATCTTATTTTGATAGCTGGGTTGTTGCTTGGGGAAAAAATTCATAGGACTTTATTTTCTGACTATCCCTATTAGGTGAGATTGCATAGTTTATTGCACAGTTAAGAGGGCATCCAAGAAAGAGAGTCATGCTCCTGGCGTCTCATTAGGGGGGAACCTCCCTCACCCTCCTTTACTGAAGAAGCTGTCCCTTCCTAGCTTAGACGTGCTGTTACTGACTCACCAGAGGGAGACCTCCAAGCAAAACAAACAAACAAACAATAACTCTTCTCAGGACCTACTCCTCATCATGAGCTAGTAATCAAAATGAGATCCCAGCATTCAGTGACACGTATGCTCAGTTCAGCATACATGTAAATGTAAAATACATGTAAATGTGAAGTCAGATTCTGAAAGAGAAAGTTTGAAAATTGAGAGGATTAGAGATGTTTTGTTTATTGATGTCGATTCCGAGGACTCTTCCGGAAAGTGGATTTTGAGGGCAACCAACCAAGGAAAAAGGGACATCATTTTACATCAGACTGAAATTGTCTGCATTGGTAAACTTAACAGAGATTCCAAGTCAAGTATGTTGTTTTGCACATCTGGGTGTGATTCTTTTTTTTTAATGTGGTAACATTGGTTTAAAACATTATATAAATTTCAGGTGTACGTCATTATATTTCAACTTCTGTATAGACTACATAGTGTTTACCACCAAAAGTCTAGTTGCCATCTGTTGCCATAAAAATGTGCCCTTTTGCCCCTCTTGCACTCCCTCCACTCACCCCCTTCCCCTCTGGTAACCACCAATCTAGGCTCTGTATCCATGTGTTTGTTTTTTGTTGTTGGATTTTAATCTTCCACATATGAGTGAAGTCATACAGTATTTGGCTTTCTCCATCTGACTTATTTTGCTTAACATAGTACCCTCAAGGTCCATCCATGTTGTCGCAACTGGCAAGATTTCATCTCTTTTATGGCTGAGTAGTATCCCATTGTATATATATACACCACATCTTCTTTATCCATTCATCCATTGATGGGAACTTAGGTTGCTTCCAAGTCTTGGCTACTGTGAATAATGCTGCAGTGAACATAAAGGTGCATATATCTTTGTGAATTAGTGTTTTCACGTCCTTTAGATAAATATCCAGAAGTGGAATAGCTAGATTGTATGGTGTAATCTTGTAAGAAATCTCTGTGCTGTGTCCCATAGTGGCTGCACCAGTTTACGTTCCCACCAGTAGGGTATGAGGGTTCCCTTTTCTCCACATCCTCTCCAACACTTGCTATTTCTTGTCTTTTGAATAATAACCATTCTCATGGGCATGAGGTGATATCTCACTGTGGTTTTTATTTGAATTTCCCTAATAAGTAGTGATGTTGAGCATCTTTTCACGTACTTGTTGGCCATCTGTATATCTTCTTCAGGAAAACGTCTGGTTCAGATCCTCTGCACGTTTTTAATTGAGGTTTTTTTTTGTTTGGGCTTTTTTTGCTTTTCAGTTATATGAGTTCTTTATATAGTTCAGATATTAATCCCTTATTGAATATATGATTTGCAAATATCTTCTCCTAATTGATAGGTTGTCTTCTCATTTTGTTGATAGTTTTTTTTTTTTCTGTGCAGAAGCTTTTCAGTTTGATGTATTCCAGCTTATTTCTTTTTTCTTTTTTTTTCCCTTAGCTGCGGAGACATTTTCAAAATATACTGCTAAGACTAAAGTCAAAGAGCATACTGCCTATATTTTCTTCTAGGAGCTTCATGGTTTCAGGTCTTACATTCAAGTCTTTAATTCATTTTGAGTTAATTTTTGTGTATTGTGTAAGATGGTCTACTTTCATTCTTTTGCATATGGCTGTCCAGTTTTCCTAACACCACTTATTAAAGAGATTTTCCTTTCTCCATTGTATGTTCTTGGCTCCTTTGTCAACTTTTAGCTGTCCATAGATGTGTGCGTTTCTTTCTGGGCTTTCAACTGTTCCATTGATTTGTGTGTCTGTTTGTCTGCCAGTACCATGCTGTTCTGATGATTACGGCTTTTAGTATACTTTGAAATCAGGAAATGTGATGCCTCCACCTTTGTTCTTGTTTATCAGGGTTGCTTTGGCTATTCAGGGTCTTTCTTTGTTCCATATAAGTTTTAGGATTCTTTGTGCTATTTCCATGAAAAATGTCATTTAGGACTTTGATAGGGATTACATTGAATCTGTAGATTGCTTTAGGTAGTATGAACATTTTATCTATGTTAATTCTTCCAATCCATGAGCATGGAATATCTTCCCATTTCTTTGTGTCTTCTTCTATTTCTTTCAACAATGTTTTATAGTTTTCAGTGTATAGCTCTTTCATCTTCTTGGCTAAATTTATTTTTAGGTATTTTATTCTTTTTGTTGCAATTGGAAATGGAATTATATTCTGGATTTCTCTTTCTGCTATTTCATTGTTAGTGTATAGAAATGCAACTGATTTTTGAACGTTGATTTTGTACCCTACAAGTTTCCCGTATTCATTTATTATTTCTAATCATTTTGGGGAGCAAATAGTGAAAATTTCTCTTCTTCCTTTCCAATTTGGATCCCTTTTACTTCTTTTTGTAGTTTAACTGCTCTGGTTAGGATTTCCAATACTATGTTGAATTAGAGTGGGCACCCTTGTCTTGTTCCTGTTCTCAGAGGGATGGCCCTCAGTTTTTCCCCATGGAGTATGATGTTGGCTGTTGGTTTGTCATATATGGCCTTTGTTATGTTGAGGTACTTTCCTTCTGTACCCATTTTATTCAGAGTTTTTATCATAAATGGATGCTGAATCTTGTTGAATACTTTGTCTGAGTCTATTGAGATGATCACATGATTTTTATTTTCGTTTTGTTAATGTGGTGCATCACATTGATTGATTTGAGGATGTTGAACCATCCTTGCCTCCCTGGAATAAATCCCACTTGAACATGGCATATGATCCTTTTAATGTACTTGCTAATATTTTGTTGAGGACTTTTGCATCTGTGTTCATCAGCATTGTTGGCCTGTATTTTTCTTTTTTGTGTGTTGTCTTCATCTGGTTTTGGTATTAGGGTAATATTGGCCACATGGAATGAGTCAGGAAGCATGCTCCTCTCTTCAATTTTTTGAAAGAGTTTGAGAAGGATATGTGTTAAACCTTCTTTGAATGTTTGGTAGAATTCACCAGGAAAGTTGTTTCATTCTGGACTTTTGTTTTGGGGAAGGTTTTGATTACTGTTTTGTTGTCCTTACTAGTGATTGGTTTATTCAGATTCTCTTCTTCTTTTTGATTTGGTTTTGGAAAGTTGTATAATTCTAAGAATTTATCTATTTCTTCTAGATTATCCAATTTGTTGGCATATAGCTTTTCAAAGTATTTTTTATAATCCTTTGTATTTCTGTGGTATCCACTGTAATTTCTCCTCTTCTGTTTCTGATTTTATTTATTTGAGCCTTCTCTCTTTTTTTCCTTAGTGAGTCTAACTAAAGGTTTGTCAATTTTGTTTACCTTCAGAGCACCAGCTCTTAGATTCATTGATCTTTTCTATTGTCTTTTTAGTCTCTAGTTCATTTATTTCTGCTCTGATTTTTATTATTTCCTTCCTTCTACTGATTTTGGGCTTCATTTGTTCTTCTTTTTCTAGTTGTTTTAGGTGTGATGTTATATTGTTTATTTGAGATTTTTTTTGTTTGTTGAGGTAGACCTGTATTGCTATAAACTTTCCTCTTAGTGCCACTTTTGCTGTATCCCATAGATTTTGGTGTGTCATATTTTCATTTTCATTTGTCTCCAGATATTTTTTTACTTCTCATTTTATTTCTTCATTGACCCAAAAGTTGTTCAGTAGTACTGTGTTTAATCTCCACATATTTTTGACATTGCCAGTTTTCTTCTTGCAGTTGATTTCACAGATAGAAATCTTAACCTGGGGAAGGAAACAGACATCCAGGTACAGGAAGCACAGAGAGCATCAAATGAGATGAACCCAAAGATGCTCACACCAAGACACATTACAATTAAAATGCCAAGAATTAAAGATAGAGAGAATCCTAAAAGCTGAAAGAGGAAAGCAACAAGTTACATACAAAGGAAATCCCACAAGGCTATCAGCAGAAACCTTACAGAAACCTTACAGGCTAGAAGCAAGTGACATGATATATTCAAAGTGCTGAAAGGAAAAAAATCAACAACGAAGAATACCATACCCATGCAAGGTTATCATTCAGAATGGAAGGAGAAATAAAGAGTTTTCCAGACAAGCAAAACTAAAAGAGTTCATCACCACTAAACCAGCCTTATCAGAAATGTTAAAGGGACTTATTTAACTGGAAAAGAAAAGGCCGTAAGTAAAAATAATAAAATTATCAAAGAAAAAATATCACTAGTAAAAACAAATATATAGTAAAGGGAGTGGATCAATCACATATAAAGCTAGTATAAAGGTCAAAAGACAAAGATACTAAAATCATCTATATCTGTGACAAGAGGTTAAGGAATACACAGAATTTTAAAAGATAAAATATGATGTCAAAAACATAAAACATGAGTGGGGAAGTGAAAGCGTATGGCTTCTAGTAAGAGGTTGAACTTAAGAGGCCATTAACTTAATATAGATTGCTATTTACATAAGTTATTATATATGAACCTCATGGTGACCACAAACCAAAAACCTATAATAAATACACAAAAAATAAAGAGAAAGGAGCTCAAACATAACACTAAAAGGAGTCATTATATCACAAGGGAAGAGAGCAAGAGAATAAAGGAACAGAGAAGGACTACAAAAACAACCAGAAAAAAAGAGCAAAGTGGCAATAAGTAATACTTATCAATAGTCACTTCAAATGTAAATGGACTAAATGCTCCAGTCAAAAGACATAGGGTGGGGGCCAGGCCCGTGGCAGAGTGGTTAAGTTCACGCACTCCACTTCGGCGGCCCAGGGTTTTGTCAGTTTGGATCCTGGGTGTGGACAAGGCACCACTCATCAAGCCATGCTGAGGCAGGTGTCCCACATAGTGCAACCAGAGGCCCTCACAACTAGAGTATACAACTATGTGCTGGGGGGCTTTGGGGAGAAGAAGAAGAAAAGAAAAGAAGACTGGCAACAGATGCTAGCTCAGGTGACAATATTTAAAAAAAAAATAGGGTGGCTGAATGGACAAAAAAAAAAAGACCCATATATATGTTGCATACAAGAGACACACTTCAGACTTAAAGACATTCACTGAAAGTGAAGGGATGGAAAAATATTCCATACAAATGGAAAGGATAAGAAAGCTGGGCTAGAAATATTTATATCAGACAAAATAGACTTTAAAACAAAAACTGTAACAAGAGACAAGGGCATTACATAATGACAAAGGGAATAATCCATCAAGAGGATATAATACTTGTAAATATCTGTGTGCCCAGCATAGGAGCACCTAAATACATAAAGCAAATGTTAACAGACATAAAAGGAGAAATTGACAGTAGCACAATAAAAATAGGAGACTTTAACATCCCAGTTACATCAATGAATAGATCATCCAGACAAAAGATCAATAAGGAAACATTGGCCTTAAATGACATATTATACCAGATGGACTTAACAGATATATACAGAGAATTCCACCCCAAAACTGCAGAATATACATTCATTTTGAATGCACATGGGTGTGATTCTACCAGTTTGCTAATTGGGCAATAAAATGTCAGATACAGTTCTGGATGATATAAAGGAAGTTTAGATGTCACAAAACCCTTGATGTTTTGCACAGGAGTTAACTCTAAGACTTGGAGACATAAGAGTGCTGGATTTATTCCATCACATATGACCCACCCACTTGCACACTGTGTTCTTTGAAAGGGCCTAGAGTTTCTCCCCTCACCAAGACTGAGAAACACATTAGTATGGGAAGCAATAGTTCTTTTAAGTGAATTTTACTGGATCTTCTAAAAGAATTTAGTAGCTAAGACAACAAGTAGGGGCTATCCAATGACCATCTGCTTTACTTTCTCTGCTCTGTGATTTTTAGTTTCAATAATGGCCTCATATAAAGTAAAATTACTCACTCAATTATCTCAACTTCGATTTAGATTAAGGTCTCATAAACAATTGAGAATTTTAGAAAGTGCATTTAAGTTAACACTATAGAACACAATCACTATTGAAAATAAATGTTTGTCAGAAAAATATGACATCTTAAAACTTTCTACCCAGATAATAAGTGTGGTAACTCTATAGATACACATATTTTTCAATTTTATCTGATACTAATAAGAAGCAGTTTGTAAAGATATTTATCAATTTAATTGAACACATGTGTATGCCTTCATATATTCGTAAATAATAGTGTAGAGTAACTTATCTAGCCTATAAAGCAAGAGTAAGGAATTTAGGAAGTTACGTTTAATTTAGCCTTTCAAAAAAATAAATCTAAGTTCTTGCATGACCTAAAATACCATTTTGCGTTTGTATTTCACACTCTAGACAATTCCAAGATATAATGTAGAGTCTTTTACAGAAAATTTATAAAACGATTTAATCTATTGGAGGATTTGGCTTGATTTGAAATATAGAGCGATTAAAATATAATTCTCTTATTTTTCTTTTACTGACTAATATTAAGTTCTTTTCACTGTACTAAATAGTTAATTCTTAATACTTAATATTAAGTGCTTCTTACTTATTAAGACTTCTTACTTATTAGATGTCTCAATATAAAGTATTCTTTAAGGCTCTTTCTGACCACTAACAGTTGGTCTGGTGTAAATTCACATATTTGTTCTTTGGGTCATGACAGCAGAGATGAGTAAAATTTTCCTTTCACCCATCCAAAAACTTTTGAGAGATAGAAAGAATGTATTTTAAAATAATAATACTGATTAAATTTTTATTAATAACAGTTTTGCACAGTTAACTCATATGGATTTGACTTTTTCTCATCAGTATGTAATATTGATCTTTCAACTAAGTCTTTTGTAACTTGATTAATATATTTTTTCACTTAAAAATATCCTTTTGCAACATGAAAGCCATAATAAGACTCTATCTCTTTGAGACTAATTTAATTAACGTGTTTAATATATTTGTGGGAGGTAATAATTATAATTAATGACTTGGCTCTCTTTTCAAAGATTATGAAGTTTTAAGATGTCATTTTTTTCTGGCAATTATTCCCTTTTCTTCTAGCCTGAAGAGAATCTTTCTTAAAAGATTATCATATCTAAGACACTATCAATTTTGGTTTTATTTATACCTCCCCTAGCCCAGTGAATCATTGAGATTTATCTTAGGTTTTTAAAAGCACTTACTAATTTCTTACAATTAAACAAAATAGAAGCTCTGTTTGATTTGAAAGATTTTATGACTTTTATTTTCTAATACCTCTAATTCAAAGATGCTCTCTGAAAGAAATTATTTTTCATTGTTATCCATGGAGTACACGGGTAAAACTTCCATTTATCTCATGGAATACGTGTACTCTATTCCATACCCAAAGCCATCCATCAAACACCATTAGAAACTATCATCAACAACAACAAAAATGAAAAGACGGAAACCATAATTTTCTTGCTTTCCAATGTGTGACAGTCAGCTACCTGTCTTTCAGTATTCATTCCATCCTTATTCCATACAACTAAAGTATAGCCTATCACACTACTAGCCAATGACATTGTATTTCCCAGGTTCCTTTGCAGTTAGGAATGGCCGTGTAACTTAGTCAACTCCATTGAAATGCAAATAGATGTGGTGTCTGCCACTTCTAGTTCAACACCTTTGGACTAGACTATGTCTCCTCCATATTCCCTTTTATTCCCTAGCTTTATTGAAGTATATATGGTAAATAAAAGTGGTATACATTTAAGGTGTACCACTGGACGTTTTGTTATAAGTATACATTGTAAGATGATTACCACTTGGGTTTGTATTTTGGGTTTTGGGGGCACCTGGGACTTTCTATTTCCTGTGAGAATGTAACCAAGTGAAAGGGGCTGGTTCTGCTTGCCACTATCTGGTGTCAATCAATTGCAAGCAAGCCGGTGGTTGAGAAAGGAAATTTTATACAATTAGCCAGCATAATTGGAAGATGGCAGACTAGTGTCCTGAAGAACCATCTTAAAATCACACAGAATCTTGAGGCAGTTATATATGGGAAACGGGCAGGGAAGGAGGGGGCTTAGGGATGTTGACCATCCTGTATGACGAACTTCAAGGCACCACATTATCTCTTTCCTCTGTCATTGGAGATGGGTGCCAATGCAGAATTTTTCTTCCTGGAGGTCGTCATGTTCCTGGGGAACTCAGAGAACAAAGTTGTCTTATCACAGCTGGGCAATAAACGTTAGCAAGAGTCAAAGAACTAGCAGATCATGTATTTTGTAATAGTGAGAGGTGCTTAATCATCTGGGCTACGTGCAGGCTAGAATGTTTCCATAGAGACTAGTGAGTCAGGATCATAGTTATAATATTGCTTCTTTTCCCTAAGGTGGCTTCCCTCATGTTAACTTAAGATCTAGCTGTTAAAATTTCCCCACCGTCAATTGTAACTTCATAATCATATGAAGTACTCAGGGATAAGGCTGTCAACATCTTCTGGGTGCTTCCTGCTGTCAGGGGTGCTGCAAGGGAGAAGATTCCTTCATTGTCTGCTGTGATTTGTACTTTATAACTTACCTGACTAGTTTCTTTTAGGGTCTGCGTTTACTCTTCATTAAGAAAAGCTAATTCCTCTTCTAGCCAAGCAGGCTCTAGGACCTGTATACCGCAGAGTCAGGTCTAAGTTCTAGCTCCCATGTCAAAAACCATTTTACATAAATATTGTCCGATTTTAGTTTGCCGGGCTTCAGGAGAAAGGGCTGTTTCAGTTCTCAACGATTCCAAATGAAAAGGACAGGAAATAAAATGGAAAATGTTATTTTAGAGATCTGTACCAGATATTTGAGGAAACTAGGAGAATTCAGGATCCAGTCCAGTTTACAGATGGGAAACAAAAGCCTCAAGGACAATTAACAGAACCAAAATCCAACATCCACAGGTGTGTCACATAGTTTCTGTTGAAATAATTTTTCCCTCTAAAATCACCCTCATTTTTACCAAAGATAGCCAAATTAAGACTCAGTGGTTTGTAAAATAGGTCTAGTTTAAATAAACTTGGCCCAATCATTTACATAAGTACAGCAAGAATAGCAATTGATCATATAGGCTCTTTTAAATCTGCTTTGCTGGAACTTTTTATAAGGAATCTCAGATTGAACTTTAAAGGCCTCTCAAGGCCAGTAAAATCAGACCAAGGATTTGTCATCAGACTCCACCTGCAATACCTACAGATTTTGGTGAATTTCTCTCTTCTCAAGGTCCCCAAAATATCCTGGGGTTCCTGCACCTGCCAGGGAAGTGACCTTCCTTGCTCATCTAGTAAGGTTGTTGGAAACCCTGTAAGCAAGACACCAGGCCTATATTTACAAGTGGATTTATTTCACAAAGCCCAATCTTTGCTTCTCAAAGCTGTATGGTCATATCTGAGTTTATGTATGTTTCTCTCAAATACGACATTCCAGTCAAAGCCTTGGTAATATAACCAGTGTTTTCAATTGCATCCTGCTATAAGGAGAACAGATTCTTATTGAACTTATGTAAATAACTATATTGCCATGAAAATAATACTCATTCACTAAGAGTTTCCAAATTCTGGAGGGATAAGGTAGGGAGAAAAAGGTAAATGTTTCAGTTCTGTTTACAAAAGTATAATTTACCAAATTGTTATAAGTCATAGTTAGCTTAAGAGAAAAGAGAAAAAGTTTTCCCTAAACTTCAAAACACAAAACATTAAAGAAATCAGCAAGATGGGGCTGGCCCAGAGGCACAGCAGTTAAGTTCACATGTTCCACTTCTTGGCAGCCCAGGGTTCTCCAGTTCGGATCCTGGGTGCAGACATGGCACCACTTGGCAAAAGCCATGCTGTGGTAGGCATCCCACATATACAGTAGAGGAAGATGGGCATGGATGTTAGCTCAGGGCCAGCCTTCCTCAGCAAAAAAAAGAGGAGGATTGGCAGTAGTTAGCTCAGGGCTAATGTTCCTCAAAAAAAAATGAAAAAAATCAGCAAGATTTCAAGCAAAAAGTCATAAAAATTATAGTCATCTCATCAATTTACTCAGTCCCATGTTATCAACTTTCGATCTTCTGTTAGCAGTTTTATGAGGCCATCAGTTTCTCCACTACAGTTCTGTAATTCTTTTACCCAACTCAGTTTCACAATCTGAAAGTTTATCAGAAACCCACATTCTAGAGCAAACATCAGAGTCCTTTCCATGAATCTCTCTGAAGACAAAACATATATGCAAAAACATCAAAGTAAAACAACTGTCAGCAAATGACAAAACATTCAAAAACGGCAATTGACAAAGACTTTTAGCTATTTCTAGAACATATAACACTTTGAGATAATAACTAGAATTATGACTGACAACCAGGACAGATCAGAATTTTTGGAATGTTTTATAATTTTTTTAATATTTATATTAATAACATTTGCCCATACAATATTACCCAAGAAGATTTATTATCATTTATTTGATAATGCTTTCCATGTAATTTAACATACCAAATAAGTCTAATTACTTTAATATCTTCCTATTTATGGAAAGAGAGAACAAATTCTTTGAGAAGTCCCAGGGCTGACTGGAAATTCTTAAAGTTTCTTTTTTAAGTGAAAAGAAAGACTTTATTCAGGTGTTGAACCTTGTAAGAACTTTGTTAAAAATATCAAAAACTTTTAAAACACTTGGTCAAATAGGAAATGATTCTTAGTTATCCATTCAGTCAATGTGACAACAGAAATAGTCAAAGGCAAACAGAGAGTTAAAACAGTCAAAAAACCTCAATACAGAAACCTCAGTCTTTTTGAACATAGGAAATTACTTTAACAAAACACAGATTTTCTGTCTTTTAGGTAGACTTACTCAAAGGAAAACCTTCTTAACCTCTATATCAAAAGCAGACCAAAAGTTCAAGAAAATTATCTTTTTAAAAGAGAAAGCCAAGGGGCTGGCCCCATGGCTGAGTGGTTAAGTTCACATGCTCCGCTGCAGGCGACCCAGTGTTTCGTTGGTTCAAATCCTGGCATGGACATGGCACTGCTCGTCAAACCACGCTGAGGCGGCATCCCACATACCACAACCGGAGGGACCCACAACCAAAACTATGCAACTATGTACTAGGGGGCTTTGGGGAGAAAAAGAAAAAAAATAAAATCTTAAAAAAAAAAGAGAGAGAAAGCCAAATTCTGCTTTTGTGCCAGCTTACTTTTGATTTGAAATTAAATTTATTTCAATCTTAACCAACTTAACCTGCACAAAACTCCTCAGGGTTTTACTTTCACAAACCTTCTGTCACTTACTTTTTACATTCAGAATTTGTTGCACATCTTTTCTTTCCTAGCACCTTAGGACAAATTTCTCTTTCTCAACAAATCAAACAACAATATCTCTATTCTTTATACCTTCTTTACTGAAAACATACATTTTACTTTCCTTGTATACAGACTTTCCAGAAATATGTGCTTTTTCATGGACAATTTCTCAGCATGTACTCAAGCATCTTTCAGTTTCTTTGAGGTACAATACCAGAGGCAGACAAGTTTATGTTTAGCAATGAATTTCTAAAATTTTACCTTATGTGGAAATGACCTAGTTACCCAATAAACTTACCTCATTTAATTTAACTTAGTAAAGCTCTAAAGTTTAAGTTACCAAAAAGATTTCGGAAGCTGTTTTTCAAGTATAAAGACCATAAAACACAATTATTGTACCAAAAAACCCCTACCCATTTTTATCTAGATTGTTTGTTTCCAACCATCATGTTAAGAATACTCTCAAAAATTTCATGTGACGTTAAAGCAGTTAGCCTTCATCTTGAGTTGTTTTAAGCACTAAAACCATGACACACAATTACTGTTAAAAAGATCCTCCAAAAGCCTTTTATCTTTTTTGAATTTATTTAGTTTAGTTGTTCCCAATAATTATATTTAGATTGCCTACAAAACCCTTATGAGACATCTGACAAAATCAGCTATTATTCTGTTATTATTTTTGCTGGCTAATTTTGTAACAGAGATAACGTTTGTTACATATCCAATTTCGTTTCATTTCGTTGATAACCCTGAAAACATATTTATTTCAACCAAACCAACAAACAAATAAGCTTTCATTTACCAAAGATCGTTTTATAGCATGTTAGTTTGAAAGACATTTGGGTTAGTTTCTACTACATTTAGAAATAACTTATAAAAGTCTTTACTCCAAGCCAGTTAAGTAGAATTCCTTTGGAAATTATATCACCTGGAGGCAGACAAATTCATAGAGACAGACAGACACAAAGAGACATCTTTACAATTTTAACCAGGTCTCAGGTACAAAACTCAAAAGAACAGTTGGGTCTGAACTGGTTTTCCAGCAGGTTGACTTTCTCAGATAGCCGACGATTTTTACTAAAGACTTGTTTTCTTTTTGCTGTGAGGATACTTTTCATAGCTGTTTTTGAAATCATTCTGTCTTCTCTAAGTTTCCGCATATGAATCAAAGACTGCATTCAATCATGAGAGGTTTTGAATTCTCTCTTTTAAGGGCGAGCCTTGAGGTGGCCTTGTATGAAATTGAGGTTCCCCAGAATGGCCATTATAATTCGAAATTATCTCAAAAGTTTACTTATTTTCACCTGCCTAATCTTAGATCAGGAATTTCAGGGGAGTTGAAGTGGGGAAGCTCAAGCAAGAGCAGCTTTGGTTTCGTTTCGCTAACATGTTTAATTATTTAATTATTTTCTTTTAAAGAGGCAGTAAAGTATTCCTGATTTCATTTAGAAGCCCCAAAAGACTGACAGATTTCCCATTGTTGCTTAATTTTATGTCAGTTTTTTCCAACTGCATATGCAAATACACCAGTTTGGGTAAACTGAAATCGTCCCATTTTGGCCATCTTCTCTCTGGAGTCTAAAGAATGTTGTGGCCAGGTGGTGTTCCAAAAGAAAACTAGCTTCTTCTTGGGCATGGGCTCATAGCTCAAGTCAGCCCAGTTAGCCAAGAGGCAGTCCAGAGGTCTTTTCTCGGGATAGATCAAGTTCCCCCCATTCTGATACACAGAGATGGACAGACACACAGATCCAGACAGGAAAATCAGACACCAGTGAACTGGTTCCCAGATTTAGGATAGAAAGTCCTACAACTCTTCCCACTCCGAATGTGTTCCCAGATGGCCCCTCCCTGAATGGAAGGGACCACAGAGAAGGGGAAGGAAGTTCACAGGCGCCCCCGAGGCGACTTGCCCTATTCCAGACTGAGCCCATCAACTCAACAGAAGCGAAAGCAAACAAACAAATGAACAAATCTAGAGCCTGTTTCATTTCTTCAGCCACAAGGAAACATTGAAAGCAGTTGACAGTTGGGAGAACTCAGGGGAAAGTCCCCAGGGGAAAGAATATATTGGCAGCGGATGGCAGAGTCCTGAGATTTCTCCTGGGAGTTGACTAGCCATGGGCAGAGGCACATCCCATCTGGGTCGCCAGAAATTTGTAACTGAACGAAAAGGGGCTCATTCTGCTCACCACTATCTGGTGCCAATCAATTGCAGATGAGCCGGTGGTTGAGAAAGGAAAATTTATACAATTAGCCAGCATAATTGGAAGATGGCAGACTAGTGTCCTGAAGAACCATCTTAAAATCACACAGAATCTTGAGGCAGTTATATATGGGAAACGGGCAGGGAAGGAGGGGGCTTAGGGATGTTGACCATCCTGTATGACGAACTTCAAGGCACCACATTATCTCTTTCCTCTGTCATTGGAGATGGGTGCCAATGCAGAATTTTTCTTCCTGGAGGTCGTCATGTTCCTGGGGAACTCAGAGAACAAAGTTGTCTTATCACAGCTGGGCAATAAACGTTAGCAAGAGTCAAAGAACTAGCAGATCATGTATTTTGTAATAGTGAGAGGTGCTTAATCATCTGGGCTACGTGCAGGCTAGAATGTTTCCATAGGGACTAGTGCGTCAGGAACATAGTTACACTATTGCTTCTCTTCCCTAAGATGTTTTCCCTCATGTTGACCTAAGACCTCGCTGTTACAAGAACAATTAAAATCTACTCTCTTAGTAAACTTGAAGTATATAATACAGTATTATTAACTATAGGCACCGTGATGTCATATTCTCTTTCTCATTTCTACTGGTTACAACCCACTTTCAAGCACAGAGTATGACACTCTATGGAATGGAAGAAGAACAAGATGAAATGAACTTGGGTTCTTGAATTGTGGATTAGAGTCCTAACTAACTTGAAACACCTCCCCAGATTGGTACATTGAAGAGAAGTATTCTATCCTCTTTTACCCTCTGCATATTTGGGGTCTCTGCATTATAGCAATTCAACCTACCCTAATACACAAAGGCCCTACAGATTTTCTCAATAACACAGCTCGTTAGCATTGCTCCCAGCTGGTCAGAGACATGTAACAGAAGCAGGGACGCTCCTCACTGACAACCAACAGCGGTTAAACTTAACTTCCTTTCATTGGCTGGTACATGGGTTGGGACTGTCCCTAGACCACTACTTTCAGTTCAGTTTATGCAAACCACATCCCAGCACCATTTGTTAATTTAAATGAGACAAGACATTGAAAAGCTTTGCTTAAATAAGAACTCTAGCAGAATTATTATTTTATTTTTACTTCATGCATGGAGAAGAAGGGGGAAGTGCCAATGATCCTTTCTGCATTTACAAAGGAAATTCACAGTTATCTATACTTTTTGAAAAATATAAATATCCACTTAAATATTTTTGTCAGGACCACACACTATTAATTAAATTCAGCCAATCAGAATTACAAACTTCCTAGAGGTTAAGGAATCCTTTCATAAGATGTAGCAACAACATCTTAGTTCTGGGGGCTTGCAAGACTACTTAGTTAAGAATATCTACGAGAACAGTTTTTTCAAGGAGAACACCATCTGCTCTTCTCTGCAGCTGAAAGGGAAGAGGGAACATTTTCTCTTTTGTCACAGAAATTTCTTGCACCAACAGTCAGAAGAGCCAAGAATTTCAAGGCCAAGCACTGAAAGTCGATTAGCAGATCTGACCTGGGTTGCCCAAGATTTATGACAGGGAGAAGAAGGCAAAACAGGTTTGTCAGCAAATGGAGTACAAAGAGGCAATGTCCTAGATCTACGTCAATAATGAAATAGAGTTACTACGATAAAACGGGTTTTTAATGTTTATGTAGAAACTGATTATAAAGATTGTGTGAAAGAGAAGACAGAAATATCGAAGGATATTTTGAAAAATATATATATTAAAATATAGGATAAAACTGTTGTACATAAGAAATGTGGAATTGTATTGGCATACTAAGGGCAAACAGATCAGCAAAAGAGAATGGAATACAGAAAAAATAGAGAGAAATGTAGACAATGATAAAGGAAATATTGAGTTTTTGGAGAAAAAATAAACCATGCAATAAGAGGACTTGGAATAATTCACTATCCAATATTTTCATAAGTTAGATTCCTACCTAACATCACACCCCAGAATAAACTCCATGTGAATTTTTTAAAAAGCATCAAAGCAAATTACACGTTCTACATTATTAGAAGAAAATATAAAAGTACTTTTGTACTTCCGGGTACTATGAAAGACCTTCCAACTACAATAAGACAAGCATACTTTGAAAATATTTCTTTTTTTGTTTTTTTCCTCCCCAAGCCCCAGTACATAGTTGTATATCCTAGTTGTAAATCATTCTAGTTCTTCTATGTGGGATGCTGCCACAGCGTGGCTTGATGAGCTGTGTGTAGGTCCACGCCCAGGATCCAAACTGGCGACCCCCAGACTGCCAAAGCAGAGCGTGTGAACTTAATCACTTGACCACGGGGCCAGCCCCATAAAATATTTCTCAGCTCAAAAAGGAAGAGAAATCACTAAGTATTGGTGGGGAAGGTGATACAGGAATGTTTCCAGTAAGCCAATGACCAAGCAGACTTTTCATGAGCCAAATGGCTATTCTACAGCTAGAATCTGTTCATGATGTTTCAAAAAACTTCAGCAAATTAGGAATAGTAAGGAATTTCCTCAAACTGATATAGAGCACCTTCAAAATCCCTGCAGTTAATTTCACACTCAATAATGAAAAATTATTTCAAAATGTTTCCCCTTGAGGTTGAGAATAAAGCAAGAATGCTCGCTTTTACCATGTGTATCCAACATTGTACTGGAGGTTCTAGCCATTTCAGTAACACTAAGAACAAAAAAAGAAATAAAAGTTTAAAAATAAGAAGGGAACAAAGAGACCGGCCCAGTGGCATAGTGGTTAAGTGCTCATGCTCCATTTTGGCAGCTGGGGGTTCACAGGTTCAGATCCTGGGCACAGACCTACACACTGTTCATCAAGCCATGCTTGACATCCCACATACAAAATAGAGGGAGATTGGGACAGATGTGAGCCCAGCTACAATCTTCCTCAAGCAAAAAGAGGAAAACTAGCAACAGATGTTAGCTCAGGGCCGATCTTCCTCAGAAAAAAGAAAAAAGAAAGGAACAATTCCTATTCCTATTTGCAGATGACATGATTGTTTACATAGGAAACTCCCAGGAAATCTACAAAACAACTTATAGAACTAATAAAGGAAATCGGTAAGATCATAGGATACAAAATCAATATGCAAAAATCAATTGTAAATCAATTAACATACAAAAATCAATTGTATCAGAAATGTTAGAAATAAACAGTTGGAAATAAAATTGTAAACACAATTCCATTTACAATAGTGCCAAAAAATATAAATACCTAGGAATAAATGAAACAAAAGTTATCCAAGACCTAGAACAAGACCATTAAAAACCACAAAACATTACTGAGAGAAATTAAAGAGGATCCAAATAAATGGAGAGAAATATCATGTACTTGAACCAAAAGAGTCAATATGTTAAAATGGCAATTCTCTCCCAAATTAATCTATAAATTCAACATCATTTCAATCAAAATTCTACCATACTGTTTTGTAGAAATAGGCAAACTAATTCTAAACTTTATATGGAAACACAAAGGACCTGGAACAATCAAAACAATTTTGAAAACGAAGAAAGTTTCAGGATTTACCTTACTGATTTCTTCATTTATTATAAAACTTCAGTAAGCAAAACTGTTGGTATTGGTGAAAAGATGGAACTATAGATTGGAATAGAGAGTTCCAAAATAGACCCACACATATATGGCAAATTCATTTTCAACAAAGGTGCCAAGACACTCAGTTGGAAAAGAAAGCATTTTCAACAAATAATGTTGGATCTACTGGATATCTTTAGAGGGAAAAAAAATAACATCAATCCTTATCTCACATAATACATGCAAAAAAAATTCAAAATGGATTATAAACCTAAGTGTAAATTCTAAAATATAAAACTTCTGCAAGGAAACACAGGAGAAAATCTTTTGCTGGGGATAGGCAAAGATTTCTTATCTAGAACACAAAAAGCATGAAACAGTTTTTAAAACTGATAAATTGAACTTCATCAAAATTAAAAACTTTTGCTCTTCAGAAGGCATCATTAGGAAAAAGAAAGTGCAAACTGGGAGAAAATACTTGCAATAGATATAGCAGTGTGTATGTGGATGCATATCCAGAATATATAAAGAACCCATACTACTGAATGATAATAAGACAAACTACTCAATTTTTTAAATGGACAAAAGATTTGAACAGACACTTTACACTTTACACCTTACAGGAAGATATAAAAATGGCTAATAAACTCATGAAAATATGGGCACTGTCATTAGTCCCTACAGAGCCACAACTGGCCAAAATTAAAAAGACTCACCGTACCAAGAGTTGACAAGGATGTGGAACACCTGGAACTCTCATACACTGCTGGTGGGAACACAAAATGGTACAACTGCTTTAGAAAACTATTTGGCAATTTCTTAAAAAGTTAAGTTTACATTACATGCAATCCAGTCATCACACTCCTAGGAATTTACCTAAAGGGAACAAAAATATATATCCATGCAAAGATTTTTACACAAAGCTTTATTTTTTCCATAACAGCTCTATCTGTAATAGCCAAAATCTAGAAATAACCCAAATGACTATCATTCAGAAAACAGATACACAGATTGTGGGATATCCGTACAAAGGAATACTAGTCAGCAATAAAAAGAAACAAATTACAATTTTCAATAACATGGATGAATCTCAAACTCATTATCTTGAATGGAGTGATGGTTTCATGGGCTTATACATATATCGAAAAATAATCAATTTACATACTTTAAATATGTACAGTTTATTGTACTCTAATTTCAATTCAATAAAGTTATACTAAATTTTTTTAAAACTCAGTGGGAAATTTTTAGAAAGAAAAACTAAAGCTTCCTCTACCATGCTCCTGACTTGCATTGTAGTTGATGTCCCTTGGGGAAGCATCAGCCACAGAAAAACAGTAGGCTATCAAGCTGACCAAAATAAATATATCCACAGAAAAATATCAGTTTCTACTCACAAGAGCCCTGACAGTTATCATTAGATTACTATATAATGATTTAATGACCATGTTAATGTGCTGATCATGTAATAAGCTGTAGATATCAAAATTGTTAATTATGCAGAGGTTTTCTGAGACCCGACCGTTATTTCAGGACTTCTTCAGGGTAAAGACGGAGAAGAGCCACTTTAGACTATGTTAGAAAAAATTAAAATTAATGTATTTTTTAAATTAAGGGTAATATTGGGGGACATGCAGGAGCTTCTGGGGAGCCGGGAACGTTTTCTTTCTTGACCTGGGCTGTTGCTACACGACTGTTCTCTTGGTGATGGTCCATTGAGCAGTACATTGTGTTTTGTGCACTTTTTGTATATGGGCTATACTTCAATTTTAAAAGTTTAAGATAAAAAAGTCTTTTGCCCCCAACCAGCCCAAATCCTTGGAGTCACCCTTTCCTCCTCCTCCGTACCTAATCCTGCTGATATCAAAAGGATCCCCAAGTCCATTAATTCTGTCTTTGTGGGATTCCTCACATCTTCTCTCTCGTTTTCACAGATACCTCCTGCCAAGGTCGCATCCTCAATGACTCATGAAAGAGAGGTTGGCAGGGACAGGAACAGGCGGTCGGAGGGGGAAGAGAGCCCTGTGACGTGGCGTAGTTAGGTTTGAGAAGGCTTCCTGGGGGTCAGGCCTGCTCTGGGGCTTAGAAAGCCGGTCTTCTTAGCGAAACCAAAATGGGTTTCCTCCTGGCCAGTTAAATCAGACTCTCCACCAGAAGTAGTTGTCTCACAAAGTAAAGTATATTTGCAGCAAATAGGAGACCATAAGGAACCATTTCCAGAGTCATGGCGTCCCCAAACAAAGGGAAGCAGGGACCTTCAATTTTGGATGGGGAATGAATATTCAAAAGGGAGAGGTGGGTATTCGCTTGCACAGGCTCAGTTGGAAAACATGCTTCCACATACACTGCAGGTTACAGTAATAAGGCCTCAGCTCCTCCTGGAGAGGCCTTAGCATTAGAAATAAGGCAAAGGTCACAGGCGTAGCTCTTGTGGTGAGGCTTGGTCTGGTTCAGGGAGGGTGGTGATTGCATCTCCTTAACATAACAAAAGGAAAAGAACAATCTGGAAAAATAGTTAAAATGCTTCCAAACCCACTTGAGTTCCTCTGGACAACTAGTCAGTAACAGTCTCAACACTCTTCCAGCCATGCCCCCTGCAGTGCGTGAATCCCTTTAGCCAGTGCACTGCCACACCTTTAGGATCCCCTGGACATACTACACAAGAACACCCCATATAACTCGAACTACATTGACCAATATTCTGCTCCAGCTAAACCCACTCCCCACTCTGGGCCTTTGCCCGCTCCTGGTTTCCTGCCAGGAATGCCCCACCCAACCCTCCACATGTTTAAACCAAACTCATCCTTTAAGAGCCAGGGAGAAGTCTGGGCTGGGAGGTGGCTCACGGAGTGGGGTCCAGGCATCTGGGCTCACTTAGGCCTGCACCTCACCCCTCCTCTGCCCCCCGCAAAGGAGCAAGAGGATAGCCAGCAGTTCTGATACCTGAACACAGAAAAACCCTACACTCTTCCCCTCAGCCTTGGCTGGAAATTGCAACTGAAGCCAGAGGCTCCCAGTCTCAATGGGTAGTTGAGTGAGGAACCTTGAAAAGAATGCAAAGACAACGCAGGGCCCTTGAGCAAAGTAGGCACTGAGCTAGCAGTTATGTTTTGTTGGATATAGGTAAAATCTGGAGAATATTTGCCAGAATATTCTTGCACACACTAAAAATATAAACAAAAACCAAGTTGAGGTGAAGGTTCCTTTTTTTTTTTTAAAGATTTTATTTTTTCCTTTTTCTCGCCAAAGCCCCCCAGTACATAGTTGTATATTCTTCATTGTAGGTCCTTCTAGTTGTGGCATGTGGCACGCTGCCTCAGCGTGGTTTGATGAGCAGTGCCATGTCCGTGACCAGGATTCAAACCAACGAAACACTGGGCCGCCGGCAGCGGAGCACGCGAACTTAACCACTCGGCCACGGGGCCAGCCCCTGAAGGTTCCTTCTTGCCAGATGTATATTTGTCCTATTGCTTATTATCTCAAACTGTGCACTAGGGGCTTATTTGCAAGGATTTCTCTTGAACCAGCCTGACAAAGGTTTATTATTATCTCCTGTGTTCTGTAACTCTTAATCTTGAATCTATGCTTGCTCTGGGTCTTAATAATTTACTGTAATTTCCATTTACTGACCATATATTTGTTATAAGAAAATATATTTGTAGAATATGCCTGTTGTAAGAAATTGAGTTTACTCACCTAAAAATAATGTCGCTCACCCTGACCTCACTTTTCTTTCTGTAGCTTCACTGGAACCTAAGGGGCATAATTTCATGTATTAGAGCGCATCAAGACTGTGTATGTTGGATTTTTCCCTACAGGCCTGTGACTCTAAAAAATTCATTTCCAGGAAGCAATAAGAGATGAAGTTTGAAGTTTTCTCTGTCAAGGACAGAGGAGAAAAGATGCCAGAATGAAAGTATCAGGCAAGGAACCAATAATGACAGCGAGGCCCCCAAGGAGAAGGGTGCCTCTGTGAGTGCTTGACTTCCAGGACCCTGTCATACTCTTACTTAAATCCTTCGATGTTTCCTAAAGTTCAAGTCTAATTTCCTGGCATGAAACCTGTTCTTCCTGAGGCTGACCCTTCCCACGG
Source organism: Equus asinus (assembly GCF_041296235.1). NCBI lineage: Eukaryota > Metazoa > Chordata > Mammalia > Perissodactyla > Equidae > Equus > Equus asinus. The sequence goes on from NC_091802.1 coordinate 12,427,109, forward strand.
CTTCTCTCCTAACCCGAGCTCCTCCCGCCCCGCACCACTCACCACATGATGGTGCCACCTTGTTTCTGACATGAAGACTGGGCCATGCTTTCTCCCCCCTCCTTGTGGGTTCTCCTGGATCCCAGAAGTAAACTCTACCCCACCTCCCAACTGTTTCTTTCTTATTCTTCCTTCAAGATCAGACCAAGAATCATCCACACATCTTCTGCCAAATTAAATAGAATTAGGGGCAAGAAGCAACTTTGTTCACATTTTTGTAAAGGAAACAATTTTGGCTTATGTATACTGTTAGCTTCTGACTTAAAATATCCACAGATGATCTTTTTTTTTTAAAGGTTGGCACCTGAGCTAACAACTGTTGCCAATCTTTTTTTTCTTCTTCTTTTTCTCCCCAAAGACCCCCGGTACATAGTTGTGTATTTTTAGTTGTGGGTCCTTCTAGTTGTGGCATGTGAGACGCCGCCTCAGCATGGCCTGATGAACGGTGCCACGTCCACGCCCGGGATCCGAATCAGTGAAACCCTGGGCCGCCAAAGCGGAGCGCGGGAACTTCACTCAGCCACGGGCTGGCCTGATGATCATATTAAGTAACAAAACTTCCAACTTTATTCTTCCAAAATTTTAATCAGATACAGAAGTTGGATTTTATTGATTCCTTTGTTTTCATTCACTAAAATAATCATGAGATTCCTTACTATTATTTGAGGCTTCCCAAATGGTGAAGTGCAAATGGGTTATAGATAGGGATCTCTCAGGCAAAACCCCAAGGCCAGATACCTGCCGGCTGGGAGCAGCTCCCTCAGTTTAACCAGTTTACGTCCATTTATCGCTGTCTAAGTGGGCCGTGAAATGAAACGGTTTGCTCTGTGTTGTGTCTGGCTTCAGGACAGGCGGCAAATTCCATCAGGTGGTAAATAACATCCAGTTAGAAAGATGTGCCATATTCTTTTGCCAATATTTTACTTAGGATAATTGGATCTTAGTTCTTTTCTTTTGTTAGTCTAAAATATCTTTTTGTTGTTGTTAAACTTGATTTAGTTTCAAAATTATAAAAGGTGTGAAGCGGTATGTTTTATTACCCTATTCTACTCTTGAAACAGTGTATATACCCACAGCTGTTATCTGTCCTGGGGAAGATCTGAATGATGAGGGAGGAAGAGAGGGAGGAAGAGAGGGAGGGAGGAAGGGGGAATGAGGCCCCCAGGTAGTGCATCTAGGGTAAAATCTGTCCACTGTGGGCATAGACAATGAAAAGGTGACTCTTCAGGAGGGTGGGAGATAAGAGGAGGGTGGAGTTTGGGGACAGCAAGACAGGGAGCACTAAGGGGTGGGGTCATGGCTTGGGTAGAAGGGGCTGAAACAACCAAAGGCCTGGGGCGCTCATATGGCCACGCTGTTTTCCACCAGGCTGGGCCGCAGGTACTCGTAGGGCATGTCCAGCTTTGCATTCCGGAACTCAATTTCCTTATCAAGGGCAGCCAGCTCCTCTCTGAACTTCTTCAGCACAGCCTTGGGCCCAGGGCCCGAAAAATACTCCTCCTCATGCTGGCCCAGAGCCACCTGGGATGGAGAGAAAGAGGCAGCTGAGCGCTTTACGACCCTCAGTTTGGAGTGCCACACCTTCCTGCAGGTGCCCCCTTCCACAGGGAGCCGGGCACCTGACACTCACCATGACGGGCTGCCGTCTGCCTAGCTGCCAAGTGATGGACATCTGGAGAGAAGACTGATGAACGTTGGGCAGTGTTGCCATCACCGTCTCCAACGTCGCATCCTTGGTGGTCGGTGGGGGCAGCCGCATCGTGCAGGGTGCATTAGGGACCCAAGCATACCAGTCCAGCTAAGAAGGGGCAGATACCTAGAGTCTATGTCTGCTAAGCATGAAAACCCCTTAGCCCACCTACGCACGGCACTGTCCCACAATCGAGGTCCAAATGCCCAGCTGCCCACCTCTGGTAAGTACCTGGCCCAGGTGGACGGAGGAATGCTGGCCAGTGCAGGTGAAGATGCACATGGTGACAAAGTGGCAGACCTGGTCCCGGGACTCTAAGGACACAGGAAACCCTGCAAAGGATAAGGAGAGTCAGAACCTGCGAGGCTAGGCATAGAAGAGAGCTCAGAGAGATGAGGGAGGGAGGGGAGAACGAGATGGGGAGAAGGGGCGCCCAGGACTCTCAGGAACTGCTGTGGGAAGGGACGTGAGAGTGGCTTGGGTGGGGAAGTGGGGAGCTGTGCTGGGAGGGTCCCGCCCAGTAGGGTACTGGTGTGGCTCATACTGGCTCACAAGAGTCAGTTGTGCGAAATTTTCAGGCATTTAGCAAACTGGTTGACATCACACTGGTAGCCACCATGGGAATATTTACACCAAGGAAATGCGCTAATGCTCAAATCAGGCTTTTTTTTCAGGCAGCCAGTTGTTAAACATTTATGAACAACCACTGGTCCCACTGCATCTGGGACCTGGAGGGGTTCTCAGTGTATGCGGCAGGGACCTATCCCTGGTTGAGTGGAAAGGGAATCTGGGGGTGCCTTTGGGCATTTTCATAGGGGTTGGAAATGCTTCTGGAAGCTTCCATAGAAGTACAAAGGATTCTGGGGAGATTCCAAGGAGGACTCTCTCCTGTTGGAGGTCTTAGGGCAGGGGCTCATCTTACCTCGGTCCTGGGCCCCTAGCAGCCCAATTTCAGTGATCTCTCGACACCAGGTCTGCAGCTCAAGATCTTCTTTCACGGCCCCGTCCGTCTTATAATGCAGATTCACTATTCCCTCCACATATCTGCTGGCCAAGGGGTCAGGGCCAGAGAACTGAAGCCGACAGGGAGCCACCAGGCCCTCTGCTCCCTGCCCACACGGCCAGGTCAGGACCCCCAGCCCTCAACTCAGACACAGACCTCCTCTTCTCCTAGCCTCCTCCCCGACTCCCACTTCCACCAGCCCTGCTTCCCCACTGCCTCACCGAAAGATGATTTCCCAGAGCCGCAGGGCATCTTGGGCATAGAAGGAAGACTTGACGCCCAGGAGCCCCCGGTCCTCCAGGTCATCAGGGGGACAGAATGACCTGTAGGTCAGAAAGGGTCCAGCTCGCCTGAGCAGCTCCACGTGGCCTCCCCCACCTGTGCTCACCACCTGAGGAGCAAGGACAGGCAGTCAGGCCAATCAACCTGCCTTGAGGCCAGAGCCGGAGGGAGAGTGAACTCCAGAATTCCCCTGTCTCTCCTCATACCTGGTCGAAAATTCCCATGTTGGAGACCAGCCCAGACCTGGCCCGGATGTTAATTTCCATGGTGTATCTCAGGTGGGGAATTATAAGCTAGAGGGAGAAGAGCAGGGAAGGGCAAGGTCAGAAGAGAGCTGGGGCAGGTCCCTGCAGGAAATAGGGGGTAAAAAGCAGGAAAGGTACCAGGTCTCAGGAAAAGCACGGCCGTGACGTTCAGTGGCCCCTCAACACCAGGAGTGTTCAGTTGACTTGTAATTAGTGCCAAAAACTGTGGACTTATTGCTCTATGATGACCGAGAGACATCATTCTCCTTTTCTTTTCATAATGACTATTCAAGGTCTAGCTCAATGTTTCTCAACCTTTTCTTCATTATCACTCCTTTAAGGAGGGTTTTTAGCTATTCTTTCCTACTCTCACCCTCCCATGCAATTTTAATGCTATAGATATATCTATTATGCACTCTACGTCTATATATGCTTTACACATAAAAATAATAAGATATTTTGCCCCCCTACAACCACTTGCACCCCCTTGGGGGGCATAATTGCCCTCACTGAGAATGCATGGCCTAACGTGCCTACCTCCAGAACTTCATCACCTACCTTCTCCCCTTGCCCATTACACTCATCCTCTTTCTGTTCTTCAAATATGTCAAGCTTGTTCCTGCCTCAGGACCCTTGCACTCACTGTTAGCCTCTGCCTAGAACAATGTGCCCCTTGATCATTTCACCGCTGGATCCTCAATCTCTATGTCATCTCCTCAAAGGAGCCTTTCCTGACCACCCAATCTAAACTCACCATCACATCACCCTGCCTGGATTCTCCACATTGTACTTATCACAGCTGATGGGTTACAGTACAATCTTTATTGTCTGTTAGCCGTTAATGGAAATGAAAATCCCCAAAGATCAGAACCTCACCTGTCTTGCTCAGCACTGGCACCTAGAACAGTTCTTGCCCCATGGGAGGCACCCACGAAAAAAAGTGAATAGGTGAATACTCTGCTCTAATTACCTGTAATAAACCAGGCTGCTTCTGTTGACCTGAGCCCCTCCAACTGGCCTATGGGTCACTGTTTTAGAATTCTTCAAAGCTGGCTGGAAAATCTGTTACGTATTTGCATGGTGCCCTCTTGTTGGATGGAATCCTCAGTCATTTGTGTGTACTATATACATACTGTATGTATATCTGTGCTTTATACATAAAGAAAAGGAAGACTTCTCACCACCCTACCCTGCCGATGAATCATTTTCACCTCCTTGGGAGGTGATATCACCCTGTTGAAATTCTCACTCCCTGCTCTCGTGCCTTTCACTGGTTGGCTCCCGCCATACCTGAGACGCCGCAGAGAGGGCACCTCCAGAGGTGGGACTGTGCGATGGGGCAGAGAGGGGCAGGCAGGAGAGAAGGGAACAAGGTGTTACCTTGAAGATAGGATGTATCGATGGAAGGCACCTCATGGTGGCCACAGCGAAGACCTCAGCCATCAAGTGTCCCCTCAGAAGATGAGACTGCAGCTCGTGAAGCTGGAAGTCAGAGCTACGGACCCAGCATTTAGCCAGGAGCCAGACCATCGGGGGATCCGTGGGCAGGAAAAGCGGTGGTGGAGGGGACCCTCCACGGGGCAGTTGGAGCTGGAGCCAGGGCGAGAAGGGATGAGTGCCAGGTGTCCCACAAACTCCCCTCCTTTGTTCGGTTAACTTCTCCCTTCTTCCTCCAGATTTGCTTTGCTTTCTCCACCTGGCTGCTCCTACCCGCCTCCAGCCACTGTTCCTCCCCTCCCTTTCCTGCCCACTCAGCTCCTTAACATTGTGCAAGCGGCTCTGCCCTCACGCTGCCTTCTCCAGCCTCCACTTCCCCTTTCAGTCCCTTCGGTGTGGACAAAATTCAAACCCACCGCTGCCTTCATCCCACACTCTTTTTCAGAAATCTCAGCCTCTCTCTGGTCTTTCAGCTCCACCTCTACACAGCTGACTAAGTCTCCAGTTCTCAGCTAGTCACTAGCTGGACATTACAACTTGAATGTCTCCCCATTAGCTCAAAATTGGCCAGATGCAAGCCTGCCTGCGCGTCCTGTCCTCTTTATTTGTCCTATTTCTGCAGGTGCCTTGCCTGGCTCCTCCTTTTTCTCTCTCCTTGAATTCAGGCCAGTTTAAATCTCCTCTGCACTCCCACAGCTCTTCCCCACCTCTGAGCCCATCACCTCCACCTTGGACAATAGCTGTAGCATAGTGCCCTAATCCCTGCCTAGCATCTCCCTTCTCCCATCCATCCTAAACCCTAGTGCCCAGATAACATGCCTGCAGCATCTTTCACAGCAGCCTTCACCAGCTTCCTGTGTTCATACTCAGCCTGGCATCCATGGCGCACTGTAGCCTGGCGCCCCTCACCTCACATTAGTCCCCAGCACCCCTGCCCAGCTGGCCGCCCGGAATCACCTGACTCCTCACTCTCGGACACTCCTCAGCCTCTCTGCCCGGCCCACCTTCCCCTGGGGGCGGGGGGTCCTCACTGTCCTGCTTGAATATCTAAGTCCCATCCTCTCCCAAGGCCCGGTACGCCCCACCTCCAATGATCCCTCCCAGACTGTCTCCGTCCTCAGGCACTTCCTCATTACCGGAGCTTATTCAGATTTGCCCGGTCTCTCTCCAGCTAGACTGCACCTCTTAAAGTCAAACTCCTGCCCATTTCCTCCTTTCACGCCTCCCCAGCGCATTAGCGTAAGGCCTTTGCACAGAGCGGGTACTCAGTGAATTTGGGTGAGGGGCTGAGCCAAGAGGGCCAACCCCTGGGGAGAAAAATGATGAGTCCTCTCACCTGGATGACCATGGGCAAGAGTTTCCCATCAGGCTGCAGCTTCAGCAGGACCAGAGGGGCAGCCAGGTACTGCTGGCTACACAGGATGACATTGGCCTTGATCCCATCCAGCAGGGAGAAGTCAGCTTCAAACAGCGTGCCTCCCTGGATGGGGGCAAGGGCAAGGCCTGCCATCAGCGTAAGGCATCTTCCCTCCACCCTGACTCCCCGAAGGAAGAAGAAAAAGAAGGTATCCAACTTGTCTCCACCACCTACTTTGTACGGGGAGTGGGATCAGCATTTGGGCTGCTGTGGGGTCCGCTGTGGGGTCCACTGTGGGCCCAGCTTGCTGCCAGATGGCAAGAAGGAATTCTACAGGAGAAATCTTGAGTGCTTATTGCCTCATATATTTCTTACATGCACTTGAATTAGCCCCAGTTTTATAAAAGAGGAAACAGATGATCAGAGAGGATAGGTATCTGGCCTGAAGTCACACAGCTTATAAACAGCAGAAACAGGAATCAAACCCAAATCTGTCTCACCCTATAATCCCGTGGGTTTTCTCTCTCAGTTGTTGACTCCTGATTAACCACCCCAGCCCTGACCCTGATTCTCTTACTCCACACTCTCCCTCAGTCCCTAGCTCCAAGGCCCAGTTACAGCTCTTCATTTTGACTCTGTCTCTATCACCCATCACGCACTCTTTCTCCACAATATGCTATTTCTTCTCAGGGAGGAAGGCCATGGAGCTGCACTTCTCCAGGATCACTCAAGATTTCTCCTGTAGAATTTCTTCTTGCCATCTGTCAGCAAGCTGGCCCACAATGGACCCCACAGCAGCCCAAATGCTGACCCCGCCCCCCATTTCCACGTGGCCTCCTTAGGGATCTTATGTCCGTACCTGGAGCTCCTTCTCCAGCTGGGCCTGCAGCTCCTCCATCCCTGGAGGGAACACTAGGCGGGCAGGAAGGCGAGTGGAGCGCCTCAGCAACATGGGGTTGGTGCCGTTGAGAAACTGGTACCCAAATAAGTCATCCTCCTTCCAGGAGTCCCGCACCCGCTCTAGGGATGGCAGTTGGGGAGCATGCTGGGGGATCCAAGCTCCTGGTCCTTCCAACCCTGCCCAAACCATCCCCAAGTGACCCCAGCCTACCAGAGGGACCCAGGCCTCTGGTCTCCCAAACCTAGTTCCCTCGATTGGATGGGATCTGGGGGTAAGGGTCCCAGGGGAAATATTTGGGTACAGGTACTGACCAGCCAGCGTGCTCTGGCCACACCAGAAAATCCTGTTGAAGTCATCCAGATCCTTCCAGCAAGTCAGAATATTTAAAGAGTCTTTGACAGCTAGGTCTGCCAGCCTTCAGGGAAGGATAGGCGAAGGGTTTGACATAATTCTCAGAACCAGACATTACAACCCCGGGCATCCACCTTGGGCTGGTCCAGCCCTGTTCAGTCCATAAGCCCATTGTCCTCCACTAGACCAGGACACCTCCCTTTCACCCAGCCCCCATTGTTCTCACCCCTTGGCCAGCGAAGCCTCAAAATCAATTCTCTTGTCCTCCAGAAATCTCTCATCTACAGGGAGATCACCTATTCCGGCCCCGGCCACATTCAGAATTAGCCCATCCTTCCAGTTACCCCACCTGTGGCATAGAAATAAAATCAGGCATTGTTACGGGGGGGAGGGTCGGCAGCTCACTGGGGGGCAGGAGGAGTCAGAGGCGGAGGAGGGCTAACCGGTATAGCTTCCTTCTGTCTTCCAGCACCTCCTCCCTGTGTTTCTTGAAGAAGCCTTGGGGGTCATCTACCACCGTGCGGCCTAGAAGTGCGGAGGAGGGTATGGGCAATGAGGCTTCTCCTGAGAGCCTCTCCCCTGTCCCTGCCGAGGATGCCTGCTCAGCCCGCCCTTCCAACGGCCCCTGACCCTTCAGCACCACGCCCTCCCGCAGCCTCGGTGCAGGTGCAGCTCGGTGCCAGCTCCAGCAACCCGCCGCTTCCAAAGGCCCCGCCCTCCGGGTTCCTGCCCTCATGCCCTATTCTCCTCTCCCTTCCCACTAACTTCTCTAGTGCCCCAGAACCCTCCTCACACCCCGACGCCGCGCTCACCAGTGCCCTCGGGTAGGCTCAGGACTCCATCACCCTCCACCCAGCGGTAACATGGGAACCTGAACTCGTCCCCGCTGGCCCCGGGGCCCTGCACCGAGATCCAGTTGCAGAACCACGCGTCATCATTAAGGAGGTGCCACTTGCGCAGTTTCACAAAGAGCAGCGGTCCCAGGAACTCCGGCACGTCCACCTTGAATTCTGCCTCCTGCAGGCGACAAAAGAGTGTCAGCAAGGTGGGCCTCTCCGGAAGGGGCGCTTGGACTGAGCCCTGGACGCCCTTCCGCTGGGCCTCTGGGAAAGCTGCGCAAAGGGAACCAGAAAGAGAAAGGGGGCGCGCACCCAGCAGGTGGCTCCACGACCCCTTCCTGGGTCGTCGATGCCTCGATTCCTCAGCCCGATGGGAAGGTGCACTCCTTCCTGCACTTTTTCCTCCCTGTTGTCACTGATTGTGCCAAGCGCTGAGCTGGGCACTGGGCACCAGGCGCCGCGCCATGGGCCCTGGGACGACACACTGTAAACCAGACGATTGCAGCTGAGAAACACCGGCGCCCCCCGACCCCCTCACCAAGGCTGAGTGCCCACAGAGGCCCCACCCGGCCTGGGGGCAGGCTTCCCGGAGGACATTCCATCTAAGCTGAGCCCTTTAGATGAAAAAGGCTTAGCCAGGCAGAGTGAGAGAGAGGAAACGCTGGGGGAAAGGCGTGCCAGGGAGAGGAAACGGAGACAGCAGAGGTTAGGGGAGGGCGAGCAGCGTCGTGGAGCTGGAGCTGGAGCGCGAGACGTGGGGAGATGAGGAGGACGAGATAGTGAAGTCTCGAAGGTGAAGCCAAGGGCTTTGGATTGGTGCTGAAAACAAGCGGAAGCCATTCAAATGTTTTAAGCTGGGGGAATGTTTTAGGGGTGGGAATGTATTTGGAAGAAATCGCTCTGGCTGCAGAAGGGCTTGAAAGGGCAGAAGCGAAAGCAGTGAGGCAGGTGAAGAGGATGAAAGTGACGTAGGTTCCAGGGGACATCGGTAGTCGCGGGTGGGGCGGACATCAGAGCACGGATGCCGGAGATGTCCAGGAGATCGAATTGACAGCGCTCGATTCTTAGTTAGACAGAGGTGAAGAGAGAGGCAGGCGCCAGAGACACGTGGGGGAGACCAGAGGAGAGGTCTGAGGGTGGGGGAAGAGGAGGGGACCTCACTTGGGCGTGTTCCTTTGAAGCGTTCATGGGACGGACATCCGGATCAGGGGTCTTGGAGAGAGCTGGACAGGCGATGGGAATTTGGGGGTCGGCAGAGGGAAAAAGTACCGAGAGCCAGGGACAAATACCAGGTAGATGTGATGGGAGAGGCGAAGTGGGCCGGGAAATTCAGAGTGTTCTCATCTCTTGGCTTCTTCTCCCCAGCCTTCCCCCGGCTCCTCCATCCCACCCCACCTCGGGTGATAAAGCCCGCAAGGTGGAAGATCTAGCAACAGTAGAGTTTTGAAATAGTTTTTTTAACAATAGAGGAAACAGGAGACGCACGGCCTCTCTAGGGACCTCTGAGTTTCAAGAAAAGAGAGCTCTGTGGAACGACGGGCGCGCAAGAGTATCCTCTCAATTCCAAGGAGACTGGGCGGCAGAAACGTTTATTGAGCGCTTACTGTGTGCCACGTACCGCCTTAAAGCGCTCTACCCTGCGGCCTCCGAGCGCTCTTTGCGCGGGATGCGCGCGCCCTCAGCCTCGAGAAGGAGCTGGAGGCGGGCAGGGCGCTCCTCTTCCCCGGTATTTGACGGACTTGGGGACAGAGGTGCAGCCCACCCTACCCGGCTGAGGCCAGCTCACCTTGCCCCGCGCCGGCCACAGGCGCTTTCCGAGCGCCGCCTCCCCGTGCTGGCCGACCAGCCACAGCTGCACCTGGTTGTTGGAGCCTGCGTGGAGCGAGGACCCGGTGGACACGCGGACGCGGTAGAGACCCATCTTGCCCAAAGATGTTTCGCGCCTTCTGCGGGGGGGCAAAAGAGTGGAGGCGCTAAATAATGGGGCCCAAGACCCCGCCCCTCAGAAGCCTTGCCAGGGATCGGGGCCGTGGACGGCAGTTCTCCAGCCAACCCTTCCCAGCTCTGCGCCGCCCAGAGCTCAACCCGAAGCCGAAGAAGGCGGGGCCATGTGGGGCCAGGGGATTCGGACCATTATCTTGATGGGAGGAGGATAGAAGGGGGAAGCAGATGAGAATTTGGGCAGAAAACATGTAGGAAGAAGGAATCGAAGCCTGGCCCAGCAGGCAGATGGTGTGGGTGGCTGGGAAGCCCACTCTGTCTACACACACACACACACACACGCACACTGGCCTCATGAGTTGGTTCACCTCTGCCAAGGGTCGTGCTTAGGGTTGTAGGAGAGGATGAAACGGGCAAGGAGACGTGGTCTGCAGCAGCATTTGAGGAAAGTACATTAAGGCCACCGAATTAATTTGACCAACTCTGAAGCTTTCTTGCTTTCCCCGTGCCAAGCTCTGGGGTTCATTCCTTTCTAGCTTAAAAGCCTCTGCCTCTCTGTTGCTTGCAGGATAAAAATCCAAACTTCTTGACATTAAAGCTCTTTCTAACCTGGCCAGCCCTTCTCCCACCTCATCCCACCCTCATATCCTGTCTCTCTCTTTGGCCTGGAGCCCTGTGTTTCCCAGAACCCACTGTGTTGTTGGCTTGCAGTCCCTCCTCCTGGAAAATTCTATCCAGCCTTCTAAACCCTGGTTAGACTCCAATTTCTCAGGCAAGTTTTTCCTGGTGATTCCAACCCTCCCCCCTACCCTCACCAGAGCTAATCAGCTTTCCTCTCGACTGCTTTCGCCCGGTGCATACTTCTACCGTTGCGCTGCTGCAAACAAATACTACAGTAATTTGTTTGTATGTCCATATCCCCTGCTAAGGTGAGCTCCTCCTTGGTAAGGACCACAATCCCACCCAGTACCACATACTCACTTTTGTTTCCCCTGGATTTAGCACAGTATCAGGGCTTGGGGGTGTCAATAAGTATTAACTGAAACACACAGAACTGAAAGATCAATTATACATAAATCCTTCCCTTGGGGGAGACAAAGGCAAACAAATAACTCTCAGGCAATGTAACTAATAAGGGAATAGCAAATCCAGCTGTGGTGCCACCATGGGGTGCCGTGCTCTAAGCCTGGTAAAGCAAAGGAGGTCAATAGAAATACATCTGTAATGCATACTTTCTTGTTTATTTTTTTAGTGGGAAGTGATTCAAAGTTCAGAAGGTACAAAGTGGTATTCACGGGTGTCTCCCTCCCTCTTGGCCCCAAGCCCCCTAATTTCTCCGCCCCCAGCAGTCACTGATCTGCACCCATTCACAAGTAAATACATGCCTATCCTTTTTGTCCTTTTTCTGCACATGGTAGCACACTTTATACGCTGTTCTGCACCTTTTTCCCCCCAGTTTGCAACATAAATCAAGAGATCATTCCACATCAGTCCTTAAATAGCTTCCTTGTTCTTAAGGCTGCCATTGTTTTGATGGAGCATAATATACTCTACTAATTTCTTGTAAATGGACATTTAGGTTATTTGCAATCTTTTGTAACCATAAAAAATTTTTATTGCTGAAAGAAATTACCTGGTATATACATCATTTCTCAGATGTAAATATATCTGTATACAAAATGCTAGAAATGGAATTTCTAAGCCAAAAGCATATATAATTTTGGCACAAATTGCTACACTACTCTCCATACAAGCTGTACGAATTTATACTCCCATCAATGAGTCCACTGATGTGTGGGAGTGCCCATTCTCCTTCACTCTTGTCAATAGTGTGTTGATAAACATTTTTGCCTTAGCCAATCTGTTAGGTGAAAAATGTTACCCTAGTGTAATGTTAATTTGCATGCTCTTATTATAAATAAGGTTGAGCATCTTTTCATATTGTAGGAGCCATCTGTATTTCCTTTTCTGTGAACTAGCTATTCCATTTTTCTATTGGATTTTGGTCTTTTTCTTATTGATTTGTAGGGACTATTTATATATTAGGAAAATTAGCCCTTTTCCAGCTCTATCACTACTAAAGGGTCCCAAAGTAACAATGGTCCTTTTTACCTACATCAACTCCTTAGAGCCCAGATTTTGGTCTATAATATTATTCTCCACTAAAAGAAACTTGGACTTCTTAGGGGGTAGCTGACTCCATGGCTGGGGGTAGGTAAAACTCAGGATAAGCCTGGAACATGCTATTGTTGCTAAAAAAGTAAGAGCACTCTCAAGAAAGTCACAGGCAAGATGTGCAATTAGAGAGGCTCTGACTGGCTGGGTTGTAACCTTTCGAGGAGCAAAACTAAATAATAAATAGGGTTAATTCCAATAGATAAATGCGTCAGAATGCTTTATGTTGCAAGTAACCAAAAGATCAATTCAAAATGGTTCAAACAATACAGAAAAATTATTATCTCAGAAAATAAGAAGTCCATAGGGTAGGCTGGCCCTAGGGTTGTTTAGTTCAGTGGCTCAACAGCATCCTCAAGGAGCCAGGGTTTTGTTTTTCCATCTTTCCGTCCTCCATGAGTCAGCTCCTCAATGAGTTATCTTCTTAACAAAATGGCTGCTACCACTCTAATAATCCCATACAGACAACAACATCCAGTGGGAAAAGAAGGACCATTTCTTCTTGTGCCTCCCTTTTTAAGAGCAGAGGAAGCTTTCCCAGAAACCATCCAGCACCTTTTCCTTATCTATTTTTAGCCAAAACTGAGCACCAAACCCAAATCCTTCAAACCAGCAAGAGAAACAGAACCATCATGATCATCTTAGCCAGTCAGGATTTGCCCCTGAGTTAACCAGGGAAGGATGGACACACAAACACATTTGAGGCCCTCGCCAACAAGGACGATGGGATAATGGATGGGGAGGTAGGCACCCAAGGGTGTCTCCTACAATGAGTTTGTGAAAAATCCAAATCCATAATAATATTAAAAAGAGAAAAGTCACTGTGAACTATTACAAAAAAGTATAATCCAAAAGAGAGCGATTATTTTGGGATTTTTGAAGTTTTTGTAGGTTTTAATAAGTACACTTCTGTTTATAATGAACACATATATGCTCACTTCCATTGGTAAATGGAAAAGAATAAAAACAGGGAATGGTGTGTGAGCCAAACAGTCTGGGGGAAAATAGGAGCTGTTCCAAGAATGGGAAGGACTGATAAGAACACGCGGCTACATGTGATTATCAGGTAGAAAGGAGGGTCAGCCAGCTAACCAGCACTGATGCTCACACTCCGTGACCAAGGAGAAAGGGTGTCCTGAATTGCTGAATCAGCCAAATGTCCTAAAGAGGAGCCAACCCAATCCTTTTCTCCCAGTAGATGAATCCCCAAGACACCCCCTTAACCGTAATAGGACATTAATAATGCATGCAGAATTTTAAATAATACTAACGAAGCAAGTCAACATGTCATAATGACAGAACAAGGGATTCTATAAGTCTGACCAAGTGAAACTAAAGGAATACATCATTTCAGGGGGGACAGACAGATCGCAGAAACTAAAAATTTATGTGGAAGATACAAACATTGAAAGACTTATTGGGGTAACAGGAGAAGTTTTGCTGGAACACAGCTCCCTGGGAGAAACAACAAGCTTCAGAGCCCCAAGCATGAATCCATCTGCTGAGAAGCCCAATTCTATAGCCTCAGTACATAGAGGATCTGAGACAATAGTCTTGGGGCGAGTGGCGGGGGGAGATTTCAGTAACACCAAGAAAACATCAAAAGAAGTATTTTAATAACCTTAAGAAAGTATCTTATCCCTAGAGAAAAACAAGAACAAGGAGAAATCAATGAAGTAATCAATTAAATCCATTGTGTTGGTGTTTTAAAATAGATTTAAGTTATAATGACAGTCGGTCTTGTAATCATTGTATTTGTGTGTATTTTGTGTACTGTTTAAAGTATATTCAAAAGAATCATCATATTAAATTTGTAATTGTAGTTTAAATTGTTTAAGGAGATTTAATGAAGTTTGCAATGTATAAATATTAAAATTTATTTTTCGAAGTTCTGTTTATAGATATGTTTAATAAATTGAGCATTAAATAAAATACAAATATTTTTAGGGTGTTCTCTCCATGGACAAAAATCTCCTCAAACTTTCAAAACTTTACCAATAATAAACATAAACTCTGTCAACAGTAAGCATAGAAAAATACCTGAAAAAGTGTACACTGAAGTCTTAGCAATGATTAATTCTAGAGAGTGGGCGACGGTGGGGAAGGGACTTTCATTTTTTACATACTTTGGAATTTTTAAAACTTTCTACAGAAACATAAGTTATTTAGTAATCTCAAAAATGTAATCTTGAACAAAATTCAAGGCTATAAATCCTATTATAAAAGCATTAACTATAATCGTGTGTGGCTATAAAAGGAGGCCTGATCCTGCCTGGTGGTGCAGCAGTTAAGTTCACGTGCTCTGCTTCAGTGGCGGGGGGTTCGCAGGCTCAGGACCTAGCACGGCTTATCAAGCCATGCTGTGGCAGGCGTCCCACATATGTTAAGCAGAGGAAGATGGGCACAGATGTTAGCTCAGGGCCAATCCTCCTCAGCAAAAAGAAGCCCCAAAACTGAAGTTCAAGTTTTCTGTTATAAATGAAATTCAGAAAAATCAAAATGTAGTGGATAAAACTGATTATCTATAGAAATGGCACAAACCTAATGATTTTCTTACAGATTAAAAGTGTGGTTGAAGAGTTAGGAAGACACCCAAAAGTTGTTCACAGTAACTTCTGGGTAGATTCAGTGAGATTAGGTTATGATGCATTTGTGACCTTGAGAGGTAAAACCCAGGCCGTCCAACCCCCCCCCCCATTTTTGAATAGGAATATCTATGGTGGTTATCCTAGGCCTGTTCCGCCATTGTATGGCAGGGGGAGGGAGACAGATGACTTTCTCTTTAGTTCACAGGTCTTCAGAAGGAGAGGAATTTCACTGAAGAAGTCATACTTATGGAAACACAATTGAGATATCTCATCCATAGCTGAACCTGATTTAGATGATGAAATTCTGGATTTCAAACTGATGCTGTCATGGGATTAGACTTTGGAGTGCCCTGGAGTGGGTGAGTGTATTCTGCCTGTGGGAGGAGTATGAATCACTGGGGGCCAGAGGGCCTACAGTGACAGCCAGTCTTCAGAACAGCCCCCAGCGATCCATACCTCATGGTATTCATGCCCTTGCACAGTCTCCTCCGAAATTGTATCAGGTTAGCATAGCCAATAGAATATGGCAGAAGGGAAGGCATATGACTTCTGAAGCTAGGTCCTAAAAGACACCTCTCTCTCCCTCTCCCTCTCTTTCTTTCTTCTTCTCTTCATCTCTTCAACTGCTTTTCTGAGAGACGTCAGCTGCCATGTCATAAGGATAATGAAGAAACTTCATGGAGAGGTCCACATGGCAAGGAACTGAGCCTCTCTGCCACAAGACAGTGAGGAACTGAGGCCTCTAACTAACAGCCATGTGAGGGGGCCATCTTGGAAGCAGTTCCTTTAGCCCCAATCAAGACTTCAGATGACTACAACCCCAGGCAACATCTTAAATGAAACATCATGAAAGACCTGAGCTAGACCCACCTGAGTCTCAGAAACTGTGTGAGACAATAAACATTTGTTGCTCTAAGCCACTGAGTTTTGAGGTAATGGTAATAAATCAATAAATAATTAATATGGTCTACATATTTTTCTGAGTCCCCAAACACATAAGGTTATGTAATGTCAAAAAATATTCATGATGAACTGACCACTTACAAAATTAGTCCTTACTCAGATATTCCTCCCTTATGAGTACCAGCTACCAACTTTGCCCATTTAATTGGCCGCAGAGTGGAACTTCAAGTGTTGAAAAAGAAGCCTTCACCAATTGGAAAACTGATCAGGAAACTGATCAATCAGTAAAGCAATTGACAAATAATGTTGATGTAGCAATAAAGACCACCCACCTGAGATAACTCAAACAGGGGCTAAGCAGGGTTGTAGGGCCTGCTATAGGTGACATATTGGCTGCAATCAAAGGGACAGACATGGGCAACCAGCAAAGCTTTTCTATGCAGGTGATGTCCACTGGTCATTTCTGTGTGCCCTCCTCTGTCCCCATGTGGCTCCTGGGCACTGACAACAGAAGGTTCCCTGAATGAAGGGCAGAGAGGACCCTGGATGCTGACCCTGCTCCTCTCTGTGGCCCCTCCCAGTCCTCACTCAGTAGTCTTTTCTCACCGTCATCGTCTATGCACAGGAGTCATTCCCAATCCCCTTAGGTTCAGGATTTGAAACTCAAAAATCCAAAACTGAGGATTAAGCACAGCAGGCCCAGCTGAAATTGTGGAAGGAAGTACCAGGACCACAAAAACACATATGTTAATGTTGTTTTTTACAAGTATTATTCCATCAAAGTGGGGCCTAGGAATGTAATTTAATGGATTATAAATATTGCCCCTAACAGTCGTGGGAGGAAGGTAGAGGATATGAGAGGGCAAAGAGATTGCCAAATGCTCTGTGCTGCATGATACAGTTCCTCCAACAAACCTTCTGGACCTTCCATAAATATTATGAAATGCTTGATGTGATGTGATTTTGAGTGGAGGAACTGAATTTTGCAAGTAAGTTTGCTCAAGAGCCATCCAGAGATACCATCCCGGGAACTGGGATTAGAGGCAAGAGATATACTAAGGCCACTAGCCTGAAGACTTCCACAGAAATTTGGGGGAACATTTTGCATTTCTCTAGGCTATGAAAATTTGGGGGGTATGAGGAAATTTCCCCTAGAATGTAAGGGACAACGGTGTCCCTAATTGACCATCTTGCTATATTTTGAGCTCCCATCCAGGACAGTTTGAACTAAGATAGTATAGCCAATTACATGTTGATCCTGAGCAAGCAGCGCACCCTCCTCACTACTGCCGAATCGTGCATATTGATGCCAGGCTGTTAATGGTAGTCGCACACAAGCCACTATGGTCCTAGGAAATCCACTTCAAAGACAAAGGGAAGTTGTGTAACTACACTGAAATCAGCCTTATAACCTTCAGGGAATGGATGCACAATCTCGAATTGGATGTCTCAATAGTAAGTCATGTATACACTGTTACATGAACTTAGAGCCACTGAGCCTAAGAAATTCTCTGGTGAAATAACTAGTGGCAGAAGACTTCAACATCTCGTGTTTCCCAGCCTTTACAGACATCCCATTGCTTAAGAAAGCGGAGTTTCTCAGGAAGCATATATGATATGATTGAAATTGATCAGCCTCCACACTAAGCCTTCTGCCGAAACAGGATTCCATTATTCAGTTGAAGGACACTGGGTTGTTGATTTTTTTTTGGTGATTACAAATAAAGCTGGTATAAAGATTTGCAAACAGGTTGCCATGTGAACAAAAGTATTCATTTCTCTTGGGTAAATACCTAGGAATGGGATTGCTGGATCACATGGTAAGTCTATGTTTAACTTTATAGAAAACTGCCAAACAGTTTCCCCTAGTGGTTACACCATTTTGCATCTCCACCAGTGTGGAAATAAACAAAGATCATCCAAATGAGAACAAACAGAGGCTATTTATTCAGAGCTTGCTATAAAGCAAGGGAGTCAGGCACCATCACTTGTGTTTGGCAGAGACTTAAAGGCAGGTGGGATAGTTCGAAAGCTTCACAGTGAAAACAGGGGGCGGCTTCAGGTATTTCCTAGTTGGAGGCTGTTGGCATGGGAAAGCTCTAGACAGCCTAACTAAAGCAGGGGCATCCTATGAGACTGGTTAGGGGAGCATATTTGTCTTTCTCTGGTTGGTCCTAAATTGGAAGTATGGGCAAAAATTAGGGAAGCTAGCAGTTATTGACCAAGTCCTGACCATATGGGACCATTTGCTTCAAAGGTTGTAGTTTGGCTTCCCTGACTGGTTGCTCCAGAGGTTGTAGGTCAGAGTTCTTTTTTTTTTTTTTTTTTTTGGTGAGGAGGATTGGCCCTGGGCTAACATCTATTGCCAGTCTTCCTCTTTTTGCTTAAGATTGTCCCTGAGCTAACATCTGTACCAATCTTCCTCTATTTTGTATGTGGGATGCCGTCACAACATGGCTTGATGAGCGATGTGTAGGTGCATGCCTGGGATCCGAACCCATGAACCCCAGGGTGCTGAAGTGGCACACACGAATTTAACTAACTACTACGCCACTGGGCCAGCCCCAAAGACAATTTTTAAAAATTTAATCTCAATCCCTGAAGTATGCTTTGATTAAAAAAAAAAAAATGTGGACACTAGAGGATCAGCTCAGATCCTGCTGTCTGCAGTTTTGCTTTCCTGAGTTATCTTTTCTCTCTGCTGTCAAGTTTAAGGGCAATGAATCAGACACCAAAACATTTGCAAACAGCTGGAATCAGCCTTAAACAATGCACAGTGAAGCACCAAGCTTTAAACTATTAAGACCGACCACAGAAATTGTGGAGAAGGCCATTAACCATGCAACAACAAAATGTAAGAAAATAAGCTTTTACATAGAAAAGAGAATCAAATTTCAAAGAAAAGAATGAATTCAAAAACAGAATTCAAATTAAAACTCCATAACTTTTTTCTTTTCTTACTGTGATTTTTAACTTTTCATTTAAAAACAATTGTAATGGTATGATTATATAGACAAAGTTCAATAAAACAAAAATTTTTTCTGTCTCAAATTATTTTCTAGCCATGATTATTATAATTATTTTTTCAATTCATGATTACCAAAATTAATTTAAGGGTGTTAAAAATGAACTGCTTTGGATGTCAAACAAGCTAGGTACACAGCTGCCCCTTGGTCTTGATTGTAGCAAGGATGGCCCCTGTGATTAAAACCTTCCCTCGGACATTGTGACAGATTGTATTTTCTAGACACGGCCACATCATTGACTTTGAGTGATGCACTTTGAGTGATGTACTTCACGTTCAATCTTCTTGCTCTTGAGCAGACCCTGTGACTGCCTTGACAAATGGAATACAACAGAAACGACACTCTGTGACTTCCAAGACTAGGTCATAAAAAATTCATTCACTCCCTTCCACTTTGTGCTCTTGGAACCCAGTCACCATGCTGTGTGGAAGCCCAAGCCACATGGCGAGGCCACATGTAGGCGTTTGTTCCAGCTGATAACCAGTATCAACCACCACATACGTGAGTAAGGAAGCCTTCAAGATGACTTCAGCTCCAGTCACAACCTGACTCTAACCACATGAGACACTCCACGTGAGAACCACCTAGCCCAGGCAACCCCCAGAATCTTTTAAGATAACAATAAAATGATTGCCGATATTTTAAGCCTCCAAGTTTTGGGGTGACCTGTTAGTAGCAATAAGTACCTAGGACAGATTTTGGTCCCAAGAGTGGGGTGCTGCTGAAACAAAAATCTAAAACATGTGGCACTGGCTTTAGGACCAGGTGTTGGGCAGAAGCCTAAGGGGCCTCAGTGAGAGTGTTAGTGAAAACCTAAAGTGCTTCAAGGAAGTTGTTGGCAAGGCTTAAAGGAACTGGAGAGAAGGCTTATTGGAAACTAGAGGAAGAGATTATGTGGGCTGGTGAAATCTTATGTGTGTAGTATTGTTGTGTGATAGTGCAAGAACAGGAAAAGTGGGAAATGCATCTAATAAACTCAATGATCTAGTGAAATTTCTAGGCAAAATATTGAAAGGACCACCCGACTTCTCACTGCGTATGATGAAATGCAAGAGGAGAGAGACAAGTTAAAGACAAAATGTTACATATGAACAATCCAGGACTTGCTGAGTTTAAAATAAAGCTGTTTTGAGCCAGCTCTGATGGCCTAGTGGTTAAAAGTTCACACACTCCGGGCTGGCCCCCTAGCAGAGTGGTTAAGTCCACGAGCTCCACTTCTGCGGCCTAAGGTTTTGCGGGTTCGGATCCAGGGCTCAGACCTAGCCACGCTGAGGTGACGTCCCACATAGCAGAAGCAGAAGAACCTACAACTAGAATATACGACTATGTACTGGGGCGCTTTGGGGAGAAGAAGAAGAAGAAAAAAAAACATTGGCAACAGATGTTACCTCAGGTGCCAATCTTTAAAAAAAAAAAGTTCACACACCCTGCTTCGGTGGCCCCAGCCCCGTTTCCCAGTTGCAGATCCACACGCCCCATCCGTCAGTAGCCGTGCTGTGGTGGCAGCTCACATGGAAGAACTAGAAGGACCTACAACTAGAACATACCACTATGTCCAGGGGCTTTGGGGAGGAAGATTGGCAACAGATGTTAGCTCAGGGTGAATCTTTCCCAGAAAAAAAAAAAAAAAGAATTGCTAAGAAAAAATAAATAAATACTAAGAAAATAAAGCTGTTTCTTACTCTCAGCCACTCCAGATGACCCACAGTGCCAAAATTGAGAAATGGCTTCTGGGCAGAGATTAAATCCAGGGCATTTTCAGGAAAACACGGTCTATTGTAAATCTTTAACTGCAAAGGTTAATCTCCAACTGTAAAATCATTTGTTAAAACCTCAGAAAGATTTAAGGTGGTGCTTCATACAGACAAAAGCCTTTTAAGGATCTTAAGGGGATGTCTGGCAAAATTTCTCTGTTAAAACTAAAAGGCTTTTAAGAATCTTAAGAGCAAGTAGCGCAAGCTAGAGAAGGGATTATTGTAAACAGATTTGTATATGGATTTTTGTCTAATAGATTGGATCATAATTGATACATACAACACCCAAAAGGTTTTTTTAAAAAAAAAAATTATATGAGCTTGAACTGAAAGGAACAGAAACAGTACAAACAGAAAAGAGGACTTTATTGGGGGGGGGGGTTTCAAAGATTGGCACCTGAGCTAACATCTGTTGCCAATCTGTTTTTTTCTTCTTCTTCTCCCCAAAGCCTCCCAGTACATAGTTGTATATTCTAGTTTAGGTCCTTCTGGCTCTGTTATAGTGGGATGCCACCTCAGCATGGCCTGAGGAGTGCTGCCATGTCCATGCCCAGTATCTGAACCAGCAAAACTCTGGCCCAGCAAAGCGGAGCATGCAAACTTAACCACTCAGGTACAGAGCCAGCCCCAGAAAGAAAGACTTTGGATCCACAAATTTCTACAAGCAAGAGTCAGGCTAAGAAAACTACTCACCGACAAACAGGGGCTACTGTTTATGGAAAAGGAAGGATGGCATGGAAGAGAAAACTAAGATCTAGAGGGTGCAACCAAGAGCCACAGTGAGCTCACAGGCAGTAAACTGAACCCCAGTCAAGCAGCTGTACCTGAGAAACCACACTCAGGAAGATTCATCCTCACCTGGAACGGCCCTTGGACTTTGATGCCATAATGGGATGTGACTTGGGGGAGGGACTGAGTGAAATTTGCATGTGGGACAGATATGACTTGTGGTGAGAGGGTGGACTGTGACAGATTGTGCTTTCCAAATATTTCCACAATAATGTATAACATCTTACATGCTCTTTTGTAATACTGATATTCCTCTCATTGAATGATGGGGTCCAGTTCCCTCTTCTTGCGTACCTGAGTGGACTTTTGTGACTGCCTCAACCACTAGATATGATGGAAGTGATGCTATGTGACTAGGTTAAATGTCATGCTCTTCCTTGCATCTTTTTTTTTTCTTTTTGAGGAAGATTAGCCCTGAGCTAACATCTGCTGCCAATCCTCCTCTTTTTGCTGAGGAAGACTGGCCCTGGGCTAACATCAGTGCTCATCTTCCTCTACTTTATATGTGGGATGCCTGCCACAGCATGGCTTGCCAAGTGGTGCCATGTCTGCACCCGGGATCCAAACCAGCAAACCCCGGGCCGCCGAAGTGGAACATGCGCACTTAACTGCTGCACCACGGGGCTGGCCCCCTGCCTTACATCTTCTTATCTTGGGATATTTGTTCTTGGAACCTAGCCACCATGCAGTGAGGAAACCCAGGCCACATGGAGAGGCCACATGGAGATGTTCTGGCCAACAGCCCTAACTTGAGATCTCAGTCAACAGCAAATATCAACCACCAGCATGGCAAATGAGGAAGCCTTTGAGATGACTCCAACCTCAGCCACTGCCTGACTACAACTACATGAGATTGCCCAAGTGAGAATAACAGCCGAGGCCCATGAACGGCCAGAACTGTAAAAGATAACAAAATGATGGTTGATGTGTTGAGTCACTAAGTTTCAGGATGATTCATTATGCAACAATAGATAATGGGAACAGACATGCAGAAACCAAGGACAAGAAGCAGAAGGCCTACAGAGATGAGCTACCCCAATCCTTGTAACAAAAAGGGTTGACAGAAACTGCAGGCCCCTTGCCTTACAGGACACAGAACCCTATAGGCAAGGCATATGGAGGACAAACAGGGCATATGTCTGCCCAATGGTGTTCTACTTTGTAGATGTCAAGATATATGTGGAGGGGCTGGCCCTACGGCCAAGTGGTTAAGTTCCCGCACTCTGCTTTCACCAGTGCGGATCCTGGGCGTGGACATGGCACCACTCATCAGGCCATGCTGAGGCAGCATCCCACATGCCACAACTAGAAGGACCCACAACTAAAATATACAAGTACGTACTGGGGGGATTTGGGGAGAAGAAGGAAAAATAAAAAACTTTTTAATTAAAAAAAAAGAGAACTCTTGAATCATTTTTAATTAAATCATTTGGGTAGCCCAAGCTTCTTACTTAATCCTTCACTTTGAAATCCACACCTACATTAAGTCCAAAGTAAGCTAACTGAACTGAAAATACACAGTTCCTTGGAAATCGAATAAAAGATCAAGTATCATTTTTCAAGTGACACCGTATTACTTGGAACTGCACTGGAAAATTTTCTACACTTATGACCTTATGAGTGGGAGACTGTGGAATGTTGGAAACATCTCAGATTCAATATAAGGTCATCTGAGCCGTAAGACTCTAAGAGACAAGATTAAGAAAAGCAAACCACACTCAGC